>NC_085933.1:25890979-26216760 GCF_963556715.1 Cydia fagiglandana | reverse complement strand
CTTTAAGTTCGAATCAGACCGTGAGTGCTTGAACTCAAATCGGTTGCGAAGTATCGTAAACTCAGGCTCAGGAACGACATTCAAACTTTATCAAATATCTATAATATTTATGTAATAATATATTTTTATACTCATATGTTTCAGCTCTTTGTCCATTCTGTCAGTTGCTTCAAAAGGATTAACTTTGCGCCGATATAAATTGCCACGCGGGCCGGGTGGCCACATCTGCCGTCCTTACCCTTAAAAGTGACCCGATTACCCTATTATCCTTTGTGCAATTAATTATTTAATTTGTAATCGTAACATGTCTGGGCATGAATAATTTCGAACCTTTTAGTAGATTACCGAGATTTAAAAAAAAATTCAGAAATACTGCTCCGTTTTAGAAATTAGGACACATCGGTACAAATTATTTATTAACTTAATATTTATAGCAGAAAATACATCATAAGTTACAAAACACCGCCCAGTAACTCTCTACCATGAGTTCCGTAAAATGACAGTCGATAGTGAGAAGGTTAAGGAAAATGTATGGAGTAATTGTACAGTGCCTCTACCGGTCACCTAAAGAACTAAAAATTACAACTGATACCAGTCAGTCTGACTGGTACCAGTGAGTCATAAATGTCATATATTTTACGTGAGTTTTCTATACGTGCCTAAACTTCCCACCTAAAACGCTCTCTTTCTAACTATTTAAAGAAAACTGAGCCAGAATTATTGAATATTTAATTACACAAACGGGTCTACCGCGATATAATTTCATCGTTTTTACCTTTAATTCCGACGTACATGTGTGTATGTGTACAAAACGCGAGAATTTAAAGTGTTATAGAATTATTGAATGTCAATCCATTGATAGAAAGCGCCAATCAAAACAGTAAAAGTTATGCAAATGACAATGGTTTTTCTTATTACTTTTTTATAGTACTTTTTTGCGTTTGCCGAATAACGATTGTCATCTTGGCTACGCACTTATACGTATGTTATATATATATATATATATATATATCTTATCTATATCTTGATCACGTCAGAATTGAGATAATACTATTATAGGCGTACCATTAATTGGACCCACACGAGCGTGAACCGTTCCATCCATAAAGTGTGTACAGTCAGCTACATGTACGATCTGCATGAATAATTGTGAATAAAACAACACTTGAAAAGTACTATTCCAAACTGATTCCAGATTGGTAATTAAATAACGTATTTATAAGTGTATGTGTTCCTTTCGCATTTTCTCGTAAGTAAAAAAAAGAGGTTTTGTTATTAACATTTTCTCATCAGGTTAGCTGAAACTTGGAAGAGACATTTTAGAGAGAAATTCGACTTTGTACATGTAATCACATTACTACTTAGTAGTACCTAATACTTACTACATATTCCGTACGTGAAATTCACTTAAATGCTCTTCCAACTGTACCTAGCTATTTATTTAGGCCGATATTTTTGTAGAAAATCTGGCCAAACGCATAGTCTGCTAGTCTGCAATAAAAAGTGTGTTAGGCTTGTTCAAATACCCATATTTTATATCGATGAAGACAAATAAAAAAGTTATCAATTGGACATATGCGTCTACCGTCGATCGCAAAAAAGTGTGCAAGCAAAACGTTAAAAATTTCAATCCGACTTTTTTCATGAAAATACTGCTCCTGAAACAACGTACCTTAGGCTTAAAGTATTTATAATAAAACCACATTTATTATTAAATAAGAGCGTACAAAAAGAAAACCTACCTTCAACTCTTTTTCTTTTCCTCGGCCTATTTTCCATGTCTCTTGGGGTCGGCCCTCATAGCAGGCGTGTCTCACTCCGCAATTTCGTCGCTTTGCTACAGGTAGCTAAAAGTACATCCGTTCGACCCCAATTTTGGGGTTTGCCATAAGCCGCGCGTGGCGCTGTCGCCACCTAGCGGCCATATCTGTCCTGATCGTAACAGACGCGTTTTGTTAGAGAGTGAGTCTTCTGTACCTAGTACTATTATTTATTCTGTGCTCATAGTCTGTAAACGCCACTCTGGGCGTTTCTTGGTCATCTCTGGTTTAACTCCCTCGTCCTCATGTCTTTGGAAATGATCCCCATCCAGGGCGTTAATAGATGTATTAGAAAAGGAGTTCCGCTTGTAACATTAGTTGTAGTTTATTATGCAACGTGGCCCGGGTATGCGGTCGGCGTCCTGGCCCCTGTTTCATCAACGTGACAGGTGCGACGAATTGTAAAATCACTGTTGCTGACGTCACAGGCATCCATGGGCTACGGTTACCGCTTACCATCGGGCGGGCCGTGTTCCTCTTTGCCACCATCATTGTATTATTAAAAAAAAACTTTATGATATCCGAAAAAAACAGATATTTCTCTTGCTAAGTTTATGACGCGAGAGAAAACGCGAGTCAATGTCAAAACTGGTGGTAGTGGTTCTTGTAGTAGTAGTAGTAAACTCTTTATTGTACAAAAAGACATATTAAAAATAACATACAATTAGCAAGAAGTACAAAGGCGAACTTAACACAATATGCTCTTTTTTTCGCCTTATGAGGTGACTGTATACACCGTACCATACCATATATTATCTTTTATTTATGTAGCGGGTATGCATAGTATGGAAAAATCGTGAAAGTCTAACTCAGTGTGAACTCATATTTAATATATGTTTATAAATCTTTTTGCATATAAACACGTCAGTGTCCGTACATACGGAACCCTTTGTCCACGGAGCCCTAACACCCACGTCCGGAAAGGGTTTACACGATTCGATCCATTGCGTTCGACCCGATGGGATAGCACTTGTATTTTAAAGCGCCTCTTTATTTCGAGGGTCTTCGTATAAACCAAGAGCTAACTCCGGAAAATTGATGTGATAATGAGAGCAACGAAACTTGACAGTTTTCTATTATTCATCATTATCCCGTATCCAACAATGGCATTCATGTGTGCGAAAGAGGCAGACAAAAATTAAAAACCGTGACGACTTTTGAGCTTCATCTTTTTTTTTTCCGACTGAAAAAATGTCGCTGACCTGTCACTCTCCTCCACCGATGAACAGCTGCCAGATGACCGGATCCGGTAACAAGCCTGCTACAAATGTAGTGCATAATTGTTTTCCATGGTATTTTCTTGGAAACGTTCATATTTGTCATGCTAATTCACTTCAGTCAACCTCAGTACTTTTTGTACCGAGACTGACTGAAATAGCAAGACACGTTCGTACACGACACACAAAAAGACGATGGAAATAGTTATGCACTACATCTGTAATACCATTTTACCGTTTTTCGGGGCCAGCTCTTAGTCTAGTAGAATCATTATGATAGGTAGGTACCTACTTACTTTATCGGTCATTTTGTAACTGAGAACTGGGTCACTGTTACATTGGAGCGCTTTCACGGGGCCTATTCGAGTCGTCGGAGTGACAGGTTGTGACGTGGCTTTTGTCCATTTTTCCATTGATATTTTATACTACGTTAGGAGCGATTTGTTCCAGATAAATATGCTTAATCAAAATCCATCGTTGAAAATAGTGAAAGTTGGAAAAATCTGATTATTTGTTCGTGTTTGATAAATATTTTATGAACTTCTGATAGCCTTTCCTAATAGTTATTTATTTTACAAGTGCGCAAAACAGGAATTATTCGCACGAGTATCGTACAACGTTTTACAGTACATATGGCCCTTTATATTTTCGAAGTAGTTACGTAATGTGCTTATTTTAGCACAGGGTGTCGTAATGGAGCACCAGATACACTGTAAAACATTTTAATAATGATAGTGACAGTTAAATCGGCTGCAAGAACGAAGCCGCAACAATGCAACTCTGCCCCATTCGAGCTTTAAAATACGTCAAATAATAGATCTAAATACGATATGGATTAGATGTGTCAGTATCAAAAGTGACGTATTTGTTTGAAGAAATGTCACATTTGATACTGACATATCTATTCCATATCGTTTCTAGATCTATTATCTGACGTATCTTAACTCGAAACTGGCCGATTTCCGCAACTGACATTCGAGTGTCATGTTTATTTTTATTAAGGAAATGTCAACTTAATACCAAGCAAACATATTTAACTCACCTACATCTACTTAACCTAAAGACGTCAAAAAAATGTGTAAGTATAAAAAATATAAATTGGCAAAACTTCCGAGCCGTCACGACCGCGGCCGAAAGCGGCCGAATGACAAATGCGCGGGTCACTCGCTGACAGCCGAGAAAAATGGCGGGCGGACGGGACGATTAGTTTTCCCTTAGGATAGTTGGAAATAGTTTGTTGGATTAAAATGTTTGAGTTACGTAATAGGTTTTCGGTTGTTTGCTGTGTAAAACAATTAGGGTTTTTGTCGTTTATTAGCGTTCGTTTTAGTTTTACAAACTTTTATGTAGCTTGGAATGTCTGTATGTAAGAATCTATTCTACACTCATGGTCAAATTAGAGGAACGCATAAAAAGTTTAAGTATTACTACTTATTTATTCGTGTGGCAAAAATATAATCTTTCATGTTATATAGGTAACAGATATACGAGTATATATTAAAGCTATACGTCCAGTAACTGGACGTATAGCTTTAATGGTATAGGACGTATAGTAACTGGATCCAGCAACTGTTGCTGGATCCATTAGGTGACACTGTTGTTTAGTATGAACAAGTGGTGCCCTGGTATATGGTGAGTGGGTGTGCGCAGATAATGGTCCATAAGATGCCACGAATATTCGGCAACTATTCAGTATTCGGCCTATTCGGCCACTTTGCCGAATATTCGGTATTCGGCCGAATAGTAGGCAACATTCGGCCGAATACCGAATATATGTTGCACCTACCTAAAAAGAAAAATTTCACAAAAAAATTATCAAAAACTAGGTATATTTGATATCTAAAATGTATTCTTAAAAAGTGGTTAAATACGAAGGCACGTTTTTGAACATTTGTTGATTCCAAAATATTTTATTTTTATCATGGGTCTGATTTGATTGACTCTAACTACATTCATTAACTCTGTTCAACATTAAAATATATCTTAGCAAACGTTGTGCTTTATTGGCGAACAGTTTTCGTAATAATTGTGACTCTAAATGTTCGCATGTCATGCCGAATATTCGGTATTCGGCCGAGAGGGGGGCCGAATATTCGGTATTCGGCCAAATTCACTATTCGGGGCATCTCTAGATACTCTCCCTCGCTGCTCCGCATTCGCTTGCTGGCGACTCTCTCCAGCCACAGCTGTGCAAAAACTCTCGACTTCTACCCCAACCCGCTACTTTAGGTACCTATATGACTTCTAATTGTCTTAAAATGATAACTATTACTTAAGATCTATAGATATCTTAAAGTAAATTCATATTTCTTCGCCCGACTTGTCGCAGCTGACATTTACTCTTCATTAACATCATTACACATGGAGGAAATCTGGTTGCCGTGAGGAAACCTAATTTCGCATTTTACCTTTTGCATGACACGCTTTTTATTTATTGCGTTTCTTTTTACAGATGTAAATCAGGTTATGTTTAATACGAAAGTGGAGGACCCGAGCGCCCTTTTGATACAAACCTAGTCGTCATTTTCCTCTCTGGATACAATAAGTACATTACAATACAAATACTCGTTTAACACAATTTGTGGTATATTAATAACCACAGCTATGCTAATTTTATTTAGGAGCTTAAAAGAGTTGAGAGCATTTTAAAATTTGTACGAAATATGTTTTCCCCTCCTAATTTTTACCATAGTCAAAAAATCGATATAAGTCAAACGCATAGCTATGGTTAACATACATCCAAATATGTAAAAATATTTTCCGTAATGCGAATATCCAGAGAGGAAAATGGAGACTACGTTTGTATGTCAACCTCCTTTGCTGATACATATTTTATTTTGTTAAAAAAAAAAGTTTAAACAAAAAAAAAGTAGGTACATCATTCATAAATCAGTCCACTTTCATTGTTTCAAAAATTCATTTTACAAAATTAAGTAGGTACAAATTAGCCAACTCTTCACTCAATTAGAAACCATAATTTTAATTACCTTATTCAAAAACTTTTCTTAACGACCCCCAATAAAGGGACAAAGGCTGGCCTTTTCAGGCTGCACAATCGGGGTGCTTAATTTTTTTATTTAATTTGACGTGTCAACTAATTTGATATGCCACTTAGGAAAATTGAATTTCCGCGAAATTAATTTTAAATCGCCTCAAATTAATGCGGACCCTTAGTTAGGCCGCCTGTCATACCGACGTCGAAACTTTTGCGGCTCGGCCACGACTTTACGCGACCGGCGGCGGCGACGGCAATTAAAAGTGTGTCTCGCTCCAACCTATGGTTGCCGCTGCCGCCAGTCGCGCAATGTTGCCCGAGCATCACAACAGTGTTGTGTGTTGTGTTCTTTGGGAAAAAAAAAATCAAATATTATGATTTATGTTTTTTAAAGTACAGTGAAACCTGGTTAATTGGCACCTGGATAAATGGAAAACCTCAATAATTGCAACCAAAAGTACGGTCCCGGTCCCTTGAGACCAAAAGGCCTCTATAATTGAAATTTTGGAACCTCTATAATTGCAATTTAGATTTTAGTGCTTTTCGTAATTTTGCCTCTATAATTGACCACATCGCAACTTAAGACCTCTATAATTGACACAGTGCTAAAAAATCAGTTATTTTGCTCTTGTTTTTACCTCTATTATTGAAACGAGTCTTGCTTATTACCTCTATAATTGAAATAATGTAGTTGTATACAGCAGAAACAATATTTTAATAGCAATGATCATTTTATTTATATCTCCATCCAGAATTTAATTTATTTATAGGGTATCTATCATAGCCTGTAGTAGGTGAAATAGTTTTGATCAATAAAAAACAAAGTGATTATGCTTTTTACATTCTAATAAAACTTTCTTCTACAATTCAAGGGAATTTTTTAAACCCAAATGATAAGAAAATAAAGTGGTAATTAATGTAGTGTAAAAGTGCAAGTATAGACGGAAGCAATGTATAGAATGTAAGCGTGTAAATCTACTTAAACTGGTTATTTGCACCTCCATAAAAGAAATTTGTCAGAACGCAACCTCTATTAATGAAAACCTCTATAATTGACACAACGATTTTTTGAACCTCGTTAATTGACACGACCTGCTTAAATGAAAAACCTGGTTAATTGACAAAAATTTGCCGGTCCCTTGAGATTGCAATTATCCAGGTTCCACTGTAATCACACTATTTATATATCATAAATTATCGTCTTGATGGAGTGGCCAAGGGGTTCATGGCGTTAGCTGACTGCTGACTGATTTTATGACGTCACAAGAATGGCGGCTACATTTTTGCCCCGTACATTTATCGTACAATTTTGCTTTGCATAGCAATTTTTTTTTTTCAGGAAATGTAAATCGCTATCGAACCTATACGAACATAGGGCCGTGTTGCACGGTGCGTTCGTGGCCCACAAAATGGTCTCGCCGGAAGATCAGCTCTGACTTTCGGGTCAGTACTATGCTGAGGCGAGCCCATTTTCGTGGTAAACTTTAACGCTTACCAATTTTGTTAATATCTGTAGTTTTTAGTTATACTTTTGTATGTAATCTTAGCTTTAAGTTTACCACGAATAAAATGCCTAAAAAAAAACATAAATACATGTAAAATAGTGATGTGTCACGGTGTGATAGTCAGTCAAATTAATTAGTAATTCGAAGTCAGTTTGAGGTTGGGTCTTTATAGAGGTCACAGACGGACCCAAACGGGGGTGTTAGTGTCCTGTAGGCGTGTTTTGGCCACGGTTATCTACTATGACATCGTCGGGTGACAAGCAAAAGTCACTAAGTACTATCAAAAAATTAAATTAACAATGCACTTTATTACACTTGTAACACGGTTTATTGTCCAAAAATTTCAATGATGTTAGTTAGTGACTTTTGTTTGTCACCCGACGACATAATATGTAGCAAACATCAGTTTCTGACACTGCGCGTTTGTAAGAAATGAACGCTATATATAGATATGTCGGAGAACGGCTGAAATGTGCCATCTATCGCCTTCAAGAGGCGTTTTATCATGCAAACCTTGACAAATAGAGCAAACTAGGGTGTTACGTACACCCGAGTGGCGTTCGACGCAGTTCCGCCTAGGCATCATAGAGCGCGCTGTTAAAAACAATTGAAGCCCAGAACAATTATTGAAGTTATGCTGTCAATCAATCTTCAGAGGAAGCACGATGAGAACGAACGGGAGAAGATGACGTCTGTGGCAGCTCCTGGGTCAAATCCACTAGTTTGCTTAAGATAACGTAACGCGTGCTGTGATTTGTAATGAGTTTAGTGCAGTAAAGATTGTGAGTCGAACATCGTATTTCATTGAAGGCCCTCGTCATCCACGATTGAAGGTTCTGATGTGCTGCCGATAGTATGATACGCCTACAATCCCACTTCTGATGTCGTAGTGTGTTACGTACACCTGAGTGGCGTTCGACGCAGTTCCGCTAAGATGTCATAGAGTGCGCTGTTAAAAACAATTGAAGTCCAGAACAATTGAAGTTATGCTGTCAATGGATCTTCAGAAGAAGCACGATGAGAATGTAGGGACACATATATGTAGTTAGAAATGCTGACGACGCATTCGAGATGCAAGCCGCGAGGCGCGGGCCTCGCCATGATCCCGGAGTCATAATAGTTAGTATTAAACCATACAAGAACGAACGGGAGAAGATGACGTCTGTGGCGGCTCCTGGGTCAAATCCACTGGTTTGTTTAAGATAAGAAACGTATCGCGTGCTGTGATTTGTAATGAGTCTTGTGCAGTAAAGATTGTGGGTTGAACAACGTATTTCATTGAAGGCCGTCGTCATCCACGATTGAAGGTTCTGATGTGCTGAAGATAGTATGATACGCCCACAATTCCCGACACAAAGGTTATTATAATTTATGCTATATTTTTTTAGATTTTCTATTATTATAAGAGTTAAATAGGAGCTTTAAAAAATTGTATGCCTATATTGATAAGCGCAATTGCCAAATGTATAACAGAGGTACTTACATATTTGCGTAATACATGGGCCCAACTATGACAATATCCGTAAATTGGGTCACCGCTTGTACATGTACGTACATTATTGTGCGAAAACGCAATATTAACTGATATTGGATATCGCTTCGACAATCACTGTTAATTGCGACATCGTTATTAATTTTGTGGTAATAGTTGTCATGTACGAGATTGTTATGTAAAATAATTATTTTTCAATGGAATATGCGCATACTGTTATAAAATAGTTATAATAATTATATTTTAATGTTGTTTATCCCTTGTTGCAGGTATCGACTGGGTTTCAAGGAATGGACAATAAATGTAAGTAATAGAGAAAGTTACAAAAATATCTACAGCATTTAAAGAGCGACGGTGGAATTAGAGTTGCACCAAGAAAAGTCTGCAGCGGATTTGATAGCCCACGCAGTGTAACATTCCATTTCTAACCGCAGCTGCACTACCGGTACTGAACGAGTCGCTGTCATTGTCCATTTCCATAGTAATATGAACAGTAATGCAGCTATCGTTGGAAATGGACTGTCACCTTTAGTGTTATTTATAGTATTTATACGTCATAATTTCATAGAAGTTTGACGTTTAAAATGATACTTGCACTGCGTGGGCTGTCAAAATCGCTGCAGACGACGCGGTCTGACTTTACATAAACTGTTACAAAAGTGCGAGTCGGACTTGTCCACGTTATAAAAAAAGAATTTGACAACGCGCGATTTAAAGTGACAGATACCATTTTATCACGCTGTCACGCTGTCACGTAGACATGAACGACCTCATAACAGAGACCGACATCATAGTTATACCTGGTGTGAACTGTAACATGAGCAAATAATTAAAACATAGATTGCACTCCTCAAACCGTGACACTTTTGTTCAACAACTTTTAAAAATTATGAAGTATTTAGACTCCCTATTTTTCATACAAAATAAATATTATCTTCAATGGACGCCATCGCCACGTCATATCATTGTGATTGACGTTGCTTGTCAAGCCTTAAGCATAACAAAATTCGCAATGCATTGCGTCTTTGAATAACCTTTAAAGTGTGTTAAAAATCAAAGTACAAGTTATTTTCAAATGTTGATCAGTATAGTACAGCCTACAGTTAAATTTTTTGCTCATATTACAGGCCACACCCGGTATACCTACCTACCTACCTAATGTAATTTTCATTCGATAGGGGTTTTTTTTTGGAGTTTACAACACGTGCCGCTTGGCGCGCTGTTCAAAATCCCATACAACAATAGACATAACGCAAACGCGAACGCTCGTCACGACATCGAATAAAATGTACACTTAGGGGCCTGATTCGGATTTTGAAATAGACATCTTTAGATATCTTTTAGACATCACCAAGATACGATAACGATATGTTTAAGATCTAACCTGTCAAATTTGACATTTGCACTATTCTGGAGATACTCTTGAACGATTTCCACAGGATATGACATAGAGATCCAATTCACATCTAATAGATATCTTACTCTATCTAACGTAAAAGTGACATTGATTGCCCGAATTGCGCTGCAAAAGAGAACTAGTTGATATCTAAACTATAACGTATCTAGAATGGATCTAGTATGTGTCGTCTCTTGTGAATATCTTGAAGTTCGAATACAGCAGTATATCTCCCTACCTACCTACCTAATGTAATTTTCATTCGATAGGTTTTTTTTGGACTTTACAACACGTGCCGCTTGGCGCGCTGTTCAAAATCCCATACAAAAATAGACATAACACAAACGCGAACGCTCGTCACGCCATCGAATAAAATTTACACTAGGGTTTCAGAAGCGATATCATGGTCGCATTTTTATCACCTGTCATGCCATGCGTCACTTTCACACTTACATAGTTGTTAGAAGGTGACAGGCATGGTGACAAATGATAAAGAGCCGACCATCTTAGCCCTACAGTGCTATAACCATGACAGCGCTAGGGTTCCTACATAGTATCACGGATCATGAATTTCAAAGTAAATTCAGTATGTAATCATGTGTCGCAGTGTCGCTACTTGTACCCTTTAATACATAATGGGGACACCGTTCTGATATAAGACATCCCTTTGGGCTTTCACAGGCACAGCGGAGATAACACAGTAGGCTTACTTCATCATCAAAGGCCTTTCAGTCTATAGCAAACTATACAAACAGTGTCAGGCAAGGCGACAACGTTTTCATGGCTTACTTCAACGTTTGTAATATTTAAATGAAATCAAATTAAAATGAAAATGTAACAAACTTTTTTACCTGAGGGCCATATTGCGCCTCAGAATTTTTGCGCGGGCCACCGTCGGGGGGTGGGGGGTGGGGAGTGGGGAGTGTTGGTTTGGTATATCTGGTTGCTGCTGTTAGGGCTAAACACCTGGAGCCTGGCTCCCGCGGACCGGATTGGACCGCTGTCGGCGGGCCGGATTGGAACGCTTCGCGGGCCGGATTTAACCCGCGGGCCGGGGTTTGGAGAACCCCGTGTTATAAGAAAATATACATCTTAAACTAAAAACTACAAAATGCGTCATGGCTGGCAAACCCACAGTGTCAGGGAGCTAGCTGCGGAACCACCTGAACTTGACACCCTTCGGCCAAAATTCGTCATTGGTGAAGTTCATTAGACTTTTAGCTGGACAACCAAGGCCATTGCCCAGCAGTGGGACACTCAAATAAACTATAAACAAACAACAAATCAACTATAAATTATTATTTATTATGTTGATGTTGATTTTATACAAATAAAACTGCAAATTATAGCAAAAAAATAAACTTTAAATTAATTTCACATCATGACATCACATGCCTGTTCATATAAACTCCATATTTAGTCTTTATGGTTAGTAATACAATAAATTTGGGAATATAAATGGTCAATCATAAACCAATATACCTAGTGTTAAAATAGTATTTCAAAATGCAATGCTTTCTCTACCAGAGAATAACATTTATCCATATTACTCCTATTTTAAACTTCCCTTCTGTAGTTACCTGTCTCGAAATGTAATATTAAAAATGCAAAAGCACGTAATGAACCCCGGCATGTAATATTAACCCGTTATATTCAGGGTAAGACACCGCGAGCGACACTCATTAATTAGTAATCTAATAATTATTTAATAAGCTGTAAAGTATGTGTAGGGGAAATAAGCAATAACCTAATTGAATGTTTGTTGTTAATTTCAATTGTAACCGCAACATTTGTTCGTGAGTTACAATTTTGATTACCTACTTAATTAATAAATGAAATTAATAGACGCTAGACATACTTACGACTTGTTCGTGAGTTACAATTTTGATTACTTAATTAATAAATGAAATTAACAGACGTAGACATAATACAATTATGTATCGTATAAGAAAATTATAGGCCGAATATTAGGTATTTTTTCACTTCAACAGCACGAATACGTGTATTTCGTTGTTTGAAAATAGTGAGCAAAACTCGACTTTGCTGGGAACGTGAGACAAAGTGATACTAGAAAATATAAAAATGTACTTTCAGTTTCTAATTACAAATATTTGGATTCGACTCGCTCTGTCTCTGTTAGTAGAAAGTATGAGACAAGATTTTTTTCAAAATGTCATTCAATTGTATATAAGTAAGTATTAAACTTTCATAATACTGCCCGATTTGAACTTTAAGATACATCAATTAATAGATCTAGAAACGATATGTATTATATGTGTCAGTGTCATAAGTATCATAAGTGCGATGAGGTCGTGAAAGATCTGAACGAGCTCGGTGCCGTCGATTGGACAGAAACGGCGCTAGACAGAGAAGCATGGCGTTCCTTAGTGTCAGAGGCCAAGATCCACTTCGGGTCGCTGCGCCACGGCAGTAAGTAGTAAGTAAGTAAGTAAGTGTCATAAGTGACATTTTTGTTTGAAAAACTAAGTCTGGAGTACTAAGTATTTGATTTAAACTTTTATATACATTTTTGATGAAAATCAGTCCGTTGAAAATATTTAACCGCAACCATAGCAACTAGTCCAAACTAGGATCCAAAACTTTGGTTATCTCTAATTTGGTTGGCACCTGTCAAAGTATTTTATAGATGGCGCCACCATATGCTATCTCAAGATTTGTTAAGTATTTATAGTTTTGGCTTAGAGGGCTACCTCCATAAAAATAGAATTTGACACTATTCTCTAGTACATTGTAGGAGAGGACGGAAAACCGCTAAAAGATGGACAAGTGAGTTCGAGGGCCGACACGTTAGTGGAGGCCCTCGAATAATACGAGTCCATCTTTAGCGTTTCCGGCCGAGGCATTACATAGTGCTTTTCACGACTACTGCGAGGAAATAAGAAAACATTTACATAACTATAAGTACTAGCCCGCGATTTTTCTGGTAGCAAATTACTAGCCGCTGCCTGTACTGTCTCTTGAATTTCGGTAGGCGTCAGCGTAAGAATATCATTTTCTTCACTAGAAGAACTCATTTTTATAGCGAGCGTAGATACGCGTTTCTTATATTTTTTAGTCAAACACAATATACACTATCCAATTCAGTAAGTATTTTCAGATCCCGCCTTTTTTACTTTTTTTACCACTTTTAAGAGGCGTTTTTCTGTTATTTGCTTCAAACCGACTCTAAAATTAGAAGCGTTTTTGCTAAAAAAACCACAAACAGCTACAAGACCTTTTATTGTTTTTTATGTTTTAAATGATACTCATTGCTGTAGCGAACTGTCACCAATGACAGATGATGATAACAATGAAACATTGTAGTAGTGGTGGTTCAGGTGCTACAGCTATTGCCTACTTTCCAGCTTGGTTTTAGACCATCTATTGCTACATTTCCGAACAGTGGCGTGAAAAGTATTTACATGTAAAAATGCTGGTGTCGTCTATAAAATACTCCAACCGGCCAACCCCATTATGATCTAATCTTCACTACGCCATAGTAAAGTAAAATGGCACCAAAGGGTGCCATTCCATAAAACTTTGAGCTATCGAACTCTCAGAATTTAATCCATTACGGGCCCCGAGGTGAGACAAAGAGCGACTTGGAAAAGACTCTCGACTCGACAAAGCGTAAGCGTGTTAAGGACTGCGGTCATTAGAGGTCAGTGAGGCCACGAAAACAGCAGGAAATACCGGGTATGGCCTGTAACACGAGCAAATAATTAAAAAATAGATTGTACTCCTCAAACGGTGATACTTTTATTCTACAACTTTTAAAAATTATGAAGTATTTAGACTCCCCATTTTTCATACGAAATAAATATTATCTTCAATGGACGCCATCGCCACGCCATATCATTGTGATTGACGTTGCTTGTCACACCTTAAACATAACAAAATTCGCAATACATTGCGTCTTAGAATAAACTTTAAAGTGTATTAAAAATCAAACCACAAGTTATTTTTAAAAGTCGCTGAACAAATGTTGGTCAGTATGAGGAGTACAGCCTACAGTTTAATTTTTTGCTCATATTACAGGCCACACCCGGTATAGTAAAAAATACAAGCTACCGTTAGCATGGAGACTATACCATTAGCAAGTTCAGTGAGGCCACAAAAACAGCGGGAAATGTAATAAAAAGCCGCTTGAGAAAGCCTCGTCGAAAAATAACCGCGGTAATTAGAGTTTCTGAGATTAATTGTAGAGATGACAAAGAGGTGACATAGACAATAAAGCTCTTGACTCTACAAAGCGAATTCGTGTTAAAGACACGCGGTCATTAGGCCACGAAAACAGCGGAAGAGTTTGTGAGATTAGTTAAGTCTTAGAAAAACGTACTTACCCAAATCGTTAACATTTGTAATGTCCATGGAAAAGACGCCGCTTTTCCCGAACGTTTTTGACCCTACCTTTTTGACAAAGTTTTAGAACTAAATTTATAGTGAATAGAATCAGGCGTTACTTTGCGGAAATCCATATTATTTAAAACCAAAATATTACTTTGCTAATCCGCGTAAATTATAACGTGCTAGTCAATCAGTGCTAACCCGTTATACTTACTTGCGTATTTTTTTTCATTAAACATAAACAAACCGCAACTTCAACGGCCATACTATTATTTCTAAAGCTGTTCTTGGCATTAACTTTAATCTAGAAAAACCTAGAAAAACTCTTTTACTAAAGAGATAGGTACTGAGTCGAGACACTATTTTTATCTAAGACGACTATTCTCATTACACTGACATGATGAGTTTGATTCTGATTCAACAATTTGTTAAGGGTTTGATCTTATTTCAACAAACAAGTATTTCCGCACCCACCAATCTGCGTGAAGCCTGAGCGATTGTCAAGGTAGTATCGTATAAAAACAAGATCAAAACCTTACCAAATTACATAGTCTAATAAAACATGGTTTTCTCTTCCCAGAGAGACACAAGCCTACGTCACAATAACATGGCCGCTATATATAGCGCTATCGCATATTATCATATAGCGCTGTCGCATAATTACGCAGGCTTGTGTCAGTCAGGTGACCTAGAAAAACGGGAAGAGAGTACCAGGCGGAGTATATTATTATACCATGACCAAATTATTATATTACTACTCCCACTACTAGTAATTAATAATACTAACACACAAGTCGCGCAGTATGCTGCCCCGCACCGCACACCTCACAGACTCCACAGAAAAGCGCCGTTGGCAACGCTAAGTCGTGCCAACTGCATTACTGAGTGGAGACCATTTCATCTTCACATCTTTATCAGATCTGTGTTTTGTTTACTTCTTGTTTACATTTTTTGTCGTGAATTTTGTAATGTAATCATGTGTTGCCTGAATAAATAATATTTTTCTATTCTATTCTGATATCAGAATCTACCTCCTGATATCTGAGAAAATCCGAGGAATAAGCAAAACGTGCTTCTTGCGGCGTTCGATCTATTAGCGTTATTAACATTTTATCCAGATGAGTAGGTAAATACTTGGTGAAAGAAATCAACAGTAAATATACCTAATAGTGTGATAGTCGTAAATAAATTGCTGTAGGTAATTACTAAATCAAGTTTTGTGTAAGTATTTACATGAAATAATGTATTCATATTTAATTACACAAACGGGTTCACTGCGATGTCATTTCATTGTTTTTTTTTTACCTTAAATTCCGACGTTTCACCCCAGGGTAAAACCTGGTTAAAAAACGCGAGAGTCTATAGTGTTATAATATAATAGTGTCTGATAATACAATACTGTCTTTGTTAATTTCTAGTATCTACGTGGAAATAATTTATATGACCCTCAAGACGAAAGGCCTTATCATTGTAATAGCTCAATTTGTACAGTCAGCAATATGCTTAGCACCTTTGCATACTAATTTCTATGCTGAAGGGGTTACCTTCTCTGCAGCTGATTGTCCAAAGAAAACAAAGGATCTCTTGCATACTCACTACCGATTGGAGGTACAGTCGCCATCAGTGCCCTATTTCACCAACGTGACAAATGTCGCATTTGCCAACATCACTGTTACTGACGTCACAGGCCTCCATAGGGTACGGTAACCGCTTACCATCAGACGGGCGGGGTGGTTGTTTGCCACCAACATGTTAATTAAAAAAACTCCACTATATCACCAGTAAATAAGTATTTATTTTGCGAAGCTAATGACAATTGTCACAAGAAATAGGACAATTGTCACGAAATTCCGACACAGAACTCTTTTGCTGTCAAGAATCGCCGTAAGTTCTTTGAAATCTTGTGACAATTGTCATCATTATCATCATAAACATCACAAGAGAAATACCTGTTTTTTGCCGATAAAATAAAGTTTTTTTAAATAATACAATGATGGTGACAAACAGGAATACGGCCCGCCCGATGGTAAGCAATAACCGTAGCCCATGGATGCCTGTGACGTCAGCAACAATGAGACTTGTCGAATTGTCGCACCTGTCACGTTGGTGAAATAGGGGCCAGATATATCGGAGCAGCCAAGGTGCTCACAAATATCTGAACACGCCTCTATTGTCAAGGCGTTAGAGTGCGCGTTCCGATATTGTGAACACCTTGGCCGCTCCGATATATCTGGCCCCTATTTCACCAACGTGACAGGTGCGACAATTCGACAAGTCTCATTGTTGCTGACGTCACAGGCATCCATGGGCTACGGTTATTGCTTACCATCGGGCTGGCCGTATTCCTGTTTGTGACCATCATTGTATTATTTAAAAAAACTTTATTTTATCGGCAAAAAACAGGTATTTCTCTTGTGATGTTTATGATGATAATGATGACAATTGTCACAAGATTTCAAAGAACTTACGGCGATTCTTGACAGCAAAAGAGTTCTGTGTCGGAATTTCGTGACAATTGTCCTATTTCTTGTGACAATTGTCATTAGCTTCGCAAAATAAATACTTATTTACTGGTGATATAGTGGAGTTTTTTTAATTAACATGTTGGTGGCAAACAACCACCCCGCCCGTCTGATGGTAAGCGGTTACCGTAGCCTATGGAGGCCTGTGACGTCAGTAACAGTGATGTTGGCAAATGCGACATTTGTCACGTTGGTGAAATAGGGCACTGATGGCGACTGTACCTCCAATCGGTAGTGAGTATGCAAGAGATCCTTTGTTTTCTTTGGACAATCAGCTGCAGAGAAGGTAACCCCTTCAGCATAGAAATTAGTATGCAAAGGTGCTAAGCATATTGCTGACTGTACAAATTGAGCTATTACAATGATAAGGCCTTTCGTCTTGAGGGTCATATAAATTATTTCCACGTAGATACTAGAAATTAACAAAGACAGTATTGTATTATCAGACACTATTATATTATAACACTATAGACTCTCGCGTTTTTTAACCAGGTTTTACCCTGGGGTGAAACGTCGGAATTTAAGGTAAAAAAAAAACAATGAAATGACATCGCAGTGAACCCGTTTGTGTAATTAAATATGAATACATTATTTCATGTAAATACTTACACAAAACTTGATTTAGTAATTACCTACAGCAATTTATTTACGACTATCACACTATTAGGTATATTTACTGTTGATTTCTTTCACCAAGTATTTACCTACTCATCTGGATAAAATGTTAATAACGCTAATAGATCGAACGCCGCAAGAAGCACGTTTTGCTTATTCCTCGGATTTTCTCAGATATCAGGAGGTAGATTCTGATATCAGAATAGAATAGAAAAATATTATTTATTCAGGCAACACATGATTACATTACAAAATTCACGACAAAAAATGTAAACAAGAAGTAAACAAAACACAGATCTGATAAAGATGTGAAGATGAAATGGTCTCCACTCAGTAATGCAGTTGGCACGACTTAGCGTTGCCAACGGCGCTTTTCTGTGGAGTCTGTGAGGTGTGCGGTGCGGGGCAGCATACTGCGCGACTTGTGTGTTAGTATTATTAATTACTAGTAGTGGGAGTAGTAATATAATAATTTGGTCATGGTATAATAATATACTCCGCCTGGTACTCTCTTCCCGTTTTTCTAGGTCACCTGACTGACACAAGCCTGCGTAATTATGCGACAGCGCTATATGATAATATGCGATAGCGCTATATATAGCGGCCATGTTATTGTGACGTAGGCTTGTGTCTCTCTGGGAAGAGAAAACCATGTTTTATTAGACTATGTAATTTGGTAAGGTTTTGATACAAAGAAAACAAAGGATCTCTTGCATACTCACTACCGATTGGAGGTACAGTCGCCATCAGTGCCCTATTTCACCAACGTGACAAATGTCGCATTTGCCAACATCACTGTTACTGACGTCACAGGCCTCCATAGGCTACGGTAACCGCTTACCATCAGACGGGCGGGGTGGTTGTTTGCCACCAACATGTTAATTAAAAAAACTCCACTATATCACCAGTAAATAAGTATTTATTTTGCGAAGCTAATGACAATTGTCACAAGAAATAGGACAATTGTCACGAAATTCCGACACAGAACTCTTTTGCTGTCAAGAATCGCCGTAAGTTCTTTGAAATCTTGTGACAATTGTCATCATTATCATCATAAACATCACAAGAGAAATACCTGTTTTTTGCCGATAAAATAAAGTTTTTTTAAATAATACAATGATGGTGACAAACAGGAATACGGCCCGCCCGATGGTAAGCAATAACCGTAGCCCATGGATGCCTGTGACGTCAGCAACAATGAGACTTGTCGAATTGTCGCACCTGTCACGTTGGTGAAATAGGGGCCAGATATATCGGAGCAGCCAAGGTGCTCACAAATATCTGAACACGCCTCTATTGTCAAGGCGTTAGAGTGCGCGTTCAGATATTGTGAACACCTTGGCCGCTCCGATATATCTGATGGTGACTGTACTTAACATGGTATGTGGCACTTACCCAGTGTAATAAGGTGTCTACTATCAAAGCTCTATTGAGCATTACTGTGATATTTAATACCTCGATGACACTAATCCCTCGAGTCCCAAACAGCCACATATTGTACCCTATATCCTTGTAATAAGCCCTACTCGTAATTGTATAAACATTGTGATCATACAAATGCTTAGTGGTCATGATATATTTACGTTTTTTTGGAATGTTTCTGTTGGATTACCCGGACTTTCTCTTTGAGTTTCTTGGGCTTTGTGATGAAGCTCTAATACATCATTTGACGCACACAGGCATACGTGGATATTGTAAAAACGTTAGATATACATATTGTTAAGACAGTTTTATTTGTAGTACCTCCTCGTTAAAAGTTAAAACTAGAGTGTCATTCTATGGAAATTGCTAAATAAGTAAACAAAAGTCACTAGTGAATTCATCATTCAGAGACAATTTCAATATGGCAGTTTGTTTACATACATAGTTAGCAAGTTCCATAGAATGACACTTTATAGTACAGTCATTATATCCAAAAAACCGACCCTTCCCGTGATTAATTAGTTCTTGGATTTTTTTTCGTACGTCCCTCGGGGGGGTCACTGGGAGTGTAAATTCAAAAAGTAGGCTTAATCAGGCTCCTGCGTATATTCGAAAAATGGTTTTTTTCCAAAGAAACGGTTTTTCTTCAATAACTCGGCCATTTTTGATTTTACAGTAAAACCGTAAGGACAAAAACTGTAGGAAATTTGATTCTCTACAAGTTAGTCCAGTCATTATATCCAAAAAACCGACCTTTTCCATGAATAATCAGTTCTTGGATGTTTTTTTCGTACGTCCCTCGGGGGAATCACTGGGAGTGTAAATTCAAAAAGTAGACTGAATCAGGGTCCTGTGTATATTCGAAAAACGGTTTTTCTTGAATAACTCGGTCATTTTTGATTTTACAGTAAAACCGTGAGGACAAAAATTGTTCAGAATTTGATTCTCTACAACTTCGTTTCCCTTCATTTATGCCGTAAAGCGTGGAACATAGGAGATAATGATAATATTTTGAATTTGTCGCGTTTTTCAGGTTTAATTTCTAAAATATCGATTTTGGGGGAAAGAAGGTAGGAACCAAAATTGTTCAGAATTTGATTCTCTACAAGTTTAGTCCTCTTCATTTATGTCGTAAAGTTGAAAATAAACGGGATGTTGAAAATATTTTGAATTTGTCGCTTTTTTCAAATTTTATTTCCAAACTATCGATCCTAGAAGAAAAATTGTGAGGACCCAACTTGTAGAGAATCAAATTTTCTAAAATTTTTGTCCTCGCGGTTTTACTGTAAAATCAAAAATGACCGAGTTATTCAAGAAAAACCGTTTTTGGAATATACACAGGACCCTGATTCAGTCTACTCTTTGAATTTACACTCTCAGTGATTCCCCCGAGGGACGTACAAAAAAAAATCCAAGAACTGATTATTCACGGGAAGGGTCGGTTTTTTTGATATAATGACTGGACTAACTTGTAGAGAATCACATTTCCTACAGTTTTTGTCCTTACGGTTTTACTTTAAAATCAAAAATGGCCGAGTTATTGAAGAAAAACCGTTTTTTTTGGAAAAAAAACCATTTTTTGAATATACGCAGGAGCCTGATTAAGCCTACTTTTTGAATTTACACTCCCAGTGACCCCCCCGAGGGACCTACGAAAAAAAAATCCAAGAACTAATTATTCACGGGTCAAAATCTATAATGACTGTACTATTATAACTTTGAACTGAATTAAGAAGGTACGTACCTACTTAAAGGTACCGTTCAGATTCATACCACACCAGTATTGCAGTGCGATATTACTGTGCCGACTGCATTGCTGCCGCAAATATCAAAAAACCTGACAGCAACATCAATTTTGACATTTGCGGCAGTTTGCGGCAGTCTTTAAATTAATTCAAATTGAATTGCCTTGTTTTCAATTGTCGATAAATTCGATTTGTTTGTTTTCATTTTCATTTTTTGTTTTTAGGGATCCGTACCCAAAGAGTGAAACGGGGCCTTGTTACTAAGACTCCATTATCCTTCTGTCTGTCTGTCACCATGCTGTAACTCATGAACCGTGATATTAGACAGTTGAAATTTTCATAGATGATGTAGATATTTCTGTTGCCGCTATAACAAAAAATACTATAAACAAAATAAAAAATAATATTTTAGTACAACAAACGTGATTTTTACCCATTTTTTTCTTTATGGTATGGAACCTTGCATGCGTGAGTCCAACTCGCACGTGGCCGATTTTTTCACAATAATCTCTCTGACAAAAAAGCCACCTCGTATTTTACAGCAACAATTTTTTCCTTTTAAATCGTTCCATCAAACATCAATTTTTTTTTTCTAAAGCACCCACATTTTACGCGTCAAATAAAGATGACAAATGACGGACAAAACAGACATCCTCGTCAGTTGAATGCGAAAAATTCAATTCGGCCCCTCATTCATCTCCCCGTTTCGAAATATCACCAATTTGAAGGAATTGTACTGGTGTATCATTCCGATTGCTTGCTGAGGTCGAGAGGCCTCAAGTTAACGAAGGATAGTTGGGACACGAGGCTCAAAGGAGCTAAATGTCACCCCGCTTTGTCTCCATGGCCTCGCTGCAGATACGTATAAAAAAACATAAAATTTTACAACTAGTTACAGTCGATTTTTAACTGTTGTGAGACATACTAACATTGAATAATTTTACGGTTTAGTGACTTTAAAGGTCGCATGAACCAGTTCAAAACCATTATAAATTGACTAATTAGAATCGACTACAGGTCTACGGCTTGCCAAATTTGATCAGCTAAAATGTATGAAATACCCACATTTTTTGCAATTTTTGAGTTGATTTTGTTTCTGACCTAAAAATTCTATGCTATGGCTATGAAAAAAAACCCTGTATTTACGATTCGTATTTAAATTACATGTACCTAATAGGTAAGTAAACGATTAGGTAAGTGCGATTGTCGCAGGTGTAAGAGTCTTTTTTCTTTAATTTGACGTCTATTTCTAGTGACTTAAATGGCTAGTTAGACACACTTTTTAAGAACACACATAGATCATTGATACACTGGTTCAGTTAAACTCGCGCATCCAATCAGAACGCGTCCAGATTCCCTTTCTTCGGCCCGTAGATTTAAAATGTTCCAAATGAAATTGCCTCCGCTTTACTTTGGGAATAGCCCCCTAAAGTGGATTAGATGTTCAGAAATGTCTAATGTTTTAAGATTTATAGCTGGTGGTTGATTAGGTAATTTTTGGGATTAGAGACTAGAGAGGAATGAAATGTAAAAGCGCTATAGGTATTTTTTTGTCTCAAGATTGGTTTAAAGATGAGTCACGCTAGACCGGGCCGGGCCCGGCCCGAGGCATTCGACATGTCATTTTCTATGACGACTGATCGATGATTACGTGGCGCTTTACATGGAAAACGAAGCGCCGAAGCTTCGGCCCCGGCCCGGTCTAGAGTGAGGTGACACTCGAGCATGTGTCATCCTGGATTTTTCTTGGGAAACTATTTTTCATGTAAATAATAAATAAATAAAATAAATAAATCATTTATTCAGGTGAAATAAACCCTATTTTACAGACGTTTTTCTTCTGCCAAACTGCAGGGCAGTTTGTTGGCAGAGGGAACTCCCTTAAACATAGATGGGTAGAATTAGCTAATTGCCTAATTAATTGTTAACTTATTTAGGTACCTACATCTTATTGCTTATGCTGGTAACTTTAACTTAATTTTGTTTAATAAAAACCTTTTCATTATACCTTTAAACAATGTAAAGTGACATAAAGGTTTTAGCTAAAATAACCTAAGCATTAGACAACCGTCATCAAGACTATAGCTCTCGCATCAAATTTAATGATGGTCCTTATGATTATGACAGTTCCTTCAAGCCCTTAATAAAAAAAATGAAGATATAAACTTTCAAAAAAATTCTGCAATTTTTTTACGTAAAGTATACCAGAGTAAAATCGGATGGAGGGTAAGGTCGTATGATCGCTATTTCGTTATACAAAGATGACTTAGAATTCAGACAGGAGGTTAAATTCCTTTCCTCCGAGTTGGAAACTTAAGAGAATCGCAACACCTTAAAAGACTCCAAATCTCTCCACTCTACCCGTCTACTAATTTTAAAAGGCATTTTTTAGTAAAAACACTCTCCTATACTACATGTGCGGTCCAAGAATTCCCCTTATCTCCGGAAACCGAATTAACATAAACAAACTTTAGGCCTTAACAAACATAACTTTACCGTGGGTTAAACAGGAAACTACAATATTTCCATATAGTTAACTCTACAGTAGCGACGCCTTTAACGGCAAACATAACTTGGTTAAAGAGCGGAACATACAAACTTAATTTTACCAGTGTTCAAACAAGGAACTAACACTTGGTGTTGACATCACAGGACCTCTTACTTCGTCAAGCAGCCGCAGACAAGCAACAGCATTAACTTTTTTATTTTTGTTACATTTATATAGTTTTTTTATTATTACAATTATAAGGGTTCCGTTTTTGCCATATTTTTTTTCGCTACGAAACAAGTCCTGCTTACTCTTTTCGAACTTCAACCAAATTATTTTAATAATACGGATCATAAGATTACATCCATTGTCCATTACTGCAGCAGTAATGCCGGAGTGTAGTCTAAATCCGAACGGCACCTTAAGACCACATTTACCTCGTAGCTCACAGGAATGTTTAAAAGTTAGGAGTAGGTTTGTTAGGAGTACAAATCACACAACCAAGTTATTTACAGTGGCGCCCCGCGGCGGCAAATCTAAGTTTGTACAGAACACTGGGATGTCATGTCAGCCATATTTGATCTTTTGTGTTTGCTCGTAGAGTTGGGACATGTGTTGAGACTTGAGAAAATCTCGCGGGGTTAGATAGTAAGTTAGCTAACCCTAAGACAAAATCTTTCAAAGTAAGCTTCCTTTTAAATACTAATATTTAAAAATCCATCAGATTTCTTCTTCAGAGTCTTTTCTTCCAGCATTTTACTCCATGCAATAAGGCAATAGAAATTCATATTATCTCTATACCTAAATTTATTCATTGCTCCAAAGCGTACACTTTCTCACAAGCATTACATTCTTAAACAGGCTACCTATTCCCATCCCGCTTATACATAGGTTAAGACTACTCGAGTGAAAGGGACGGAAGGAAGGAAATTTGGATGTCGTTTCTGGTATCCAATCCTTTTGTAAATCTTGCTGGCTACGTATAAATATTGACCAAACTCGTTACCGTGGACCTTTCTTGAGTTTATTTGGATTTGTTTTAACCCTCTGTCTTGATTTTCGAGGGTGGTTTTATCTCTTGTGAAATATGTAGAAGTTGACATTTTTGTGTGGTTTACAATGGGTTTATTTTACGTTGGCTGGCTGGCTAAGAAATATTGCTAAACGGTTTCGTCAGAAGGCTGTACCAGTATTATGCAGTTTATGAAAATAAAGTAGGTAACTACATAAGTTTCCATTATTTTTGGGATTCCCGGTTCCTGTTTTTCATGTATCTAACTAACTAGTATGGATCAGCGACCCAAAGAGGATCTTGGTCTCCGAAACGACCTGCGCCGATTCCTGCCAATTATCGGCTTGAAGCTGACGCAGATCCGCTTCCACACTGTCTCCCCAGCGGTACCTGCGCCGGGCTACCGGGCGGCCACCAGTCAGTCTTCCCAGGTACGCCCTCTTGGATCTTAGCAGCCCGATCCTCTCCCATTCTTAGTAGGTAGGTTTTTCATGTAGTGCTATGTCTCTGTCAACAGTAATGCGGTTGCGGTTGACATCCGAATGACAAAGACCATTCATTTTGTCACGAAAGTGACAGAGACATGACTTAAACTTAACTTAAGGATGACTCGTGCAATTTTTTTTAAAGTTTATACCTTCAATTTTTTTAAATTGTGGACTTGAAAGAACTGTCATAATCATAAGGACCATCATTTTATGCGAAAGCTATAGTATTGATGACGGTTGTCTAATGCTTAGGTTATTACTTTAGCTAAAACCTTTTTGTCACTTTACAAGGAAAATAGTTTCCTAAGAAAAATCCAGGATGATTCACGCTTAGCGAAGCACCTCACGCTAGACCGGGCCGGGGCCGGGCCGGAGCCTCCTCCGTTTCTTTTTCTATGAAAAGCACCATGTGATTACCGATCAGCCGTCATAGAAAATGATGTGTCGGACGCCGCGGCCCGGGCTCGGCACGGTCTAGCGTGAGTTATCCTTTACGTTGCATTTTAAATTATGTACTAAAATGTCCAAATACTTAGATACTTTATAAGAAACAGAGTAAGGTCCTTTTGATATCAATGAAATGTAAATTCAATTCCAAAATTTAAATAAAAATGGGCATTCTTGCTACGTTCTAAAGATACAACGAACGTATAGAAAACATGAAACATGTGTACATCTTTTTGTCCATGAACATCGGTAGTAATCGAACGACATAGATAACGCGGAGTGTCCCGATTTCTTTTTTTTATTATAATGTATCGGCTATCGGGAGAAAGGTCCATTTTGTCCGGGAAGTTAATGTTTTTGTTCTTATTTAAATTCCGATCTCATTCAATATGTGACAGGGAGTAAATTAATCAAGAGTGTCAACCTACACAATGTGGGTCTTATCATTGTGGCGCTATTTATTAATTTTGTAGTTTATTTTGTCCACTGTCACTCTCTAAAAATTTCGCCAGGTGACAGCGAAAGCTCGCTAATTATGTACTACCACACGTTTAGAGCTCGCGATACATGGCCATCGTGAACGCTGCTCGCACTGTCAGTGCTTGAGATAGGAGACTTCTTCTCCGAAACATGTCGCGCGAGTGACTAAAACAAGTGAGTCAACAGTAAAATTAAACAACGTTTGGAGGGGATCCTATCTCATCGCATAATAATTGATTGTCATAATGTAATGTTACGCATAAATCTCTTTTCGCATATTTTTTCTCCAGCTGAAACAGAGAGTATTTTCGAAAATATTTTGCATGGGTTGTGTAGAATAGGGTAGGTTAGGTTAGGTTTGTGTTATAATTTTTCAGAAATGTTAATATTTCCAGCACAATAACAATTATGCGAAATGAGTTTTATGCGTAACATTACATTAGGACAATCAATTATTATGCGACCCAATATGGACCCCGTTTGGAGCTATATTGGATTAAAGTAACCGTACTACTAGTACTGAAATAAGACAAATTTTTGCTGACTTATTTTTTCAATTAGTGATTTTTGGTTGTCACCTAGTGACGACCAGATGACGGATGACGCCATGAAGTAAGATATGTTTACAATGCTGTTCTGTCGTTATTATGCTTTTATTTTATCTGTATGGTTTTGACAGAGTGACGGCCAGTCCAATTTTTGGTTTTAATAAATAATATTAGTAAGGTGACAGATTTCATATGAATTAAGTCAAACTAGTCAATAGCGTCACCTACAAAAATAACGAGGCACGATTTTGTACGGAGGTTGTCAGTCTCCTATATTAACTACGTGTACACGCTCAACGAAGCTGGCCAACTGTATTGTCACACGTGCAATAGAGTGTTTAAGACCAAGTTCGGCCTGGCCAGTCACATAAGGGCTCACGCTAGACAGCGTCCATGATGTTTATCTGGGGTCGCCGTCATCGAAAACGATGAGGAGGACTATATATATATATATATTAACTAGCCTCTGAATGTGACAGTAAAACGTTGGGATCACGGTGTGGATGATAATAGGAAAGATTATGTCAACACGGTGACATGGATTCATAAACATGTTCTTAAAACATGAGCGGAGATGTTGTCTACAATGTAGAGGCTTAGTTAAGTTGTTTCGTTGTTTTTATTATTATTTTTATATTAGTGTCTAGTTGGAGACGGTAGATTCTAATTTAAGAAGTTGATGTTTTTGAACTGGCTTTGATACGACCAAAGAGAATTTGAAATAGAGAATTACTGGCATAGTAAATTATGTAGCTACAGTACATTTACTGCCATTTTTCGACAGACGATTAAAACTATTAGAACGCCATTTGACTTTGATCATTATTATTTCACTGATATGTGTTTGTTAAATATTAATATTAAGGCCATCTACTTCATTTAGGCTACATAATTTACTTTGACAATCCGCCTCTATACGCTCTATTCCCTTTGATACAACTTATGGCCTGTGCACACCGGCTGCGTGTGCGTGACGTGCACGTGCGCGTGCGGCGTTGTAGTATACAGATCCTTATGAGAGATGGTGGCACACCGCTTGCATGTGCGTGCGCGGCTCCAACATTTTAGCACACGCACACGCGCACGTCACGCACACTCAAGCCGGTGTGGCTTGGCCTTTAACGATGGTTTTGGTGGTTGGCGCGCATAATCGCGCACGATTTTCACTTCATTTTGCAATCAGAGTGAGCACCGTCATTAAGATCATATCAGAAACCAATTCCAGATCATAACTAATTCTTAGGTTAGGTACGAGTATAAGTGTGTCCAGAATATCTAGGGAATGCTTCGTTCGCATTGTTCGCTGTAGATTGCAGGCTTTAAGTAACAATGGTTTGTAGGATGGTATTTTCTTTTGTGTAATAAAGGTAAATAAATCGTTTTATAGAAGATGACTGATGGAGGCTGAAATAAGAAAGAAGAGGTACTTATTTATGAACGTGTATTGCTACATTCACGACCGGGAGAAAACTATAGCGACCTATGGGTTGGACCTTGCGTAGGCGCGCGGATTGCTGACAATGCATAAACTGTCTTTATAGGTTAGCGCCACTTGCACCATCCCACTAACCCGGCGTTAACCCAGTGTCAAATTGTACTGGTAACCTTGGTAACTCCGGGTTTAACCGTTTGACCCCGGATTAGTTGGATAGTGCAAGTCACGCAGTGTCATAATTAGTGATAAAATTACTATACACGGTGGCTAAAAAATAACTGCATTCTTATTGCCGTTGCGAAAAAAAAATACCCTCCCATAGAAAATGGACCATGGACCATCCAAAATGTATGAAACAGCCAAAAGTTTTTTCGCGATTTAGGGGTTGGTAGTATAATCCCATAGTAAAAAGTTGCTCAGTATAATCCCAAAACCTACCTGGCAACGGGAATGCAGTTATTTTGTCGCCACCCTGTATATTATTATACTGAATGTTATAGTTTGGTTACAAACTGTGAAGTGCCCGTACAATATATCAGGGCTACATCGAGAGGTGTTCCGTAACAATGGGTTCATTTCCAAACCGCGTAAATCATGGGTTCTTAGGCCGGGAGCTCAACTTCATTATTTTATGAAAGGTTAAATATATTCATTTAAAGCAGTCGTCTGCTTAATATACTCGTAAAATTTAGATGCTTGCTTGCACAATGCTTAGAAATATAACAGTCAGTTCTAAGTATAATAATTTCATTTGTATTCATTTTTCATTTTGAATCTAGTTTATTTTTTTCAGTATAGTTACAAAAATACTTCTTTAATGTACGCTACAAAAATTTACAGACATTAAACAATTAAAACAAGCTTAAACAAGATTGTATAAAATTAGTATAAATAATTCTAATTATCCATATAAATAAAGCTACCTGCACCTAACATGATGGCTCAACAATAGTTTAGTTAAGTTTTAGTTTGTTTATAATGTAATATGATCATTACATTCTTAACATTGTTTAATTTTCTTCTTACTTATATTTTTAAATGATCTTGCAGTTTTGTCTATGGTTCTATTGGTACTAGCAAACAAGGACGCAATATTGAACCCCCACTTATAAAAAATATGAAATTTCGAAAGTAGGCAAGCTTAAGAACCGGGCCATCTCAGGCGCCGGTACCTTATTGTATATCAATAACAAATTTAAAGTTCAAAATTCTCACTGACTCCCGTACAAACCCTCTAGTAGAGGTCACAAAGACTTAATGAAATTCCAAGCAGCCGTAATAGAACCTATTATATCTTGTTAGATCTATTGTTTGTAGAACAATGAAATATGCTTTAAACATTAATCTGCCTTTTGGTTCATTTGGCTCCTGGGCTACGGGGAAAGTTTTTTAGAGACCGGCGTATTCGAATTTTAGTTATTCGATTTGTTTCCGATACGATATTTATTTGTAAGTGTCAAAAGTGTCATTTCTTCAACCACAAACGTCACTTTTAACACTGAGAGTTCAGTATCATATCGGAGACCGATCGAATAAGTAAAATTCGAATACGCCTGAGAGTTCAAGGGTGAATTAATGTGTTAAATAATCGAGGGTCACGGTTTGTTTTAGAGGGTTAGTTAGGGATAGTTTATAGTAATATTTTTTTACAAGCATTTTTTACTTGTATTGTTTAATAGTATAGGTCAAATCTTGCAAGCTAAATTAGACTCCTGTTCACATGTATCACGGCTTATGAGATACAGCCTGGTGACAGACAGACAGAGAGACGGACGGACAGTGGACTCTTAGTAATAGGGTCCCGTTTTTACCCTTTGGGAACCAGTATTTATTTTATTTATGTACAGTATTTACTTTATGGGTCTGTTACATAATTAAAAGTATGGGTTTATGGAAGGAGCCAACAGGCGATAACTTATTACTTATGACCAAATAATTATTTTTGAATTATTTTTTGCATGGTAAATGTGACGTTTACGAGAAAAAATACCTAATGGCGGCTGGCGCTTACGTCGCATAGCAACGCAAAGGTATTGGAGCGGCGCTAAAATAGAGTAAGCGCCAACCGCCAAAAGGTACCTTTACCCGTGGGACGTCACAAATAGTTTACGCGTTTACATTAGGGCAAAATAAATAAGATTTATACAATTTTACATCAAGGAAATAATTGAGAATACCACTGCTTTGAGCAAAACTCGAACTTGGGACTACTCTTAAGAGCCCTTATTCCTTAGAGCGTTCACCGATTTTGCGAAATAACACTCGATAGATGGCGTTAGCGCTCGGTACGCGAGCGCCGGCAAAGCTATGCGCGTTTCAACGTAGACGAGAATAATTTTGATACTTTTCAATTTAATTTGCAAGTGAAATTATTTTAACGTTATATTGGCACTCTTTATTTTATTTTATAAGCATGGTAGTAGGTAGTCAATAGAGTGTATGTGTTGAGATAGTATATAACCAACGAGGAGTAAATAATAATGATTGTTTACCTATGTCATGGAATTATTGTGAAAAGTTCATCCATGAAGTCAAGCAACTTATTGTCAGTTCACCGAGGAAGTTGAATAATTAAATGTTTTAAAGATAAGATTATATTAAATAATAGTATGATTATAGTAAATAGTAGTGTGTATGCATATACAGGGTACCCAAAAATAAGTGCATTCCCATTGCCAGGAAGGTTTAGGGATTATACTGAGCAGCTTTTACTATGGGACCAACCCCGAAATGGCAAAAAAAAATTTTAACTGCTTCATAGATTTTGGCTAGTCCATTTTCTACGGGAGGGTACATTTTTTTTAGCAACCATAAATAAATAATAATATATACCTGTATGCATATACAGGGTACCAAAAAATAAGTGCATTCCCGTTGCCAGGCAGGTTTAGGGATTATACTGAGCAACTTTTGCTATGGGACCAACCCCGAAATGGCAAAAAAAAATTGACTGTTTCATAGATTTTGGCTAGTCCATTTTCTGTGGGAGGGTACATTTTTTTTAGCAACCATTTTCTTGCCAGCAACGAAAAGGCACTTGTTTTTTGGCCACCCTGTATAATAACAATAAATTCGAGAGTACTAACAATGTAACAACTACTGAACACTCTGAAGTTCGCTTTTATGTCTAAAATAGAAGTAAGTATCTCCGTTTTTTTATTAGGGTTCCGTATTATTTAGTACGAAGTTAACTTATAAGGTTTACTTGATCCTTGTGGGTGGGAAGCAAATGAAGCTTTATTTGTAAGTATATAAAATAAAATAATATTTAATAATCTATCAACCGCATCTAGGTCGATACTCGATAGTGCTCGTCAAGGCAAATCTATTGAGCCCAAACACGATGGAGTTATGATGAGTAGATTAGGAGTTCTGGTGACCAACTCCTGACTCCATCATGAGAACCTGGACTTCATCTAGATCGATGATGCTTGTCGGAGAAAATCTATTGATCCCAAACACGATGGAGTCATAATGAGTAGATCTAGATAAGGACTTCTGGTGACCAACTCCTGACTCCATCTCATTAATGGAGTCAGGAGTTGGTCACCAGAAGGGTCTCGTGACTCTGGACCTCATCTAGATAGATGGTGCTCGTCAGGGCAAATCTAATGAGCCCAAACACCATGGAGTGATAATGGGTAGATTAGGATTTCTGATGACCAACTCCTGACTCCATCATGAAAACTTGGACTCATCTAGATCGATGGTGCTCGTCGGGGCAAATCTATTGAGCCCAAACACGATGGACTTATGATGAGTAGATTAGGACTTCTGGTGACCATATCATGATGGAGTCAGGAGTTGGTCACCAGAAGGGTCTCATGACCCTGGACCTCATCTAGATAGATGATGCTCGTCAGGGCAAATCTAATGAACCCAAACACGATTGAGTGATAATGAGTAGATTAGGAGTTCTGGTGACCAACTCATGACTCCATCATGAGAACCTGGACCTCATCTAGATCCGTGGTGTTCGTCAAGGCAAATCTATGGAGCCCAAACATGATGGAGTTATGATGAGTAGATTAGGAGTTCGGTGACCAATTTCTAACTCCATCATGAGAACCTGGACGTCCTGGACATCATCCAGGTCGTCCGGGTATAATAAAAATGCAAACCCTAACCAGAATTCAAGTAACACTGAAAATCTATCACTTAAGCGAGAGTCGGTTGTTAAAATTAAATATGGTGTAAAAAATGTACTCCCTAGGATCAAGATTTTCTAATCATAGTATACAACACTTCTCGGAACTCGCTCGATGTTTACGAAGCAACGAGCGCCTGACGGACGAGCACACGTCCGTCCCCTAAGCGCGCTCGGCGGAGAATGATCGCGCGGCGTCGCTGCAGCGTGATTTATAGGTCTTTTAAAAAAATATAGATTTACGGCAAGGTAGGTCCTATAGTTATGATTTTTTTTTAATGAGTAAACATAAAGTTAAAGTTTGATAAAATTATTTTTTTGTGGCAAAATATAAGTCCAATTTGCGATAAAAAAATGTAATGTAACCCTGTTTTCACCAAAAAAAATGAAGAAAACTCGGAAGGTATTTTATCAATTTTTTTAAATGAAAGCTCGACTTTCAAGCATGTCAGCCCCTCGTACAAGATATGGTGAGTTGAATTGTAATCATTCATGTACCAAATGATTCTTGTTTACTGCAAAATTGAGAACCGAAACGACCCTTCTCACTACAAATTTTGAAAAAGACTCCTAAGAAAACTCATTTATTTTAGGTTCAAAAAGAGAAAATGAAAATTTTAACGTTTTCAGCCCCTAGTTTAAGAAATGATTATTTAAGTACGTTATCAGTTTTTGAATAAATACTAATAGTTACGTCGTAATCTTGAATGAAAAAGGAATCATTTTGCAAAATACGCTCGTCTGTAGGAGTAAGGACTCTTAAGCAACTAAACTTTTTTGAAATATAACCTAAAAATATTTTAAATAAAACCTTGTTAAATTTCACACTAAATTCAAACGGCGTTTTCTACAGTGAAATCTTCACCCTAAATTGAGTCGACAAGGCTTACGGGTCTAAAATATTTGTTCGGCGCACAGATAAGCGTGAGTTGGGTTCACCTGTCATGTGGGTTTTTTTGACCCTGAGATTGTAGAGGGATTATAGGAGGATTTTTTAATTATTCTGGAGCGGGCTTAGTTATACTTAGCTGAAGATAGTGGATCTACCGGCCTATAGAGTAGAGTAAAGGTCGACTCACGTTAGACCGGACCGTGTCCGGGCCGGAGCATCCGGCGCATCGTTTTCTTTGGAAAGCATCATGTGATCGATTGTCATGACATACAAAAGCTCGGGAAGCTCCGGCCCGGACACTGCCCGGTCTATCGTGAGTCGTCTTTAACACGAGCCTAGCCGCCGACGTACAATCGATATTACGCTTTCATTTTAAGACGACATTCTGAGTGTAAGCATGTCGTTTTAAAATGAGAGCTTCTTAGATTGTATGGGAGCGGGTTTTTACAGTCGGGTTCGTGTGACTATTTTAACGCAATGAGGCCAATATTGACCTAATTTCATTTCTACCCATCTTACAACTCGCTACGTACATTTTTTAAGTATCCGAGCGTTCCCTAACATTTCCTTACATATCTTTATTTGGGCGCTCCGATAAAAAAATAATGTCCGACATTAGGGAGAGGACTTAATTTAAATATTTCTATGCGTGCTCCGTCCCTTTCCTTCTCGCTGAGTTTGCTGTTGTGGTCTCTTTCGGGACCGCGATAAGTCACAGGGCGACGGTCGGTAAATGCCTTTTTAAGCGAACTTGAACAGAGTTACGTTCCTTGTTTAGGGGTCCGTGGGTACGAGTAAATAGTATTTGGTGAAATATGCTTTTGTGTTATGTAGGGGTGGACCCGGGTATGTCCTTAAACTACGTCCAAGACTACCGGTGGACGGGCAGCAGCGTCCCTCAAATTCGGTGTACTCGACTACGATCGCCAACCCGCCTGCCAAGCGTGGCGATTATGGCATTCACCCCCCAAAAGAGGAAGGCCTATGTTCAGCAGTGGACGTCTTATGGCTGAGATGATGATGATGATGATGAAGGTACCTCCTTGGATTTCACGGGCCTATAAATCCCAGTCTTTTGATAGGCTTGCGTGGGGATATAGATCCAACACGTAGAGGCCCCTTGGAGAGCTTTAATGTCATGTAGAACGCCTGCTGGAACCCGTTCACTGGCGCAATAATAGACATAAGTAGGTACATATCATTAAGATTATAGCCATGCCTTTTATTATGACTAAAGGGGTAGACTTTATGAAGTTCGGGCTTGTGGAGTTAGAAGCTTGGCTCTAAGAGAGATCTGATAACTTTTTGGCAGTGCGAGTCCTATGGTTTCGTCTTGACAACATTTTACATGAAATTTCAGCTTCCTAGGACTTCAGGAAGTACCCTAAAAGTTTTGATGATCATCAGAGTGTTTTAGATATGAATAAAATCTAAAGTATAAGAGCTATGCAATTGAAAATTGTTATGCTTAATACCTAAGTTATATTGACATCATATCCTACGAATTTCGTTTATCTAGTACCTATAATCCAAACCCAAGTTATCAGGGTTCAACAAAACGACGAAGCGCTTCGAGAAAAGGTAGCTAGTGCCCTTGCGCTTCACTTTGCTCGTCTTGCCGGAAACCCATTACAAGGATTAAAACCTGGAACCTCCGCCTTCGTAGTAAGGGTCACTACCTTCTAGGCTAGGAGGCCGTTAACTTTGAAGGGTAGCGACACCATTCCCACATTCTTCTTCTTAGTCGGATACTCTTATCAGAGCAGTCGTGGTCATTGAGGTCTAGGCCTTTTTATTGTTTCCCGCCATACTTCTCTATTTATTAGTACCTAGTAGGGGAGACCGAGGTGAGTTGAAACAGAGGTAAGTTGAAACAACGTAATTTTTGAGACATATACCTATAACTGATATCGTGGTGGAAAAAACGATGAACGACCCGCTGGTTCCTCAATATGCGTCCTTGCCTCAAGACGATTATTTCAACTCACCTCGGTCTCCCCTATGATAAATAAAGTTGTACAGAACCCACCCACCACACGGCCCGTTCGCGCCCACATAATGTTCCCCCCATTAGGGTTGTGATCGGGTGGTAAATTTAATGTTGAGTGATTTTAATTACATTGTTTCGTTTTACAGCCCTGTTGTTGATAGATCATGACAGTGGAAAAAGATCGTAATACTTACTTACATACTTGGTTGGCGCGATGACCCAAAATGAGTCTATAAAACTATACCGTTTAAGGTACCGTTCGGATTCAGACAACAATCACATTACTGGAGCAGTATTGCAGCGCGATATTACTGCGGACTGCATTGCTGCCGTCGAAATTAGTGTTACTGTTGGATTTTTGACATTTGCGGCAGCAATGCTGGCAGCAGTAATGTCACGCCGCAGTACTACTGCAGTAATGCAGTCGACTGTATTACTGAAAAAAACGTTAAAAAGGTCATTTTTTGGAAACATTTACATTAAATTTGGCGTTTTCTGCAGTAATGCAGTCGGCAACATTACCGCGAACTGTCAAAAATGATGTTACTGTCTGGATTTTTGACATTTGTGGCAGCAAAGGAGCAAAGACACGCCGTAATTCTGCAGCAGTACCCTGACGCAGTCTGAATCGGAGCGATACCTTTAGAAATAACCATTTATGGTACATTTATAGTGCTTTTGTCGTTTTTATGCGTTGTGACTATGTAATGACCATAAAATGGGGTGCCTCATAAGATAATCACGCATCGAGTCGGTTCTCTTTCATATTGTAATGGGAATTTTATTGACATTTATATTGGTAAGAAGCGCTGGTGGCCTAGCGGTAAGGGCGACTTGCAATTCGGAGTTCGCAGGTTCAAACCAGCAGAGAATTTTCAGAGAAGTTATAGCTTACAATTAGCTACTTTTATTAACGTGACTATTTTACCTTCTCTTTCATATTTATTTTTACAAAAAAACGCATGAATATAAAAGGAAACTGACGTCGGACTATTCGTGATTCTGGATATCTGCTATGGTGTCAATTTGAAAATATTTACCTACTTATTAGCACAGAATTAATAGTACTAGGTACAGAAGACTCACTCTCTAACAAAACTCGACTGTCACGATCAGCACAGATATGGCCGCTAGGTGGCGACACCGCCACGCGCGGCTTATGGCAAACCCCAAAATTGGGGTCGAACGGATGTATTTTTAGCTACCTGTAGCAAAGCGACGAAATCGCGGAGTGAGCCACGCCTGTTATTAATAATAAATCATTGAATGACTTAAAAAAATGATGTTATGTATAGATAGATAATTTCACTTTTCCTTTTTGACGATACCTATTTTGTATACACGTAATAATAAATTGTTATCCATTTTTTGCTTCAAAAACCTTTTCTTCACAAAACTTTTCCAAGTAACCCAGTTACTGAATAATAAATCAGACCTATGCCGGAATACAAAGTTTTGGGTAAAAAACGTAGTTATTGTGATACCACACTTTGCGTCGTGTGCGGTGTAACTATGATTTGTAGGCTATGCAACTTTGTCAAAGCAAGCCAGCTGTTTATTCCCCACAATACCCTTAATATTTAATCCTTAAATTATTGAGACAAGGTTCCATGTTGACCCACAATCAAACGCCGTATCTGATTTATAGTTTTTTTGGTGATTAATTTAAAATTGTAAGTTATCTCACTTCGTTCCGACCTTTAATTGGAATTTATTGACTAATGTGTTTATAACAAATGTAATTTTTCTTTTTAGATTATCAGTTAATTTATAAGTTAGTTTTGTTAATTAGGAATGAGTGATCGGAGTTATAAATTAGAAATAGAAAGGTATGTTGTCAAATTATTTATTTTATGAAAATTATGAAAATATTTACAACACGTACTTATTTAACCTGTTTCTTTAAACTTCGAGCAACGCCGGCTTCCGACATGTCGGAAGGGAGGAGCCCAAGCGATATCTAACCGTACAGTCGCCATCAGATATAACGGAGCGGCCGAGGTGCTCAAAAATATCTGAACACGGACTCTAACGCCTTGACAATAGAGGCGTGTTCTGATATTTGTGTGCGCCTTAGCCGCTCGGATATATCTGTTGGCGACTGTACAAATCGTTCTGCCATTTATGCGGGGGAAACGTGGACACAGTCGCACTTCTCACTCACTACTTACAACATCCAATATTTAATGACGACACAAATATACAGGGTGATTCATGAGACGTGAGCAGGACTAATCCTGCACACTCAGTAACTGATAATTGATCGATCATCGTCGTATTTAGGTGAAACAACGACACTTTTTCCTGTTTTTAACTTTTTGGTGAGGGCAAATTTAACTCTCTACAATCATGGTTACCCTACAAGACCTAATTAATAAACATAAAACCTCTTTAACCGTAATGACAGCATTTTGATTACGAAGAAAATAAGCTGTCAAACTTGAGTGAGATACGAGTTTTCAAAAGTAACCAGACCGTTATGACAGTGATGACATTCAATTTGACACAGAATATCGGTAGTTTAGTATTCTAATTTTAGGGTGATCATGCATGTCGTAAATAAATTTAATAATTTTTTTTTCAATACTAGTAGAAAATTAACGTTTATCTCACTAATAGTGATACGAAACAGTTGCTTATAATTTACAAAATGCGCAGTGTTAGTCCTGCTCACGTCTCCTGAATCACCCTGTATACAAAATTACATAGGTCAAAGATATCGTACACCTCGATCTCTTTTTATTTACGGATGATTCACAACACACAGCGCTATAGTTGTTATTATGCACATTTGTTCTTGTACAGTCGCCATCAGATATATCTAAGCGGCCGAGGTGCTCAAAATATCTGAGCGTGTTCAGATATTTGTGAACGCCTTGGCCGCTCAGATATATCTGATGGCGACTGTACCTCGGCAGAGGGGGAATAGTGTTATATGTGACGTAACGTATGTTATAGGTATACGTATTATACGTAACGTGTGTTACTTAAATGTGCACGTCAACATTCATGTAATTTCAGCATGCCGTTTTAAAATAATATCGCTGGCCCAATATTACAGGGTTCTATGTATCACTTTTATCGAACTGAAATTTGAACATTGTCATAGTGACATTAAGTCGAATTTCACCTATCTTGAAAATGTAACATAGAACCCTGTAATATTGAGGCCTTTTTGTATGACTCATAATACTATTGACTTATTATCTAAGACAAAATTATGTTCTGTTATTCCTCAAATTTTTTCTCCATTAGTGAATTCAGTCCTAAGAGAATTAACTAAACGTAACAGTCTCAAATAGGTTTATTTTGAAATCCTATTGACCTAAAACTGTCTATCAATTTAAAGTCCAATTCCGATAGATAATTGCTTTCGAAAACTGAAATTGCTTTTGGTTCGAAACTCTAACTTATATTGTGTATTATGTGCAGACACTATGGGCTAGAGGAGACCGGGGTAAGTCCGACCTATGCCGCCGTATGTAGCCTGGTGGCTGAATGGCATAGGCACCTGCCGCGATAGCAGAGGACGGTGGTCCGATTCCAGCCTACCTACCTACCTCTGTTTCAAGCCTTTACGAGTATAAGGCAGAGGGAATATATTTCCCACCTGATTTTGCACTTAATTTCAAAGTAATAGGGTTCAATTTTGCATAATTTCTGGCACCCTTATGCCTTATAAAGGGTTAACTCACCTCTGTCTCCAATACTAGCTTCTGACAGCGACTTTAGAGGCTTTAAAGGAACGCAAAAAAAAGGTTTAATTACTGGATTACAGCACCTAAACTAATTTCAAAATTAATATCGTAAACTCAGGTAACTATAAATAGTCCACAACTATAGTCCAAATACAAGTTCCAGTAAAATATATATAAATAATTTTTAAATTATGTTGAGTATCTTAATATACCAACTAATACTTATAGAAAAAATTAGTATTGCTAAGCTTCGAAATAAATGTAACGAGTACAAATAAAAAGGCTCTAATAATCAACGTTAAAAACTAGACTAACGTTATATAATACGAGTATAGTTACCTGAGTTTACTGTGATTTTTTTTTGCGTTCCACAAATTTTGTCTATGAATACAGTTGATACCCAAAAGGTGATACATCTTATCTTTGCTTATCTTCTATTTTTTGCGGACAGCAGTAAGGAAATGGCTTGCTCATGTTGCCGAACTTGAAGAAACCTAGCTCTGTCGTTGGTTCGCACCTATAAAAGAAAATAGTTCAATTTTAATAATCTCCTCTAATAGCAAAACTTACGTGAGACACTGTCATATTAAATATATTAAACCGGGTCTCTCACATTTATAAATAAATAATCATAAATAAATAAATAAATATTATAGGACATTTTTTACACAAATTGACTAAGCCCCACGGTAAGCTCAAGAAGGCTTGTGTTGTGGGTACTCAGACAACGATATATATAATATTAATATATAAATACTTAAATACAGAAAACAACCATGACTCAGGAACAATATCTGTATCATCATACAAATAAATGCCCTTACCAGGATTCGAACCCGGGACCATCGGCTTCATAAGCAGGGTCACTACCCACTAGGCCAGACCAGTCGTCAAATATTTATAAAGTAGGTTTGTAATAAGTACATCGCATTTAATTACTTTGTGACTCATGTGGACAAATTGCAACTTTCTCAACAGTTTTTTGTAGAATAACGAGAGCCTTTACGAGCTAATGTGCTGAAAAATGCTACAGAAAAAGATCTTGAAATGATATCTCACAACTTTTCTTATAAATATCGTAAACTCAGGTAACTATAGTCCTATAGTACAACTATGTTCCAGTTTTTAACGTTGATTATTAACGAGCGTTTTTGATTTGGTACTCGTTACATTTATTTTGGAACTTAGATATACTAATGCTTTTTCTATAAGTATTAAATATTCAACATAATTTAAAAACATTTATACATACTTTACTGGAGATTGAATTTGGACCAAAGTTGTAGGTTGTGGACTAAAGTTACCTGAGTTTACAGTATAGTACTTGTATATATTGCCATTGCTACTATAATATTATACTAGTAGTAGCGATTTGATGACAAACATAGCAAGTAGTCACCTTTATCAACAATATCGCCGAGTACGGTTGGAATTTGTCAACATAGTTCGTCAGATAAAATAAATATCTTATTAGAATTTACTACTTGGCACGTACTTATTATTTAGTCTACGCGAAGATAGAATTCTAAGAAGTTTCGTTATTTCTCAGATTTTTGCTTTACTTATTGTTTTTTCGAAACGACTTCAATTACAAAGTTTCTCTTTTATTAGCCGATATTATATTTAATATTAGTCATTAGCCAATAAATAGCTCGGACAGATTGTTAAGATTTTAGACAATTTTAGTTTGCAGTACTAGAATCTAAAATATCGATCCTAGAAGAAAAAATGTGAGGACCAAAATTGTAGAGAATCAAATTTACTTCAAGAAAAACCGTTTTTCGAATATACGCAGGAGCCTGATTCAGTCTACTTTTTGAATTTACACTCCCAGTGACCCCCCCCCACCGAGGGACCTACGAAAAAAAAATCCAAGAACTAATTATTCACGGGTAGGGTCGGTTTTTTGGATATAATGACTGAACTAGATGCTTTTGCGATAATTACCATGAAATTCACTTAACTATATTTTGTTAGTGAGTGACTGAATCGGGCAAGCGCGAATAACTGTGGCTTGTATTTTACTAAAATAAATACTAGTTATTTATACTTATCAAGTTGTAAATTGTGTGCGTTATTCTAGTTGCAAAATATTGTATACTTATATACAAAAAATAATTCAGAGACTTGAAATATTATTTTAAACTTATCGAGTCTCGTCGCCCAAAATGTCTACGTGTTCAAGTGTCAAACAATAATTTAAATACAAAATATTCTATGGAGTTGGCAAAGCGCTTTATAGAGGCTTCAGATGACGAGAGGATTGCACAATCTTTCGCTCAGAGGATCAGTATTGCAGAGGAGCAATGCGATCAGCCTTCTGGGCACCTCAGAACTATTTTTGTGTTTAAGTATTAAGTTAGTGATGTAAGTGTTTTATTATATTTTTACCTATATATATTTCGTGAATGAAATATAAAATTACTGTAGAATTTTGTGTTTCTGAACAAGTTCAGTTGGCATTGCAGGCTCGACCGCAGGGAACCGGGAATGCTGCGGTCCCACTACTCGTGTTGGCTTTGCAAATTGGAATTTTTGACCAAATTTATACTCCAAATACTTACCTTTCTACATTTCACTCGGTATTGCGGATTCTTGGTCGTGATTAGTAAATGTGACTCATTTTGAAGCAGAATTTCGGGTTTTAATTTAATTTAGATACTTTGGAAGTTACAATTTTACTAAAGATACTTACGTTACTCTTTCGACATACGTTTCCATTATTTCTATATTTTCAAGGGTTTTTGTTTCTTCTATAATCTTCTGAATTATGCCACTTTCTTTTGAATCTTTTTCTTCACTATTTACTTTAGATATTGACCTCGTTTTCCTATTATTTTGATCTAGTTTAAATACTTTAGATACCCGTTCTAATTTTAATCTCTTTTTCAAAGGTATGTTTATTAGTTTACCACGCTGCGCTATATTTGCTCTGATTTCATTGATTACGTCTTCAGATAAAGGATCAGTTTTCCATGATTTTTCATCTTTGATTTCAGCATTAATAGTTTTTTCGTCATATGTTTTTTCTAATACATTCTGATTTCTTTGAATTTGTGAAGGTTTCGGATGTGGATGGTTTCTATAATAATCATAATAAGCCCAAGGATTTCCTTTATAATTATTGTTGTAGCCTTGAGTAGTGTAGTTGTATGCTGTCAGCAAATACGGATACATGTCACTAGCGGATCGTGGAGGGTAGTTTGCGGGCATAGGCATTGGTTGATACTGATATGTTCGGACGCAAGGTTTACAAGGTAGTGATGGCCCAGGCTTATCATAAACATTTCTCTTTTGGTAATATGCGGGCACGCCTTGCTGATTCATCGGTAAATTAGGATATCCCACGCTACCGTCAATATTAAACAGCGATCCCGTAAAGTAACTGGGATAGGTTCGACCGGGCGAGTAATAGTACGGTTGTGGTCGCGCATACGGATATGGTCTACCTGAATATAGGGCCGAACTTTCAAGTTCAGTTCCTTCTGGCTTCATATCAGCCACCTTTCTATGTCCATTATCAGTTTCATACCAATAAGATGATTTTTGTTGATTACTTTCTATCGATTCCCCTGATACTGCTTCACTTTCCTTGTTATCTTCTTTAGCCTCATCCTCTTTCATATCCTTATACATTTCTTGAGCTACATTATACAGTTCTACAAGAGCTTGCAAGTCACTCTTTTTCACTAAATGCAGTAGTTCTGTAATTTTCAGAATTTCTGCTTCATTTAAAAGTCTGTCATTATCGTTACTGAGATCTGGTAAGATTTTTGACAAACTTAATTCATTTATTTCATTGTTAGTACCGGCCCTGGCTTTTTGGTTGAAAAAACTCACAAACACTTTAGATGGTTGTTCACCAATGTTTACTCTTCTAATTTTACATGTATAGTTTCCGCAGAAAGTGGTAGATGGCCAAGTTGCGTTGAGTTCATGGAGAGTTCCCGTATCTGGATCTTGGCAGACATATTCTGGAAAAAAGTTGGAGAATTATTAGAATTATTAAATCTACTTTCATTAGTTGTAAATTGTAACACTTCGTTTAAGAAGCAGCTTTCTACTGCGCATTTTCTTTTCAAATATAATATAATTATGCTGGAAATTAATTGTTTTCTTTAAAATTGTATCTACACTTTTGTTAAATAAAAATAACTATTGTATCTATTCAGATTCACGAGCTTTTTCAATTTATTTAAGAGAAAAGTGTCCCACAGACCCACATTATGTTTTGTTTTCATTTCGTTACTATTTTTATAAAGACTTCCTACGACGGTAAAGGAATGGACAAAAAGAGCTACATTTTTCTCCTACTGGGATCGAAACCTTCAGGTAATTCATTTCATTCATTGAATAGAAATAACATAAAAATTCCCAAATTTCAGAAAGTGTAGTTTGCAGTCAAAGAGTTTAATTTCCTACCCATTTTGTACTTTGTCAAAGTGACAATAGTATACGGTCTCTAACGACTTTCATATTGATTGTTACTGTGACAAGGTGCGTAATGGGTTAGAAATTAAATTTTTTGACTGTACAATTTAAAATGGCCCATATCACTTATGTCAGTAACTACTCTAACACCGCATACTCGTACAATTCATAGCTAACAGTGATATAATAGTTAGAATGACAGCATAATTCAATTGAATAGACAATGATGTTATAATACAACAAACCCCAAACGAAATGACACTTAATTAGATTAATATCAACTATGAATTATTATCATTGCAATAGTACAGTCGCCGTCAGATATATCCGAGCGGCTGGGGTGCTCAAAAATATCTGAACACGCACTCTAACGCCTTGACAATAGAGGCGTGTTCAGATATTTGTGAGCACCTTGGCCGCTCCGATATATCTGACAGCGATTGTACGAGTATTACCCGCATTTAACTATTCAACAAAATGACTGGATATTTTATTTATTTTTGATGAATATTGCTTTTACTAGTTGTTCGAAAATAGATGTACTATATGGGGCAGTAAACATAGTTGATTGTTAGGGTTCCGTACCCAAAGGGTAAAACGGGACCCTATTACTAAGACTTCGCTGTCCGTCCGTCTGTCCGTCTGTCACCAGGCTGTATCTCACGAACCGTGATAGCTAGACAGTTTAAATTTTCACAGATGATGTATTTCTGTTGCCGCTATAACAACAAATACTAAAAACAGAATAAAATAAAGATTTAAATGGGGCTCCCATACAACAAACGTGATTTTTGACCAAAGTTAAGCAACGTCGGGAGTGGTCAGTACTTGGATGGGTGACCGTTTTTTTTTTGCTTTTTTTTCGTTTTTTTTTGTATTATGGTACGGAACCCTTCGTGCGCGAGTCCGACTCGCACTTGCCCGGTTTTTTATTCTATTATTGATTCTTCGCTGGACTGCAAATAGGGAATCAATAATAAATAAGTGGTAGTGGTAAACATTACTTATTTATACGTGTAGAAATATGGCGATGAGCGTTTGATTCATTATATAATACTCTGTATCTTAGGTATTTAAATAAAAGTAAACAAAATGTACCCTCAAATGGCTCCTTAAGCCTGTTGGGGGTAAAAGAAAACATCAGATAATCAAATAAAGGGGCCCACTGATTAACAGTCCGCCGGACGGTATCGGCCTGTCAGTTAGAATAAAGTTTTGACAGTTCCGAACAACTGACAGGCTGATACCGTCCGGCGGACTGTTAATCAGTAGGCAAGAGTAACAGTAACAGTAAGGGCCCCCCCACATCTAGCGTCTTTCGAGCGTCGGCGTCTACAACTCTATGGCCGCTGTACGACGCAACGTCGACGCAACTGCGCAGCGACGTCATTTTACATAGCGCTGACCAGACGCCGACGCTCGAAAGACGCTAGATGTGGGCTCCCCCTAACAGTAATGTCGGTGTACCTACTCCTAATTCAAATGATCCATTGGCACTATTACGAAATAACAGAAATAAAATGGCACTATTTCGAAATAACAGTGCCATTTTCTGTTTAGTTTCACGTCTTACCGGTGAACAATGCCTGGTAGACTTCCACTATTTGTAAATATAAACACATACACATGCTTAGCAAGAGGCGAGTAGGTATATACGAGTATGATCGTTTAATACTAAACATTTCAAACCTAATTTTGAACACAATTTTAAATCATAATTTTAGCGTCGGTTGGCCATAAAGTTAACAGAATGAATTCGCGATAGATCTTCTAAAATTATTATTTAACATAGTGACATTATGTGCACTATGAAAAATCGAATCAAATTTTTAACATCAGCCTAGGCATATTTTTCCTCAATATAACTTTTTTTTAATAGGTTAGGTAAGTCAAGTGTTAAAATATGGGTGCTCTTATCATACTCGTACCTACACAAAAATATGTCCCATAGCCCTTATGTCAGCGAATTAAGAACTATGAGACATATTTTTGAGTAAGTTGTATGCACACATATTTTTACACTTGACTTAACTAGCGACCCGCCCCGGTTTCGCGCGGGTTAGAAAAAACCTTTACGAATTATACACCTAAACCTTCATCAAGAATTTCTCTATCGATAAGTGAAAACCGCATTGTAATCCGTTAAGTAGCTTTTGAGTTTATCACGAACATACAAACATACTAACAGACAGGCGCAATGGGGGACTTTGATTTATAAGGTGTAGTGATATACGAGTATTATGATAGTGATATAAACATATTTTAACAATGTCATCATATTAAATATATTAAACTCACGTTTATAAAGTATAGAATTACATTATTACTCGACATGTTTCGCTCACGGAAGATTCACGGAAGTTTTTTTATTAAAAATGTTATCATAATAATATTTACTGATATAAAATATAAATATAATCGTAAATTTATTATAATTCTGTATTAAACAAACATACTTAACACATAGTACATAACATCGAAAAAAAATTTTTTTTTAAATTAAACTTAACATTATTTGGAGCCTTTCATATCCCACTGCTGGGCAAACCTCCCCCCAATTTCTCCACAAATCTCTGTCCGTGCTTTGCCTGGCCACTCCTTTAAGAAGGAGTCTAGTTCATAACTCATAAATAAAAAATGCTGCCCAGGTCACCTTCATACGTTATGGTGCCCAGAAGGCAGCGTTACCTTTTTGGATGGCCAGGCTTATCCTCTGGCCGAGGTACCTAAGGTCAATAAGGCGCTGAGAAATTTCCTTGAAAAAGGTTTTCGTGCTAGGCCCCCGACGGCCCAGACTTTTCTATATTTACTCAATTCTCTTTGATATTATTTAGCATGCTAGTAATACGTTTTACTTACTGTGCATAAAATGAATGATGCCATTGATGACATATGAAACCTAATGAATAATCGTCTAATAACAGTATCAATTCGATTTAGGTGACATTAATAATAAAAAGTAATAATGCAGAAATAGTTACTGTAAATTATTGTACATCTTTTAAACTCGTATTTTGGATTTTTTTTGAACCTGCCTATTAGATAGTTTTAGTTTAGTTCTTAGCTTAATTTATTTTTATTTGTAAATAAACAAGACTTGGTCGTTTAAATGTATTACGAGTAGATTAGATTAGATACGCACCTTTTTCCACTCGGACACTCAGCACAGCCGACGCACACAGACATATAATATAAACGCGGGGATACGCGCGCGACATAGCTGCAGAAATGCGGCGGACGAACGGCTCCAGTTACGCCGATGTTTTGGTTTTGCCGACGGCGAGTTGCGGCTCTCAAACTTTAAACAATGCCAATCAGTTAAATTATAGAATCACGGCGCGATTCGGGAAACGAATTAGAGGTGCACTAGATATGAAATAGTAAAGATATGTGACGTTCCACGAAAAAAGATACCTTATGGCGGTTGGCACTTACGCTATTATTAACGCCGCTCCAATATTATTGCAGCCACCATAAGGTACCTTTTTCCGTGGAGCGTCACATATCTTTGCTATTTCATATCTAGTGCATCTCTAATTCATTTCCAGAATCGGGCCGTTAGTAGGCTTAGCACAGGAGCGCCGCGACAGTGTCTCGCCATAATCTCGCATTAATTGGGCTTTATTGATTTATTTATACGGAGATATCAAAATTTGAATGATGTAAATAGAGTTATGGAGACGGACATAAAAACCTTTTTTTTGTGAATAAAATAAATAACTTAATTTATATTGGTAATATGATGCGATAATTTTTTATTTATTTATGTTCTAGGTTTCATATTTGTACCCTAAAACATTCTATAAATTATTTTGGGAACCTTCCATAAAAAAATAACATCTAAAAACTTTTCTCGTAACACGGTCATTTCTTTTCCCAAAACACGACACAAATACTAAAACCATTATTCAATATTTCTCCACCATTACAGAGCCCTAAGCGCTTCAAACTATAACTAAATAAAAACTTGCGTATAGTTACGAAACTTCGAGAACTTAGCGACAAAAGCAAGTTCTGAGTGCTTCACGCGAATCTTCGCCCATTCGAGTTTTGCTAACAATGCCGTGCTTAAAATATGACCAGAATATTCGGTGTTTTTGTATACTGTTTTGTGTAAAGTTTAAACGTAGGTATTTAACGTGTGAAACAACTTTTAGTGTCTATTATTTATGTTTAAGGAAACATGGAAAAATTCACCACCTTTAATATAAAAAAAATAGTATTGCTCACAGACGTTTCTGGTTGAAAAAAATGTTTTATTAATTTTACAGATTACTAAATTATAAAAAAAACACAGACCTTAGTAATAATAACATACATAATTATACTTAATAAAATATCTTTGTAAAAAAATTGTTACTTCTAATTTTTATCTTATTTTATTTATTTTCGCTCGCTTTTATAATTTTATTGACTTTCCTCTAGTCAGTTGTAGGTACTCAGTGCTATATTTTTTTGTCTACCGTTCTTCATCAATTCTTATCTACTCAAATAGTTAACTGCAAAGTCCTAAAGCCTTTAAATTAAAGGACTTCCTTAAAAAGGAAAACAAACTTAAACTCAAAGTTAATTAATTATGATTAGTGGTTATTATTTAGTTTAAACACTTAAAGGGAAGTGTTTTCTTTAAAGGAGTCCTTTTTTTTACACAAATAAACTATTCTATTCTAAGGAATAAGTTCGCCTTAGTACTTCCTATCCTATGCCATAAATTTGTGTTTTGTGTTTTGTATAATAAAGTGTTTATACATACACAAATACCCCAAAGTTTGAGCACCACAGATTACCTACTGGCGATTAGACGTGTCATTATGCAGTGACTGTGTAATCGTGCATAACTGTCGTGTATCATCTATCGATGATGTATTGTGCGTGCGAGTATTCACTCATTGTACATTACACAAACAAAAACATGGAGATGGAAATTTTTTGGATGATTGATAACGCAATCTAGTACTTTGTTTTTATTGGAATTTTACACGTTTTAATCAAGAGCAATGCCATGAAATAAAAAAATCACTAAAAAACTAGACCGTATTTTGCAAAGGCTGACTTAAAAAAACTTTAATATTTGGCTCGATAGATGAAACATGGTTAATTTTACTAAAAAACTACTGTTATTGAAGAGCTGGCGGCTACCTCGCACAACGTATCAGTATTGCGATACAGCGGGGAAATGCCGCCAGCATCCTTGGTACAATGCCTCAGGGGCCTATTTTAGATTTAAGCTAGTTATTAATTTCGTTTAGTTGTACCACTGTATATATATATTGTATGTAAATAAATGATTTATAACTGTTATTGTATATAGCCGGGAGATCTAACGAGCAAAATTTTAAACATAAGTCAATTTTCAACCCAAAATAAGCTTATGGCATTTCAAAATTTTTTATTAAACTTTGAAGTGACAAATGCGGATGGAAATGACAATCCATGGCTTGACAAATTTCAGTGTTTTCTGAAAAAAATAAGGCCTCCTTAACCGACATTCAAAAACTACATACAGTCAGCAGCAGAAATTGCTAAGCGGGTGAGGTGTTCAAAATTACCTTGACACGCTCTTATTCTCCTCACAATTAAAGACGCGTCAAGATCATTTTGAACACCTAACCCGCTTAGCAACTTCTGCTGCTGACTGTACCTAAAAATAAAACACAGTATATAACCATTAAATTAATTCAAAGATTAAAAAAACATGGACAGGATAAGAATTATTTAAAAAAACCGAGCTCTTCAAAATCTCATTATTTCAAGAAATTGATTCCTTTTTCAAACCCGTTAAAGCGCTCACATATAATTTCCCATTTTGAATGCTCATTACAAGCGAATATTATTAGGTGTGAAATTTAATATAAAACATGAGCCCTCGTAACATTACCGTATTTCTTAACTAACTCGTTAATTATATTGCAAAAAGGACTTTAAAATGTGCGCAATAGAGTTGAATTCACAGTAAATAAATTAAAGATTTACGAGGTTGTTAAAGCGAGCGGTAAAGCGGAATGTTCCTTTACACGCAGAAGCAAAAGAAGTAAAAGGAACGGACCTTAATTCACTAACAGCGGGCGGTAGGAGTGTAAACGGCTAGTGGTCCGATTCAGTTTATGTTTTGGACAAGAGCAATTTAATTTTTTTGTAGTTTGTTTTGGTTTAAAATAACTTTTAATGATACGTGATGGGTTTTATGTGATTATTGTGTTAGTGAGACATGAATCCTGTTATAGTATTTTTCAAACTCGATGGGATGACAGGTGTCATCTCCATATAATTTATAACCCAAAAATGCCAAATCTGGCAAAATTGTGTTAAAATGACAGCTGTCATCCTACCCATCGAGTTAGAAAAATACTATAATAATTATTCTGCCCTAACTTTAGAATATCAGCCTGATTCTAACTTTACGATACCACAAAATTTTGTTAAAGATACGACATAGATCGGATATAATTATCAGTGTCAAAAGTTATGTTTCTTCAAAACAAATGTTACTTTTGTTTGACACTGACATATTCGATCAATATTGTATCTTTAGCAAAATTTTGAAGTATCTTAAAGTTCGAATCAGGCCGTATGGCAAATTCAGTGTAAACAGAATTCCTTCGTGAAAAGAGCATACTTCTGTCTTAAAGACCACACTTACAACCTCTCAGAAGACGTTAATTGCTTACCATTAGGCGATTGGTTTGCTCGTTTGCCTCCTATATCATAAAAAAACTTAATTTTGTCCAGAACCGCAGTGGAACCAACACCACAGTGCGGCGCTCCGTCGCAGCGGGGGCTCGCACCCTCGAGTGTGGACAAAATGGATCGCCGGTTATCTACACGCGTAATTGCTGCGTTTACAAATTACCGCCCGGGCGTTTTTTGTTGGAAGTGATCCTTCTTTCTACTCTGTAAGATGTTAAGTGTTTTGAATTTATTGTTATTATAATAGTACATAAAGGGTGTATAAATAATTAAATGGAATATTTCTCTTATTTTTGATAAATGTAATTAAAAATTTAAACCACAATAATTACATACAACCTTAACATGGTATACCTACATCTAAACCTTCCTCTAAGATCACTCTATTGATAAAAAAGTTAAAACCGCATGAAAATCCGTTCATTTTTGAGTATATCATGAACATACATACCTACAGACAGACGCGGCGGGGGACTTTGTATTATAAGGTGTATATCTATTAACCGTATTGACTCACAATTGAATTGCAAAATGCGAGAAACCTAGATATTTCACTGTTAGCCCAATTTATTTTCCTTTATGTATATTTCTTATCAATAGCATTGTATTCCAATTGAAATGAATATGAATGGATTGAATGTACATACATACATATAATCACGTCACGCATATTTCCTGGAGGCATAGACAGAGACCACGGATTTCCACTTGCTACGATCCTGGCATACCTCTTTCGCTTACTTCACTTTCATAACAATCCTCATGCACACTCGCCGTTAATGTACTATGCTTATATAAATAAATATTAAATATAAATAAATATTATAGAACATTTTACACAAATTGACTAAGCCCCACGGTAAGCTCAAGAAGGCTTGTGTTGTGGGTACTCAGACAACGATATATATAATATATAAATACTTAAATACATAGAAAACAACCATGACTCAGGAACAAATATCTGTATCATAATACAAATAAATGCCCTTACCAGGATTCGAACCCGGGACCATCGGCTTCATAGGCAGGGTCACTACCCACTAGGCCAGACCGGTCGTCGTATTTACCAATAAAGTCTGTTTCTGAAATTTAAATATAAATTAAAATGTAAATAGATAGTTCTTTGTGAGAATTGCTTAATCCAGTGGTTGATTTCGATCTGACTATAAATTATTGGCTATCTTCACCTAAGGAATTTACATTTAAAATGTTGTAACTATCTTAGAATTTCTTTTGTGATTTTTGGTTTTTGTATAGGGTTTACTCGGGTAATTCCGAATGTCGAAAACTGTCGGATAATTCCGAAATGAGACTTTTATTATCATGGAATTAAGGGTGATTTTCATCTGAATTTCGGAATTATCCGACATTCGGTATTACCCGAATACACCTTAGGTACTTAGTTACAAGTAACGTTGTCAAAAACATTGTAGTTTTGAACTATGTATTGTGAAAGTTCTGAATATCATTAAAATCGGGTGTATTTTTGAGGTTTTGCAATAAAACGCTTCTTAAAAAATATATGGACCTACTAATCAGCATTAACATAAATTAATAAACTTTTTCTTCTCTTACAGGTAAGTGTCTACTGACGTGCTGAAAAATAAATTAAGTACCTAGGTACCTACAATCCAAAAGACCAGTAAGTATTTAGCAATTAAAAGAAAGCATTAATTTTGCTACCCGCGGCTTAGTAGATTAAATCCATAAAATGTACATATTAAAATGACACAGCTTAATTAAACGATCGCAAATAATTATTTGTAGAATATATTCACGGTGGCCATCAAAAAATGAATGCATTCCCATTGCCAGGGAGGTTTTGCGATTATACTGAGCAACTTTCACTATGGGACCAACCCCGAATCTCGAAAAAAAGTTTGGCTGTTTAATACAATACATTTTGGCCGGATCACTTTCTATGGGAGGGTAAATTTCTATTGGTTTGTTGGTATAGTCGCGGTCGTCGCGGACGGTCTAGAACGCAAAATGACTAGTGTAATATTTTGCCTATATCGCGAACGGTCTAGAACGCAAAATGATCACTTTTTAGGGTTCCGTACCCAAAGGGTAAAACGGGACCCTATTACTAAGACTTCGCTGTCCGTCCGTCCGTCCGTCTGTCACCAGGCTGTATCTCACGAACCGTGATAGCTAGACAGGTGAAATTTTCACAGATGATGTATTTCTGTTGCCGCTATAACAACAAATACTAAAAACAGAATAAAATAAAGATTAAAATGGGGCTCCCATACAACAAACGTGATTTTTGACCAAAGTTAAGCAACGTCGGGAGTGGTCAGTACTTGGATGGGTGACCGTTTCTTTTTTGCTTTTTTGTTTGTTTTTTTTTTGCATTATGGTACGGAACCCTTCGTGCGCGAGTCCGACTCGCACTTGCCCGGTTTTTTTATATCACACATGTAGTTTAGGTTCGTTAGTTACATATCTTCAAATGGCCGAAGAGCAAACCGCACAGAATAGGAGATCCGCGGCAGCGGGGCTTCGTCGACATCGCTAACGTAAAGATAAAACGACGGAAAATGATGTAGGCATTTTGCGTTCTGGACCGTTCGTGATGTAGACGAAGTGCGAAATAGGCAGAATGTTGAGTAAACAGTCACAAGCGCAAATATAAACATAAACTCAAGTCTAAAATATATCCTTCGTGAGAACGTTTCAATCCACTATCCTAATACTTTAACGCAACATTTTCATACAAACGCCACAGCACATAAGCTGTTTTTCTCCTAGAAGTTACAGAGTTTAATCACTTTAATCAAATGAAACAATAAATTATCGGCTATCTTCACCTACGGGCAGCGTCAGCAAAATGGCGGCACATTCATGCTGGCTGTGTTTCGAAATTGCTGGTTTCGCGTTTTTGTTTTTATTTACTTGTGTTTTTGCGCTTGATGTGTTAGTTAATGTTGGAGACGAATTGTATTTATTTGAACTCTCGCTTGATCTTTTTGGTGTTATGCAGCAAGTAGATTCACATTTGTTATTTAAAAAAATAGGACAACACCAGAACTTTTGGACAAACAAGCTAAATCGTTAGCTAGTGGGTATAGTGACCCTGCCTATCAAGCCGGTGGTCCCGGGTTCGTTCGAATCCTGGTAAGGGCATTTATTTGTATGATGATACAGATATTTGTTCCTGAGTCATGGTTGTTTTCTATGTATTAAGGTATTTATATATTATATTATGTATCGTTGTCTGAGTACATACACAAGCTGTCTTGAGCTTATCGTGGGGCTCAGTCAATTTGTGTAAAAATGTTCTGTAATATTTATTTATGTATTAATAAAAAAAAAATTAATTATTTTTTATTATGATGTGTGAACATTTACAAATAATAGGTATGAATCAAATACTTTTAGTACAAAATAGGGCCGAAATATCCATAAAAAATATATTGCTAGCTGCAGCTGAGGTCCGTCTTGCATAGGTATTAGCGTTTTTGAAGTATCTAGAGAAAAGCTTGCCGATGAATTCATTCTTCAGCGGGACTGCCTTAGAACCTACTTTCACTTTATTAAAAAAATTACCCTTCCGCTGCTGACGTTCCTCGCGATGCTATCAGCCCGTGCAGCGCCGGGTTATCTAGAACCCGGCGCGGGCCGTGGCAGCCGACGGGTTGAAACACTTTTTTTACGGTGTTAGATCCGTTTGGTTTAGAACTACGTGTTTTATTAACCTTTTCGCTGCTTTAATTGTAGGTACAAGTTTAATTAGTGGTTCTAAACATTTCAGTAATATCCACTAGACAATAATTGTTCTTCTACTCAAAAATATTTAATCATTAAAAAAACTTTGTTCCTGTTTTTCTATCGACTGGTTGCCAAATTATTTCATAATGGATTGGTTGGTTGATTATTTACTGCAAATAGGCACATCACTAAAAGCCAGCCAAGAATCCTACGCAATTATTCAGCCATACTTAACTATTATTACCTCAGTATTAAAAAAGCTTCAAAGGCACTAATCAATATTTCACGGAAATATAACAAATCCTTAGCCAATTCTCTAAAATAGTGGCGAACTTAGCGTTCCGTGCTCACATGCCAAATGTACTTTACACACGCGAACCAGCATTTTAGGGCATCGCTTAACCCTTATAACACAAAAACAGTCGAAAACAAACTCTATTTCCTTTTAATAAAGAGATGATGAATGTATTTGTAATGTGGTATAAGTGCATGCCAATTTGTTTGAGCGGTTCCGTAGATATGATGTTTTGTTTCGCCAAAGCGGTTGGTTGCGTGCTCAAAGTTCAATGGGAGTGTGAAAATTAGGCCGAAAGTAGGCCTTATCTTTATTAGGCATAATTACTTGCTTGTTGTCTTTTCTCAGTCTAGAATTAGAACAACATTTGCTATAAATAAATGTTATGGTTATGCAATAAAGAGGATTTATATTGTATTGTCTTATTATCAAAAAGACAAGCCTCTAAATATGGGCTCCGTCAACAATTTTGTAGGTTAAGTATTAAGCATATATAAATACTAATAGCACCACAAAAAATAAGGGTTATGACACATGAATTTTTCACACGAAAACTTTGATTATTTTAACAAAAAAAAATTAGAAGATTTTTTAATAAAATGTTGATTCACACATGGGTATAATAATTTGATCGAAAGTAATTAATGACATTAACTGGCCCGCATACAATTTTACTAAGATGGATATTACGGGCCAATAATTTAAGCATCAATTAAGAATACATGAATGATATTGTCATTTCTTCGTTCTTTCACTGGTTTAATTCTTACTGATAGTGTGTGGTCCGCATAAAAGACTTGCAGAGAGGTATTTTTGGATACGCTAAGTACCTCATGTAAACTGATGATGTGGAAATTTTTTGAATATTTTGATTTGCGAGTATAGTACATTTCGATGCTAGTGCGGAAGGTATGTCATTACTTCACGAGTACCGAGATATCTTGCCACGAGCCGCAGGCGAGTGGCAAGACTCGGGACGAGTGAAGAATGACATTTCCGCACGTGTATCGAACGACGTTTTTTAATACAGTTGCGAAAAAATAAGAAAAACATTGTTAATCGTACACTAAACAAAAGTGGTAACAGTGACAGCTCGGTTAGACGTCGTCTTTAAGTATATTATATCTATGGGCGTTTGGCAGCTATTCCGTTCTATTCAGTCAACTTATTAAGAACGGAATTTTCAATATTGAATACTAAAAAATAAACGTGTTATAATGATTAAGAGGTAAGTAATTAAATATGAAATATGTAATATTTTTCGTAATCTTACATTAACGGTAGGTTTTTATGCTGATTACGACGTTTAAAGGAAACTAATATTAACACTCATCAATAAGTAGTCGTGAATTGGAACAAGTATAAATTTAAAAAAATTGGAAAAGTAAAAAGCACTAGTTCGAGATAACCAACTTTCCGCACGCTAAACAGCTACGTAAAGTAGCACTTTTTGAGCAACTGTATTAAAAAATATTTAACCTCACGTAAATAAACTCATTAACACGCTTTTTAACACTCCACCAGAAGCCTTAAAAATCGTTACAATGTAAGAAATGTTGTTTAACTTTGAGTTATGTTTGTTATTTAGAATGTAACCTCATTTAACTTTATTTTGGTTTCTTTCAGAATTGTATCGTATTGTTAAAGAATACTCAATTTAAAGAAGCACTTAACAGTATATCCTAATAAAATTATAGTAAAATGAATATTGGGTCCCGGAGAATACGTTACGACTTTGTATATCATTATCTACCAGGCTCCAATTTCACCACGGCTACAATTGTCAGTGACATATGTAGAGCGACAATTGTCAAGCGACAGGTGATATATTACAATTTTATAAAATATTTTCTATAGAAATACAAACATGACATGCATTTTGCTACAATTGTATGTATTACAATTATTATGTTGTGAAACCAGAATTATTGTTTCTAGTCGATATATTTGTAGAATTGTTGTTTTTTTAAATAATTCAATGATGGTGGTAAACAGGAATACGGCCCATCCGATGGTAAGCGGTAACCGTAGCCCATGGATGCCTGTGACGTCAGCAACAGTGATGTTTTACTATTGTCGCACCTGTCACCCTGGTGAAATTGGGGCCTGATATCATACCTCATAGATTCTAGAAGATATGATATGATACGTACTCGTAAGTATGTATGTGGTTAATTCATTGAATTTAAAAGAACCTTCAGTGGTAATAACCATTAAAGATCCTTAACCCCATTTAGCAATAAATAAAAATTAAAATATCTGCCATAAAAAGAAGCTCATTTTAGTCATTTTAATAACTTAACTCGAGCTAAAGTGACTTTTACAACTTGAAGTTAATTAAGTAATGGTCCGGTTGAACGAAGCCCATAATTAGTGTTTAAAATGCGGGTTTATTGTTGGCCTATTCAGGGCTTGGAACAGTTTTAGTAAAATGGGATTTTTAAGACCCAGAACACGTACCTTCTGTGCTTTCTTTAGCTAATGGTCTGACCACAGGGTCAAGTTAATTTTAGAAATTGGACTACAGAGTGTAGTTTCCATTATTTTCCTTATTTTTTCCTAATGCTTCATCTGCAATAAGGACCTTTTCATCACAATTTCTATAGGAATATCAGATGGAAACGTCCATAAGGCACTTGAAGCGTCAGGACCGCTCTGTGATGGAAAGCCACATTTACTTATCGCTTTTCTGGAAGGAAACTACGCGAGGAAACCGAACTAAATAGTCCCATTTAGGCCTAGTTTTCCTTAAGGTTAGAGATGGCACTTAAGTAAAATCTGGTGCCTATGTAAATTTTTGTTGATTATGTCGCCGAGGGGACTCCGGACTCCGTAAGTGACAAAAATGCATAAAGGTTAGAAGAGGATGATGAAAATCATTTCAGGCCTAATTATGTCTAGATTATATTATAATTTATACATATATTGAAAAATAACAGTCTAAAATAAATTACGAACACACTTAGTGACACGCAAAGTACACAGAAACTCTAAGTTATCATTGTTATCAAGTTTAATTGTCAAGGCCCCGACGAGTTTGGAACTTACATACAAGCAATTAAAAAGTTCCGCCAATCAAAATCATGTTAAGTTGGTAAGTTGACAGTTATGGCAAGTATAATTACGTTTAAGTTGAACTACTTACTTCATTGTTTTTACACTAAACACTTAATTACTTTACAGGAATAAAAGTGTATGTTTGTAGGTACCTATGTCTGAAATGTCGCATTTTTTGTCTACGTATTTATATGTCACCCTGTGTAAATAATTAAATTAAGGAAATCTAAGTGAAAATTAGTATAAGTAGTCGATTCGTCTAGAAATTTCCGAGAAAAAAGTGATTTCTTCGATACCTGGCTTCCTTTTCTTTTCAAAAAACCTTCCGCTTAATACATTCATTGCCACTATAAGTGCTACGGGTTACGCTCGCAGCGCGTAGCCACGTTTTCGCCGTATGAAGCACGTAGTCGCTACGAACAGTGTAGGTACCCGTCTTTCGGGTTCTTGGCCCTGAATGTGTTAAAATATAAGAGAGATCACCTAAGATCTGCTTTCTAGCTCTATTCAAAATTTCACCTTTGCCATATATGTGTCTCAAACTAAAACTTCATTCCGCAGCGACTTTTCTTATAAAAGTCCGTGTGAAATCAAGTGTTAGTAAATAAATAATAAGGGAAAAAGGTAAATAAAAGAACGCACATTTTTAATCCAAGCCCGTGCCCGCACTAAATCTCAATGAGCGTAATCGGGTCATCTATTTTAATTAGTGCAGTTCAATTTGATATATGTATATAGACATAGAAAGAGATAGATGGGTCCATTTTTATTTTGCTGTATCGTTTTTTTTCATTTTGTCAGCCTTTTATGAAATTTAATGGATAAATAAGGGGCCCGATTCGGATTTTGAAATAGACATCTATTAGACATCTTTTAAACATCACCAAGATACGATAACGATATGTTTAAAATCTAACCTGTCAAATTTGACATTTGCGCGATTCTGGAGATACTCTTGAACGATTTCTCTTTTCGATATGACTTAGAGATCCAATTCACATCTAATAGATATCTTACTCTATCTAACGTAAAAGTGACATTGGTTGCCTTAATTGCGCTGCAAAAGAGAACTAGTTGATATCTAAACTATAACGTATCTAGAATGGATCTAGTACGTGTCGTCTCTTGTGAATATCTTGAAGTTCGAATACGGCAGAAGCCCTCTTGCGAGTGAAAGGAGGCCTATCCCCAGCAGTGGAACAGGCTGTGGCAGTGGAATATTGGTATAGGCTGAATTATTATTATTATTTGTATCTCCGTTACAAACTCTCGGGTTTTTAAGCCCGGTCATTTATAAGGCGTGCGTGGGGATATGGATCCAACACGTAGAGCCCGTTTGGAGAGCTTTGATATCATGTAGAACGCCTGCTGGAACCATTCACAGGTACATAAATTATTATGATTATTAATGGATAGATAAAATTCCCAAATCTGTACAACATACAAGCGCAATTTCACCGTAGGTATGTCCTACAAAATCTTCCATTGAGTTACGAATACGTATGGAATCTTAACTTAACGGAAATTTACATGCGTTTTTCTTGTCTCAAATTGTGATTTGTAATATAATGTTTTATTTTTATACTTTGACTTCGAAAAAAATCTTTTAACATATGACGACTCCATGGATTCAAGAACGACGTTAAGCACCCAAAATTTCCAAATCTAGTGATTACGTGTTTATTCAGATCAATCAAAATCTGACAGTTAATAAAATCGTCCAAAAACAGTTTAAAAAGGCATAAAATGGTTCAAATATAATTCTGATGTCTGTGAGTATTCGAATTGGCCTGATACCTAGTAATATTATTAGTAGGTATGCCCTGTCTGTAACATTTTAGGTCTACCCCATACTCGTTATTCTAGTCGATTTAATTGGTAGATCGTCGAAGAGATATCGGCTCTCGCTTCCATACATTTAACCAATAACCATATACATTTGTATGTATGTATGTTCGATAATTTATGCGCGTGTCGTTTGTTTTGAGATACATTTGTGTGTAAATTGTGATATTGCTCGTATGCACACAGTTTGAATCCTGTTTTGATGAGGTTTTGGAGTTTGAAATAGTATTCGCGATTACAGAGGACGCTGGTCCGATTCATAACATTTATAATAATATAATATAATAATTCAGCCTATATACGTCCCACTGCTGGGCACAGGCCTCCTCTCGAGCGCGAGAGGGCTTGGGCTATAGTCCCCAAGCTAGCCCAATGCGGATTGGGGACTTCACATACACCTTTGAATTTCTTCGCAGATGTATGCAGGTTTCCTCACGATATTTTCCTTCACCGAAAAGCGACTGGTGAATATCAAATGATATTTCGTACATAAGTTCCGAAAAACTCATTGGTACAAGCCGGGGTTTCGCACGGGGGAGTCGCACGCTCTTACCGCTAGGCCAGCGCTCGTATAACATTTATTTCGGTTTAAACTAGTGTTATTCTGAAGCTACCTTGTTCCGATTCTGAATCCGTGGGTACTACATACGTTATGTATTGCAATGCAAATAATTAAATAAATATTGAACATAATTAGTTAGTGGACATTGATGCGTACTATACAGTAGGTACTAGATATATTTAATAAATTGTTTTTATTATGTTATTTTTATTTTTAATTTATTTTTAATTATTCTTATTGACATCATTTTCTATGATCTGTACTTTGTAGTACTGAAACTGATTTAATTTTTCTATTGACATTGTTTTATTTTTAAATATTTTACTATTGTGACATTTTGACGTTTTTTAATTTATTTCTATTTGCATTGTTTTGATTTGTTATGTACTAATTTTATTTTATATTTTGATGTTCTATTGTAATTCTTATTATTATTCTAAAAAACGATCATCATACGACAAGTAGTACAAGCTGAAATGTTATATTTTACCTGTATGAAAATTGTATATTGAGATAAATAAACTAAACTAAACTAAACTAAACTATTGTCGCTATGGTTTATATTTATTTGCAATAGGTAAAACTCGTATTGTTTAATTTTGTAGGTTGAGCGTATTTTGTAAATATACATATAATATTTGACTTATTTGAATTTCTCTTTATATGTTATGAATCTCCTGCACCAACATTTGTCTCTGTTTGACCCAATGGTTGACTGGTAGAGAATGCCTTTAGACATTAAGTCCGCCATTTGTAAGTACATTTTACATGTGTTTGTGCAATCAAGTTTACATAAATAAATATTTGTTTATCTTTTGTGATTTTATGTAGGTACTATTAGTTATTCAAGTATTTTTTTAAATATTACGTTAGATATTTTAATACATGAGGCGTAATAAACGTCTCTGAGTATTTATATCTAATATGATGCAACCCAGGAAAAGCTGCCGCTTTAGAAAAAACATCAAAAACGAAAGCGATAAAAGCTCTACAAAGGACATAAATACTAAATGCCATCGGAAAAAGGAAAAAGCTTCTAAAAATATCACCCAATCCGTTCACCAACCCTTTAAATATTTAAAATGCCAAGCCGCATTTGGGCTCTAACACATACAAATACCTGCATACAATACAGACGTATGTAGACGTATGTAGACGTATGTATGTAGGTGTGTGTACGTGGGCCGTACTGAAAATTTCTGGATTCTGATATAATTATGAGACGACTTATTTTTTCTAAGTGGCCAGTCCAGGAATTTTCAGTATGTCCTAAAAAACATTATGAAGAAAACATTACAAATACTAAATAAGAAACAAAAATGATTTCAAAATATTCAACAAACCTTTTATGTTTAAGAACAATTTCTATTGTTTGGACGAGAATCACTTTAACCAACACACACAAAAAATCACTTACACTAAAATAAATATACGAAGAATAGAGAGAGTAATGTGCAGCTGCAAAAAAAGAATAAATACTTACTTGACTTAAAGGAAAGCCTTCCAGAATTATTCTTCTAAATTTTTACATATTCCATCCGTTTATTTGCAAAGAATGTGTTTTTTTTTTCACTAAAGTTTACTTTTCTTTTTTCAATAAATCTATTTAAAAGTTGCATTTGTGTTATTACATTTTGATTGTAATAATTTTTTGACAAATAAAGATATATTTATTAAAATTATTTTTTTATTTTCTTCTAGGTGTCCGTCACTGGGGGACTTGCCCCTAAAATACATACAATTTCCAGTGTATACTGCCAGACTCCTTTAGTTTACTAGCTTGTTTAGTTTCCTAGCTAGCTCTGCGTCTATGCATATGCTCAAAAGACATACAAACATACAGCTTACAGCATTTTCTATTGTTTGAACGAAAAGCTGGCGGAAGCCGGAAGTTGGCAGCGCGACGACTTCCGGCCGCTTACGCCGGCGATCCGGTTTGAGAAAATGGGCTACCAGGGGTTTTCTTACGACATTTTATTTCAGGAAAAAAAATCATTTTTGGTACAAGCTTTTATCGCTGACTGTACTTTTCTTTCCACAGACAACTGGTACGCATCGAGACAATTCTAAAAACCGGGCAAGTGCGAGTCGGACTCGCGCACGAAGGGTTCCGTACCATAATGCAAAAAAAAAACAAAAAAAAGCAAAAAGAAAACGGTCACCCATCCAAGTACTGACCCCTCCCGACGTTGCTTAACTTTGGTCAAAAATCACGTTTGTTGTATGGGAGCCCCATTTAAATCTTTATTTTATTCTGTTTTTAGTATTTGTTGTTATAGCGGCAACAGAAATACATCATCTGTGAAAATTTCAACTGTCTAGCTATCACGGTTCGTGAGATACAGCCTGGTGACAGACGGACGGACGGACGGACGGACGGACGGACAGCGAAGTCTTAGTAATAGGGTCCCGTTTTACCCTTTGGGTACGGAACCCTAAAAACCCCTAACACAGTTAGGTTGCGTTGTATCACAGAGTTCCGAATGGCCACCTCCTGTCTCCGACATCCAATCAGCTCCATGGTACTATAAAATATTGCATTGTCACCCGACTTACACACGTACCTATGCAATTTTTCAGCTTCATCGGAAACTGGTGGGTCAAATTTAGTCGTAGTTATTTGTAATATGCCATTTTGAACAATAAAGAGTTTACTACTACTATGGGGAAGTCCCGTAACACCGGAGGGCATCTAGTACCGGACACACGTTTATCTCGGTAACTATTTGTTAGTTGCCGAGATAAACGTTCAGCCAGCAATTCAACGGTAAGTATATGGAAAGGGCGCGGGGGGGACGCACCATGGACGTGCACGGGACGCGCGCTGGAGAGTTTGTTTGGTGTTTTTGTAGAAAAGTACTTTAAATACGTATGTGACCATTTTTACATATTAAATATAATTATGATTGAAAATCCTAAGGTTTTGTTCGACAACCAAAAGTAGCGCCGCCATATTTTTACGGTCCCCAGACGTGTGGCCGTTTCAAATTTATACGTTTATTTCTAATTCTACATACGTCAATCCTGCTCGGAATTGCTGCAGTGTTACGATTCTGTCCCACATTCGTGTAAACCAGAATTTAGGCTGCCTTTTATGGTGCCGTCAAATTTCTCAGCATTTATGCTCCAATTTTGGAAGAGAAATTGATAGGAGCTATTATGGCTTGGATTTCAAGAGTATTTGAAGTAAGACAATGCTGACTATCCCGACTACCCGAAAATCATGTGGAGAATGGAAACTATCGATATAGGTACTGTGCATGTGTATCTCAGCAGATATTCAAAATTACGATTTAAGCTAACATGGTCGTTTAAGGTGACAGTCCATTTCCAACGACAGCTGCAGTAATGCTCATTTTACTATGGAAATTGACAATAACAGCGACGCGTTCGGCATTTACAATTTATATTTAATAAGTCGTCTTTTGCAAAAAACATGTACAAACATCACCACTCCTAACTGTACATCGGTGGACTTTATTACAAAAGGTGTAAGGTTCAACGATGTACAGCAGTGTGGCCAATGTTTTGGCTCTTCTACACGATGGGCCAACGCCGGCCACTCCAAGAGAGGCAGCCATGCGGTAGAATGAGATAGCAATATCACTTGCTCCCTCTAACGCATAAATGCGTCCCTTGGAGTGGCCGGCATTGGCCCAACGTGTAGAGGAGCCATTACAGTCATCTGCAGAGGGAACTGACTTTTAGAGTCATGCTGACTTTTTACCATCATGTGCCAGATTTACAAATTTAATGTTTGTGCCAGTCGTTTATCGCTAATGGCATTACCCTATAGCCTTAGACACCATAGACTCGTACAATCTACTGAATAGTCATCATCATCTCAGCCTATATACGTCCCACTGCTGGGCACAGGCCTCCTCTCGAGCGCGAGAGGGCTTGGGCTATAGTCCCCACGCTAGCCCAATGCGGATTGGGGACTTCACATACACCTTTGAATTTCTTCGCAGATGTATGCAGGTTTCCTCACGATGTTTTCCTTCACCGAAAAGCGACTGGTAAATATCAAATGATATTTCGTACATAAGTTCCGAAAAACTCATTGGTACGAGCCGGGGTTTGAACCCGCGACCTCCGGATTGCAAGTCGCACGCTCTTACCGCTAGGCCACCAGCGCTCTAAATACACAGTCTACTAAATAGTGTGACACGGCACTTTGCATGTGTAATTCAGTTTAACGTTTTTAGGATTGTCTCGAATATAATATAGTTTTGTTTCATGGCAAGAAAGTCATGGATGTAGCAACAAAACGAATGACAGCCATTTGGCCAATTAGAAACTAATTAAATCGGATGGTGTTGCTACTTCAAATTAAATCCTAAATTTATGGAATAATATTAATAAATATTTAAATCAAAAACTCAATTTATAAATACAAAATAGGTTGAAATATGTTTAAATAATTAAATATGATTTATTTCTTTAAGTTATACTTACATACAAAACTGTTCCATGAATTTCATTAGTTACTGGTTATTTTGATTGTGTCATCCCAGGGATAGTTAGGCTTGAGATCATTTCCTGGTTGGTTTTCGCCCTGGATGGGCATCTTTCATACATAGAACAGTGAAGCGAAATACATCATGCTCTGGTAGCATCGATCAGAGGCTTGGTTATGCAGTAGCCGCTGCATCCATGAGCTAGGGAGCTCATGCTGTTGTTATTTTGCCACAAACAGTAAGTAGAATATGATAATATATAGATGTCCTCAGGTGTAACTCCTTGTTGAATCTCTGTTTGACCATTTCGCTTTGTTTCCAGTCTGCTGGTAAAACAATGTGGTTGGGAGGGAGTATCAGAGCTGTGAGATGAGTCCACTCTAGGAATTTCCAGCTGGTGAGAAACTTAGATCACATAATGTCTCTTAGATTGGCAGAGCACATGCTTCTAGTTATTAATCTTGAAATGTTTCTTTCAGCTGACGGGATTTTAGTTTTTATGTAACTACAAATGTGAATTCAGTCACATATCAGAGTATGGAAGTCTGTCCATATTCCTAAAACTTCAAGAGTGTCTGGGGAGCAGTTCGCCGTGAGGTTTTCGCTCTTCTGCTGGATGGAGGAGACGTCATCTTCAAACTGAGACCTTAGTCCTTCGGTGGCGCTCTGCAGTGTCGGGTCAGATTCCTGCTGCTGCAAAATCGGCTCCGGCACAGCGGAGGATGATACGTCGGGCTTGAACCGGTGGAACATTTGTTATGAGGTTGGTGTACGCTTTCCTACCATCCTAGAAGCAATTTTCCAAATTTAAAGTTAAAGAATTTAGTAGAATCATATGTGATGGCAAATGATAATTTAGGGACTAACAAATTTAGATAGGTCTGCTTGTAAATCATTTTAGAACCATTTCTGGCACGACCCAGCTCTATCGCCTGACATTATTTATATAAGGTGCTTATGCTAGCTTGATGATTTACATGTAGAGTAAATGCCCGTGTTCGTTAGTAATAAATGATGTGTCACAAAAACTAACTTTTCATTTCATATCCTTTATTGCCCTGAATAGCTGATGGAAATAAGTTTAGCACCTGTTTGAGCTTTTGGTAAGATTTAGTTTTTTATTTAATTTAGTAACTTTAATTGTCCGTGAGTTTCCTCAGGGGAAGCCCACAGCCGGGCTAGGAATATTTACGTGACAATTTGGCGCCCAACGTGGCGCCCATTACATTCCGTCTTAAAGCTTTATTTCCATCATAATTCAGTTTGTATCACTGCCATCACATATAGATGAGAAAAGTTTTGTAATACTTACGGTTGAGTATTATTTTTGAGCTTGTGCTTTGGCTTTGCACACTTTGATACCATCCAGGTTAAGCTTTAGCTGTTTTACAGTCAGTTTTTTTCCAACTTGATGCACGAAATTCAGATTATCTTGTGAAATCCGTAAATTAAACGCTTTGATTTTCAGTTAGTAAAATTTGTGCTGACATTTTGTCAGGAAGTTGAAAGTGTCAAACTTTTAGTACATTTTGCTACTTTTTATGCTTGTGAGCTAGTCTCTAAAGATTGAGACCTAATATATTTTGCATTTTTGAGGATTTAAAAAGCATTTTTTAATTTTGTTGTATAACTTGGTTAGTTATAGACAAATGTTTTGGGCAAAGCTTTATAAGTACTGCAATTGAGTTGTATGTCATTTTGTTAAGGTCAAGTTCGAAAGCTTTTAAGCTAGTACAGAAACTGTTAAGAAATTTGAGAAGCATTGTTCAAGTGTAAAATTTTAACTCAAAATACCTTTTAGTTTATATTAGATATTTAGCCACAGATGGAAAGCTTAAGTTACAATCCAGTGTTATTTTTCGGCTTTAAGAACGTATGAAATTGTTTTTGGTAAATTGTATGAACATATACAGTGTATACACACTTGATTTTGAACGTTTTTTCTAGAAAGACTTCAACTTGAAAGCTTGCAATTAAGACAATTTTGTGTAGTAATTTAATTTAGTTAGTGGCTGGCTTTCAGTGTTATTCATAGCTTTGATTTTATATTGGTTATGTGAAATATGTAAGATACTTACACAGAGCTAAAAAAAAAAAAAGGGTTCATAGTAGTAAAAAGCACAATAGATATAGCATTGTTTATTATAAATAGAAATGATACAATAGTGCCACATCAATTTGTAAGTCTTTTGCCATCATATTTAAATATTTTTGAGTTAAACTTATTATACAATGGCGGTTTCAGTACACTTTTAATGTTTAATGCCCGTTGAACTTATTTATGAGGTGTAGATCCACACAGAGGCGTCGCTGGCAGTAGTTGGAAGCTTGCAGGAACGGCTGTGAAGGGGCAGTGTTTGTGTCCGACCGCAGCAGCAACGTTGATAGTCTCCGGCAAGTGACTTCTGTTGTGTTCCTGATTAGAAACGATTTTGATTTGTTGAAGATATACTACTTCTGCGCACTGCCAGTGCCTGTGTTCCCATATTTTTTCATTGATTTCTGAAGTTACAAATTCCTATAGTCCGGTGTCCAGTTATAGGCATAGCTGGATATCTATTGCTTTTATGGTGGTCTGTTGTTCAAATTTAGCACAGTTATATAGGATTCTGTAACAATTTCATTAAAATTAGAGTTGAATATACATACTAGTTTGGTTATTTTATAAAATACAGGGAACTATACAGAGATTTTGCGTTCAGTTTAGAGTATGAGAACGAAAGTTGACTCCTTTTCTCATTATTTGGTAGATTACCTGTGTTTATTAGTAGATTTAATTCCATTTCAAGTTCGCATTTTGACAAACTAGATATTGAAGTTCTAAGTATGTATTAGTTCGAAGTTGATCACACTCGTATCTAGTTTTCCAATTTGTTGTTTAATAGTGGCTGAAGTATAGATGAATCTAGTAATAAATGCGGCGAAAGTTTTTTTTGGTAGGTAAGGTTAGAATTCGCAAAATATCTCAGTGACATTTAACTTTTTAAAAGCATAGACGATATGCCATAGAGTAAATAAATAAGTTCAACAAAGGGTGCGTTCAGAAACATGATATTTTTAGGGTCCAAACTTAAGAATCGTAACGTGTCAGCGTTTAATAAACGCTCGTTTTTTGAAGTTATTGATTAACTTGGTTTATCATTAAGGGGTGTTTCAAAACATTCCATTTAATGATGTAACGTTACGAATGTTACGATAGTGTTTTTTTAGCACCAAGTTTAAGTTCAGTGAAAGTTTGTTTTGTATGGTGCTAGGTTGGAGTAGTCTTGGATTCTGGACTTTGAGTTTGGATCGTGGCGTATTAAGGATGTAGACACAAGGTTTTTTGGTAGGTTTTGTGGAGGTGGAAGTTTTCTCTGGACGCAAGGTCCCGGTTTTTTAGCTTTCACCTTGCCGCCAGAGTAAACGCCCTCGCTTACGCCATAACGTTTCGTTCTACGGTTGTTTCGTTTGGAGTGTTGGATATTGTGGTAAAAATATTCAATCACGACTGTATGTACGGAACGTGGTGAGCAGCAATGTCTGTTTTCACTACTATTTTTTGTTTTGTGTGATGAATGAAAGGGTTCTTGGAACAGTTCTCTAAATGCGTGAAGTATGAAAGGGGCGTTACAATCTAGCTCATTTTTTAAGTTTTGGAGCGATCCTTAATACGGCCAATAGGTTTTTTGAGAAGTTATCGGGTGCTTACCACACCCGAGCGCCGTGTTGGTGCGTTTTGTGTTTTGGGTCGACAGGGGTCCACACCCAGGAGATTTTGTGAGGTATGGCGGGGCGCGCACTGCATACCACGGACGTTTTGCGTTCTTTTTTGTGTACTCCGATGGGTTCTTGCTCTTTTTAGCGTCGACTGGTACTCGCTGGTGGGTATCTTTTTGTGTACGTGTTGCCCATAAGTCCAAGCCATAGAGGCGTTGGTGAGGCACACGATTTTTTGTGTTCGCGCTGCCGATACAACGAGAAATATTTTGTAGGCGAAGATGCGACACGCGGTATCGCCGTCATTCATGCCTGGCGTGCGATATTGTTTCTGTACTCAACCAAACGGTTGAGATTTTGGGCATGTTGCAACCTCAGAGTTGTGTAAGGTTTTGGTTGGTTTGTTTTGTGATCCGGAGAGTTGGGGGATAGGTTACTCTTACCAACTCGAAGGGCCCAGATGTTTGGTATGGTTTGGTTAGCTTTGTATAATGGAAGAGTTGGCACAGCTAAGATGTGTCCAATTCAACCGTTTGTTGTTGGTTTTTTCGAGGATTGGTATTTTGTTGGTTTGGGTTTTTGTTTGGGTTGTCAACCTGAAGGGTTGAGACAGTTATTGGTGTCCTCAACCTGTAGGGTTGCAACATTTTAGGATTAGAATGGAAATTTCGGAATTACGAATTATATTTTGGATTGGAATTTTAATTAACTTCTCAAGTTTATAAAGTAAACTTCGAAGTAGGAATTATTTCGGAATTTTTATTTTGCCCGGTCTAGTAGAGATAAGTTTGGAATGCTGATCATCAGTCCTGGCAGTTGGTTTGGTTTTGCCAGCGCAACTGGGTAAAGTTGTGCTGGTAGAACCAAGGGATGGTTAACTGGTTAGTTGGATATTGCGGTGTGGATTTTTCCGGCAGTGCGGATACCACATTTTTTTTGTATTTAGGTTGTGTGGGTTCGAGATAGAAATTAAAAAATTTATGGTTTATTGGTTTTGGTATGTGGAGTTGTGTGGTTTACTTTGGCTTTTCGGTTGGATAGGAATCTCGATCCTACGGCAATCACTTCGGTGGTGGTTTTTGTTTCGGGTTCTCCCATACTAAGTATGGTTGAGGTTGTTTTGTTTGTGTTTTTTTTCGTTTCTGTGACACACGATTTAGAATTAGATAGTCGCTGAGGACAGCGAGCGTTTTACCCTTGGTAAAACGCAACAGCGGGGAGAGGGGTATTGTGACACGGCACTTTGCATGTGTAATTCAGTTTAACGTTTTTAGGATTGTCTCGAATATAATATAGTTTTGTTTCATGGCAAGAAAGTCATGGATGTAGCAACAAAACGAATGACAGCCATTTGGCCAATTAGAAACTAATTAAATCGGATGGTGTTGCTACTTCAAATTAAATCCTAAATTTATGGAATAATATTAATAAATATTTAAATCAAAAACTCAATTTATAAATACAAAATAGGTTGAAATATGTTTAAATAATTAAATATGATTTATTTCTTTAAGTTATACTTACATACAAAACTGTTCCATGAATTTCATTAGTTACTGGTTATTTTGATTGTGTCATCCCAGGGATAGTTAGGCTTGAGATCATTTCCTGGTTGGTTTTCGCCCTGGATGGGCATCTTTCATACATAGAACATTATTATTATTATTATTATTATTATTACGAGCCCATTGTGTCCCACTGCTGGGCAAAGGCCTCCCCCCTCTTCTTCCATTCTTCCCGATTTTGAGCTGCATCTGGCCAGTCTCTCAAAAAGGAGTCTAAGTTATCCCGCCATCGCCGACGAGGTCTGCCGCATCTCCGGTTCGACTCATGGGGCACCCACTCCGTGGTTATCTTGGCCCATAAGTCATTCGGCATGCGGCAGACATGACCAGCCCAGTCCCACTTTAACTTGGCCGCTTTTCGAGCTACATCTATTATTTGAGTTTTAGAGCGCAGCGTGGTGTTCCGGATGTGATCCCTTAGTTTCACACCTAATATGCTGCGCTCCATAGCTCTCTGACAAACCCCGAGTTTGGACTTCTGAGCTTCCGTCAAAGACCAAGTTTGAGCACCATAGGTGAGGACTGGAAGTATACACATGTCCATGAGCCTACGTTTGAGAGACAGAGGTAGATCTCCCTTCATGAGGTGTTTCATGGACCAATAGCTCTTCCAGGCGTTCTCGGTCCGTCTGTCGACCTCTTTTTCTTGTCGCGCCTGGAAAGAGACTATTTGGCCCAAATAAAGGTATTCATGGACATATGCAATGTGTTCTCCGTTTACCTCAATCCTACGTTGTATACCGTTAGTCATGACTTTGGTCTTTGACATATTCATCTTCAGTCCAACCTCGAGGCTTGCATTGCTAAGGTCTTCTAGCATATGATGTAGCTCGGATGCCGTTGAGGAAAAAAGGACAATGTCATCGGCAAAGCGAAGGTTAGTTAACCTTTTCTCGCCGACAACCAGCCCCTTGTCTCCCCAATGCGGCGCAAGCTTCTGGAAGACATGTTCTAATGTACTGGTGAAAAGTTTCGGCGATAGCGGATCTCCTTGTTTCACTCCCCTTTGCACTTCGAAGGACGGGCCAGAAGACTGTAATTTTATGGCGGCTGTACTATGTTTGTATATGGTGCTTAGAAGTTGGATGTAACTAGGGGCTATTTCTTGGTGACTTAGAGCTGTGAAGATGGCATGGTGCGATATGCTGTCAAACGCTTTTGAATAATCTACGAAGGCTAAGTAGAGGGAGAAATTATGTTCGTGGCATTTTTCGATAACTTGGTTTAACGTGTGCAGGTGGTCGGTGGTAGACAAGCCGGGGCGGAATCCCGCTTGTTCGGGTGGTTGGTGCAGATCAAGTTGACCCGAAATGCGGTTTTCTATTATTTTTATAAATATTTTATAAAGATGGGATACAAGGCTAATAGGGCGATAGTTACCTATATCAGCCTTGTCGCCCTTCTTGTGCAACAGGATTATGTTCGAGTGGCACATATTTTTGGGAAAAGTTTGAGTTACTATAATTTTATTAAATAATTTACAAATATGTGGGATTAATGATGGCTCCCCAACTCGCAATGTTTCAGTTGTGACGCCATCCTCACCCGCGCTTCTGCTGTACTTCATTTTCTGAAGTGCTAGGAATACATCATGCTCTGTAATTGGTGGGATGGCGCTGAAACTATCGTCTTCGATTGGTGAATCGTAAGTTCGGAGGGGATCAGAGTAGAGAGCCTTATAATATTCAGTAGCAATATTCAAAATTGTATTCCTGTCTCCCTGTTTTATTCCTCTGCTGTCCCTTAGGCTAGTAATCCAGCTTTGCCCCTGAGATGCACCTTTTTTTGCGGCCTTGAGGGACTTGTTTTTTGATAGAGCTATTTCTACCAGTTTTGTATTATGGTGCCTGATATCTGCACGGATACTACGTTTAACCAATTTATCTTTTTGTCTATATTCTGGGCTATTCCTTGCGAGGTGCAAAGACTGTCTCTCATCTATAAGTTTCAATGTTTTTTCTGTTAGCTTTTTATGTTTATTTTTGGTTGCTTTTATTTTGTTGCTGGCATTTCTGATACTGTTGACTATATCGTTATACTGACTATCTACGTTATCTTCTTTATCGTTTTCCAAATTATCAAAGTAGTTATTTATTTCTAAATTAAATTTGTGTTTGTGTACTATGAGTGTATCTTTGTCGTGTTTTTGTATTTTAGTTTTTAAAATGAGTTGTTTGCGATAAATCGACTTGCTGAAAATAATTTGGCACGGAGTGGACGATGATCGGAGCTAAATTTTATGTTGTTTATTGTTTGTATGTTTTTGATACATAGAACAGTGAAGCGAAATACATCATGCTCTGGTAGCATCGATCAGAGGCTTGGTTATGCAGTAGCCGCTGCATCCATGAGCTAGGGAGCTCATGCTGTTGTTATTTTGCCACAAACAGTAAGTAGAATATGATAATATATAGATGTCCTCAGGTGTAACTCCTTGTTGAATCTCTGTTTGACCATTTCGCTTTGTTTCCAGTCTGCTGGTAAAACAATGTGGTTGGGAGGGAGTATCAGAGCTGTGAGATGAGTCCACTCTAGGAATTTCCAGCTGGTGAGAAACTTAGATCACATAATGTCTCTTAGATTGGCAGAGCACATGCTTCTAGTTATTAATCTTGAAATGTTTCTTTCAGCTGACGGGATTTTAGTTTTTATGTAACTACAAATGTGAATTCAGTCACATATCAGAGTATGGAAGTCTGTCCATATTCCTAAAACTTCAAGAGTGTCTGGGGAGCAGTTCGCCGTGAGGTTTTCGCTCTTCTGCTGGATGGAGGAGACGACATCTTCAAACTGAGACCTTAGTCCTTCGGTGGCGCTCTGCAGTGTCGGGTCAGATTCCTGCTGCTGCAAAATCGGCTCCGGCACAGCGGAGGATGATACGTCGGGCTTGAACCGGTGGAACATTTGTTATGAGGTTGGTGTACGCTTTCCTACCATCCTAGAAGCAATTTTCCAAATTTAAAGTTAAAGAATTTAGTAGAATCATATGTGATGGCAAATGATAATTTAGGGACTAACAAATTTAGATAGGTCTGCTTGTAAATCATTTTAGAACCATTTCTGGCACGACCCAGCTCTATCGCCTGACATTATTTATATAAGGTGCTTATGCTAGCTTGATGATTTACATGTAGAGTAAATGCCCGTGTTCGTTAGTAATAAATGATGTGTCACAAAAACTAACTTTTCATTTCATATCCTTTATTGCCCTGAATAGCTGATGGAAATAAGTTTAGCACCTGTTTGAGCTTTTGGTAAGATTTAGTTTTTTATTTAATTTAGTAACTTTAATTGTCCGTGAGTTTCCTCAGGGGAAGCCCACAGCCGGGCTAGGAATATTTACGTGACAATAGTACAGAATACAATACCCTAACAAGCCAGCCTATCGGGTTACTAACAATGTGCACCGATTCTTCACGACTCGACCCCGGGCGTGACTGGAGGCATTTTCGTGTGATTACCGTACATTATGCTCTTTATTTATAGAGCGAGTAGTGTGGGAGCCCGCTGTAAGTTTGAAACATCATCAAATAAAGAGGTTTTTTTTATAACTATATAAATAAATAAATTGTCAATAAAAATACCAAGAATAAAAAAGATCAATACGGCTAAGTGTGGCATACCGGTTTATATACGTAGGTACAGTTACTAGGTACTAGCAACTTGCGTTTATTGTCAAATGTAAACTGGCCGTAATGTATTACGGGTTAACTCGTTAAACCGTTAACCTAGTCTCAAATAGTACTGGTACCTAACCATGGTAACTCTAGGTTTAACCCTGGGTTGGTGGGATGGTACAAGTGGCGCTAAAAGCATACCTTTTCTCAGGTCAGGTATAAAATCTTAACCCTATTTATAATGTTTACACAAATTATTTATAAAATGAAAATTGAATCAGCTAAGGGTGTGAGGGTTGGCCAAGGGTCTAAGTTGATTTTCATATTAGATCCCGACATTTGCGAAAATACAAATATATATTTTTTCAAAATTTTAAATAGGAATGTTACTTACCTATACAATAAATAAAAAGCCCTGGCCTCACTGAGACATATTAATGCATTTTGACTTAGATACGAAAATGCTACTTTTAATATCAAAAGCGAAGCTTTTTAGCGATAGGACCGCATGTTGTTTACCTATTTTTGAGTTGCTGTATTCATTGTATGGTTGTCTGTATTGGGATGTGCTATAAAAAGTATTTGTATTGTATTGTAAATAAGTAATAAGGTAATAACAATAACGTTACTTAATAAAAGTTTGTCTCTCGGACTATATCTGGTGAGGTCGTAGGTTCAGATTTCTAACCAGGGCTATTACTTGCTTAAACTCTGAATTGGCGCCATGAAGGCGAAAAGTAGAATACACCTTTCATAAATATCTTCACACTAACCTTTGCCCGTCACTTCTTCCGCGTAAATTAGGTATTCAATTTTCAACTTTTAACAAACGTAGTATTTTGATACAAATTATAAAGCCAATTAAAACAAAACTGTGTATTTTATTATAAATAGGTGTATAAATACCTACATTTACTAAATTTAAAAAAAACCGGACAAGTGCGAGTCGGACTTGCCCACTTTTTAGTTTTCATAAGTACAACAAACTTATGAAAATGTCAACTGTCTAGCTATCGCGGTTCATAAGATACAGCCTGGTGACAGGCAGACAGACGGACGGACAGTGGAGTCTTAGTAATAGGGTCCCGTTTTTACCCTTTGGGTACGGAACCCTAAAAAGGTAACATACACCTTAAGCAGAGCCTAAGGTGCCGTAGGTTCAGAAAGCGGAGTTTTTGATAAAACGTACCGCTTTTTTAGATCACTATAATTACTTTAGCTTGATAGCAAAAGTCACTTATTATTTTTTTGTCAATACTTACAAAAAATTAAAAATCATAAACATGATATCCGCGATCCCGGGCACGCACAGCCATCTCTGTCACGCTTACGCTCAGTGAGAGTGAGAGAAGAACCTGAACCCGCGGGGCTTTAATGAAACCGCGGAACAAGTGTGGTAGCAATGTGAAAACAAAATAAAAAAAACCGGGCAAGTGCGAGTCGGACTCGCGCACGAAGGGTTCCGTGCCATAATGCAAAAAAAAAAAAACAAAAAAAAGCAAAAAAAAACGGTCACCCATCCAAGTACTGACCACTCCCGACGTTGCTTAACTTTGGTCAAAAATCACGTTTGTTGTATGGGAGCCCCATTCAAATCTTTATTTTATTCTGTTTTTAGTATTTGTTGTTATAGCGGCAACAGAAATACATCATCTGTGAAAATTTCAACTGTCTAGCTATTACGGTTCGTGAGATACAGCCTGGTGACAGACGGACGGACGGACGGACGGACGGACGGACGGACGGACGGACGGACGGACGGACAGCGAAGTCTTAGTAATAGGGTCCCGTTTTACCCTTTGGGTACGGAACCCTAAAAAACCGGGAGTCGGACTCGCGCACGAAGGGTTCCGTACCATAATGCAAAAAAAAAACAAAAAAAGCAAAAAAAAAACGGTCACCCATCCAAGTACTGACCACTCCCGACGTTGCTTAACTTTGGTCAAAATTACGTTTGTTGTATGGGAGCCCCATTTAAATCTTTATTTTATTCTGTTTTTAGTATTTGTTGTTATAGCGGCAACAGAAATACATCATCTGTGAAAATTTCAACTGTCTAGCTATCACGGTTCGTGAGAAACAGCCTGGTGACAGACGGACGGACGGACGGACGGACGGACGGACGGACGGACGGACGGACGGACGGACGGACGGACGGACAGCGAAGTCTTAGTAATAGGGTCCCGTTTTACCCTTTGGGTACGGAACCCTAACAGTTTTAACGAACCCCTTCTTAGTCACTAACTCTTAAATCCATTTTAAATAAAATGTTCCTCCAATTTACTACTGAGCTTTTAAAAGCATTTCAATTAAGCATTTAAAAATAGAAGTAAAACAGTAATTTACTTTAACGAGTTTTTAAGGTACAATTTTTTGTACAAAGAGCATAATTCGAGAAAAGCATATGTGTTTACGTTAGGTACCTACAATGAACTTTGATCTTGTTTTGTTTTTGCTTTCCATTAATTGTCTAATTAGTTTTTCTCGGACTAATTAGATAACGATGGAAGTAGTGTATTTTGTAAAGGTATTTCAAAATAATTATATCAAACACTTCGAGCAACACCGGGTTCTTCTCTATTTATACATATATATGTATCTATCTTTCTATATATATATGTATATATTTATTTCTATGACGGCTGATCGGTGATCACGTGGTGTTTTCCATAGAAAACGAAGCGTAAGCTCCGGCCCGGCTCCGGCCTGGTCTAGCGTGAGTCATCCTTTACTCTCACGCCATCTTTACACATCTGGCAGCAGTTCATCGATAGCATTAAGTCCGCGTTTTGTACGTTTGTATTTTCCTTGGGCAATAAAATTTAAAAAAAATTGCAGTAGGTAAGATCTGTCTACAACGGAAAACGTATAAAATGTCGTGTATATCGCTTTCCACAGAAAACACAAAATACATTCTCTTCCCATTACGTTCCGATCGCGTCAAGACTCCTTTAGAAACCGAGGCAAAGGAAAAATAACGTTTCTAGGAGGGATTACTCTTCTTACTGTAATTCGATCAGGACTGTGACAATCGTGTCGTTAAAGTGTGTGCTTTGTTTGGTGGGAATAGAGTCCAATTTCGTGTGGAGGTGTTTCTTCGGAGGTAACAATAAACCGATCGTGTGTTGAGAACAATGGGATATAAATAGCACACAGATGGTAAACAGTACAATACAGATGAAATGCATAATGTTTGCCATCGTATTTTCACGGAAACGCACGAATGTGTTATGCTATTTCAGTCAGTCTCAGTACAATAAGTAGTGAGGTTGAATTAAGTAGCATTACAAATACGAATGATTTCGAAAAAATATGATGGAAAGCAATTATGCACTACATCAGTACTATATTTCTGTTCTTCCTCATGGAGATTTAAGGTCCTGTTCATATTTAGTCTACACCAGCACCTCTGCATAATTGAAAAGAGAATTGTTACTACGGTGCAATGTTGCCGCAAATGTTATAAATCAAGCAACATCAATTTTGATATTAAATTTGTGGCTGAATGATACGAGAAACATATCCAACGTCCCGTCCCCACCAATACAGGTACGGACAAATACAAACGAAATGCACGGTAAGTGAATGACATCAGTTAGACGTCATTTTGATATCAGTGTACGTTCGAATTGGCCTGTTCACCGTGTCCAGTTAAGTTAGGTACCTACTGTTTTTCAACAGAGCGCTATGCGATCAAGTTGGCTAGCAAGGTAAGAGATTGGATTTCGGGCTTACAGTAAAATGTCCAAGAATTCTACTGACAAGTATAAGGTACCATCGCATATATTCTTATCAGTCAATCGGTGGACCTTATGCCTTTTGTAATAAGTCATGTTATAATTCAATATGATGTAATGATGCTAATATTGCGAACTTCAATTAGGTACAATTGGATAATTTACTACTAAATATTTCAATACAGTTATCACATCTTTAACACTTTAAAATGGCCCAATACCCATTTACTCTATTTATTCCAAATTTCATTTCATCCAGCGAATGAGACAGGATATAAACGCCATTAATTTAACTCATCCAATCAGAGGCGACCACAGATAATACTTGAATACCGCGATCAACTGCCACTAGTGGAAGAAAGGCGTAAGTTCCATACATAGTGTGTCGAGTTTCGTCTATTCCGACACGGAGCGATAGCGCGATCAAGGCTGTCCCCAGTCGAAAAGGGGCGTAAGCTTTATACAAGTTGTATTGAGTTGCCTCTATCCACTCGCGATGGAATTTTGGCGCGGTGCCAGCAACGCCATCTGTTGGTTTTAGGTGTGATTGACATACGGGATAGCGTTTAGCTACAAATTAAGATCGGATTTAATTAAAATTTTGAATCAGTGCGTTTTTGAGCCAAATTGAAGTGCTTCGCAGATAATACGTGGTTTATATGATTAAAGCCCGTCACATCAGACGGAGCGAGAATATATATTAATATACTGTCAGATACCGAAAGATACCGAGAGATATATAGTATAGCTAAGCACCACATACGCCAACGATATCTATTATAGGTATATCACTCTCTGACTAGCATTTACAATGTGAGAGAGACGAAATTTATCGTAATAGCTATACTATTGCAAGGTATCATAAGATGCCTTGCAATAAGATATAATATTATCTTTTGATACATTATCGCTCCGTCCGTGACGGGCTTAACAAGATACCGTCCGCGATTTCATGCTTCCTTGCTTCTTTCCTTCTTCCTTGTCTTCCACTTTGTATAAAAACTATCCTATGTCCTTCCCCGGGACTTAAACCATTTCCATACAAAATTTAATTTACCTAAATCAGTTCAGCGATTTAAGCGTAAAGAGGTATAGAAAGATAGAAAAAAAATACAGACAAGTCAAGTAGAAAAAACCCGACAAGTGCGAGTCAGACTCGCCCACCGAGGGTTCCGTACTTTTTAGTATTTGTTGTTATAGCGGCAACAGAAATACATCATCTGTGAAAATTCCAACTGCCTAGCTATCACGGTTTATGAGATACAGCCTGGTGACAGACAGATGGACAGACAGACGGACGGACAGTGGAGTGGAGTCTTCGTAATAGGGTTCCGTTTTTACCCTTTGGGTACAGAACCCTAAAAACAATCCTGAAGGGATAACTGTCCATAAATTTTATTATATAAGTACAAATGTGGAAGGTTGTCTGGCTAAATATTGCTTTTATAAACTGTGACTTGCTAAAAAAATAAGCCGTACTTTCATATCGAATTCCCCGAAATGACACAGATAAAATCGAAGGCAAAACAGCGGCCATAGCTTAGTTTTAAACGTAATAAAGACCGAAACAAGCCACTAACTCAGAATCGGCAATTTCCGAGCACCATATGTGGCTAGCATGTTAGTAACATGTCGAAACGCCTCATATTGTTCCGCTGTTCCGAAAATCTGCCGCCGACGGCCTACCACAACTTATGTTTACAGAGCGGCTACCGCGAGAACCGAAATTCGCAAATTGCGGGTATCTTTCTCTTTTACTCCAACGAAGGCGTACCTAATTATAGTGACAGAGAAAAATCCCCGCAATTTGCGGACTTCGATTTTTGCGGTTAGCTCAGAGCTTACACTAATGGCTCCTCTACACGATGGGTCAACGCCGGCCACTACAAGGGACGCATTTATGCGTTAGAGGGAGCAAGTGATATTGTTGTCTCATTCTACCGGATGACTGCGTCCTTTGAAGTGGCCAGCCCATCGTGCAGAGGAGCCATAAAGAAAGGACGCTTCTCCTTCTTAGTCATATACTCTTGTCGGAGCAGTCGTGGTCATGGTCGTTGTACGGCCTTTTTTGTTGTTTCCCGCCATGCTTCTCTATTTATTGCATTCCACACGTACAGACCACTTATTTAAAATTATCCTGGAGGGGCGGATAGGACACAAGCGGGGAAGAGGAAAACCCAGACGCAGCTTTTTGGAGCAAGTGAAAGAAAAAGTGGGGGTCGTGTCGTACCAAAAAGTCAAAGAGCTGGCGCAGGATAGGGAAAGCTGGAAGATACTCCACCGACAAGAGAATACCTCTTAATTTAATGATGATGATGACACGTACAGATTTAAAGGTGACCCGGTGAGAACTTTAACTTGGTAATTATATTGCTGTTCCGCCTATGACGACGGCGGTCAATGACTCTGTGCAAGCGGGACAGCAATTAAATATAATTACGCGCGTGGTGCGCTAGAGATAGAACCAGGCGGGCTAATGTACGAGATTCCTCGTGCTAAGCATCCTTTTTTTACTATAATTTGATACGCTTTTTTATTTCTAGATGTTTCAAATTATATTCAGATTATAAGTTTAGTATGGAGTGTTTCGGTTTGCCGCGTTGACTTTATGGCAGTACATTCTAAAAAAACATTTCGCGGCCCTTGGTTCACGGGCGCCAAACGTATGCTTCATATCTATGTTTTACCATTTTACAGTTTTTGTACTTTGTGTAGCACATTCGGCAGTAACGTGTGTCAGGTCTGAGCTGCTATTATAAATAATTTGTACTTGTATAAGTACACGGTGATTTAAGAGTTTAAAAAGTTTGCAAATCCTAGTTTGAGCTGCTGCAAGTGCATAAATAAATTCCTTTAGTACGACGTTAGAAAGGTAATAAAATGAAATGCAAGACGGTAAGGGGATATAGAAATAATTAGTAAATTGCTACAACTGTTTAATTAAGTACAAATTTATTTTTGAATACAAAAGCGTAACACATACAAAACCAAGAAAAAACATGTATACATATAACTGTCAAGAAAAAATGTGTTAAAAGGACAAAGACAAATCTAAGCTGTTAGCTATATATGTTGCCTCTGCGACATGGTTTCAGTGGTAATGCTAGTTAAACTTAAAAGAGCAGTGTAAAATGAGAGTGCTTTATTATTGTGCGCTGTGTGAGGGTAAATTCGGCTTGCTTGGTCTGTTTATGATGGAATCGTGACTTGGCAGCGGTCGCCGTGAGCGGGTGGAGGCATGAGCGTTAGCGGAAGCGGGTAACCAACCGTTAACTAAGGCGTTTTTAATGTGCTGTTACAAAAAGGTTAGTCTATAAGCGTGATCTATAGAAAGATTCACATATCAAGGGAAATATTTAGTGAGACATTGTATGAACATTTTATGGGTAAATGACCCGTTTTAGGCAGTTCGCACGGACAGTTAATTAACACGAAAAATAAAATCTCATTCTAACGGAAATTGCTGTCTGCTGCTGATTGCCCGATCCTAAAGTATTGGACCGAGCAAATAATTTAATATAAGTTCATATTATGTTTATGTTTAAATTCTAACAATAGGTTAAGATGTTTGCTTGTTGACTAACAGTCTATGGATACCTTATTTGTCTGAAATTTAGATTTGATTTTATTTTTATTTATTTATAATGTATTTGAAATGGTATGTACTAAGCTTAAAGCCAAGTTGCCCTAACCAAAAACGTGTATGCCCCAATGGCCGTTAGTTCTATGATCCAATCACTGCCACTTGTGCATTTTTGTTCTTTTCAAGGCCATAAGTTCAATAGTACATTTTTGTTCTTTTCAATGCCATAAGTTCAATAGTAGTATCACAACTCTCTCTATAGACTATGGTCTAATAAAACATGGTCTTCTCTTCCCAGAGTGACACAAGCCTACGTCACAATAACATTGCCACTTTATATAGCGCTATCGCATATTATCATATAGCGCTGTCGCATGATGACGTAGGCTTGTGTCAGTCACGTGACCACGAAAAGACGGGAAGAGAGTACCAGGCGGAGTATATTATTATACCATGCTCGTTACCAAGCGAGTGCCTACCAGAAGTACTTCCTATTGCTATTTATCAAAACAAATGATTTTCATAAATGCGCATCAAATATTCTTACGTTATTATTGTTTTCTGTTTCCCGTTGAGAGAGACATTTTCCTTAAGCGGAAATACTCGTAACCGATTTTGTCTGTAATTGGACGCAAAATACGTGAAAGAAGATATCTTTTGTAAGCTGACATTTGATGGAACGTATTATCATTATTACAAATATGAAGACTGAAAAAGATATTTTAATATGATTTATATTTAGATTTATTTATTTCATAATATGAAATTACAATATAAATTATTTTACACTAATCTATACGAATTTATATTATGATCGTCAAGTAGGAAAATAACAATTGATTATAATTACACAAATGACAAGTAATACACAATTTCAAAACCATTCTAAGCAATCGATTAATAAAAACATTTACAACGCTTGTAGTACAGTCCTCAAAACAAAAATCACGGAACGGAAACACGAAACATAGAATTGCATATTCAATGGTAATTTCTGGTATGCTGATGCTGGTAATACATCACCACTAGAGCTTCAAGCTGGCCTCATCAGGACTAAGTAAAATTACAAATATCTGATCAAAATCATCATGCAATGGTCGCTAAATCCATAAAAGTCACTTAAAAGCAATCCACAATCATAAAAACTGTTGATAGCATTACAAAAAGAAATGGAACATGTAAAAACAAAAATGTGCCATATATTTCTATAGGTAAATGTATACTCTATAACTTTATGCATGGTGTTACATAATACATGCCCTTATCCTTTTCCTCGATAAAATGAGTGACGGATTGAACGTTCTAATTACTATAGCAATGTCACCTTAAGTAGCTCATAGACCGTCTGAGTAGGGCTAACTATAATTTGTACTTCCACAAGTACGCTGGGCTTTAGCGTATACTTATAAGTATAACAACCCTTTTCAAAAGGTAAACTGCACGCCGCCATTAATCTTGTTCTCCTCATTATTTATTAGTTATTTCTTTTGACTTGAAAGCGGAGGAAAGCGGTTTCTCGTGAAAGAAAGCTAGTAATGCCGTATAAGCTAAAAGGCGGTATCTCAAAAACAAATGATATTGCAAAAGGGTCATTCCACCGTTTCGGGTGTTACACTTGAACTCATAAAATAAGGTTTTATTCGATATTGTAACAGGAACTAGGAGGTTATAACTATTGATTCATCTACTACTTTGATAATATTTTCCTTTCCTGTACGCACATTATTAAAGTATAAGAGAAATAACGAGAGAATCACTAAAAAGTAGCTGTTTCGGGCGTTACGCGAATTGGCCTATACCTTCTGACCATCAGTACCAAAATGCATAATTAAGCGAATTTTATCAAGTAAGCTCCAGTTTTATTTATGTCAAGTAATAATAGTTAGTATAGTCTACTGAAACACTGAAGTAACACTTAGTATCACTTCTTATTTAATTTTAATAAAATAAATTACCTGTTTCGGGTGTTACTCATGGTTCGTTTCGGGTGTTACGAGTACGAAATTAAGACAGATTTATACGAAATTATGGCTCATTTTATTGAAATTATTGTCTTTTTAATAAATTCGATTAAAAATATAAGTAATAAATGCTGAATTATTTTAAAATACATTATCTTAACAATAAAAACTGTTTCTCGAAGATATCATAATTATTTTTCTTTCGATGCGAATATTTCCGAAAATATTCACTTAGTCAAAAACGTGTTGATGGTGACACCTATTCATTTTGAAAGATCTATCCAACGACACCCCACATCACAGGATTAAATGCAAAAAAAATTTAAAAATATTTTTTTTGTACAGGAGCTACCATAAAAAAACATTTTTTTTTCGTTTTTTTTTGTGACATGAAGGTTCGGTATGTTTTCTATGGAAATAGGTTAGTTTTGACTTCTTAAACCAGTTTTCATTTTTCAACCCTTTGGTAGCGTTTCTTATGGAATGACCCAAAAGGAACTTTCAGACTAATATTTTAAGGTACATGTTTGCATTGTGTTTTCATTGAAAATACGACTTTTTAGGTTAGCCATGCAGAATGGTGTTTGAATATCTGTGAGGCATGAAGCCTTTGCATAATGTATAAGTAAATATGCATACTTTTATTATTTATACTATTTTCTAGTCAAACATAAATAAGGAAACCACTTTAATCGATAAGTATTTAGATATTTTAAGCCGATAATTTTATTTATTAGGTCACATAGCCCATCATTATAGGAAATATATTGAAAGCGAAATTTGAATCAATAATGTTAGAAATTATGATAAAAAATTGTTTTTTTAAACTGGGACGAAATATGTGTCCATGCCCGAAGGTAATTGCTTACCATCCGGAGATTAGTCTGCTCGTTTGCCTCCTATATTTATATCATTTCCATTGCGAAGTTAACAGCGTCATCTTTCTGACACTTTTTATACTTTATCGAACCCTAGACGGCTTATCGATAATCGATACGCCAATAAGGGCACATAGTTCCCTATCTCTAGAGTCCATAGGTGGAGCTGTAATCAATAGTAATAGTTTTAGGCTAGTCAATTTAAATGTGATAATTGTCTTACAGCCGTATTCGAACAATGAGATACGTCAAATACTAGATATTGAAACGATATGTGTATTAAGTAAGTGTCAAAAGTGATGTTTTTGTTTGAAGAAACGTCAATTTAGACATTTGTTTGACACTGACATATCTAATCCATTTCGTTTCTAAATCTATTAACAGACGTATCTTAAAGTTAGATTAGTTAGAATCGGGCCGTTACTTTCTTAAGGCCCACTTGCACCATCCCACTAACCCGGGGTTAAGCGGTTTAACCGTCAACCCATTGTCAAATTGTACTGGTAACCATGGTAACTTTAGGTTTAACCGGTTAACCCCGGGAATGGTGCAAGTGGGCTTTATATACGCAATACGAAGCACACGTTTTGTTTGTCCGACTCCCTCCAGATCCTTCGACCTCTGCCCACCTACCATCAGCCCCTATTTTACCAACGTGACAGGTGCGACAATTCGACAAGTCTCATTGTTGCTGACGTCACAGGCATCCATGGGCTACGGTTATCGCTTACCATCGGGCGGGCCGTATTCCTGTTTGTCACCATCATTGTATTAAGGTAAAGGGCCCCTGTTTCGGCAGGTTAAGGCTCTTGAGAGTGAGTTGAGAGTTTGTGTATTTTTTTTAAATATTACTAAGCATATCAATACCTTTGAAGCTTTTGAATATGTTATATTAGTTCTTTGTTAATAATTTAATGTATAAACTGTAGGGTTTTAGTTGAAACTTTTTTTTATATGAATTTTTTCGTGAACCTCTTATTTGGCTCCCATTTCGTGATACAAATTTAGGTCAGCTCCTAAATTCGTGAATTCGTGTCCCCTGTTTCGGCATAAAGTTTTCTTAGAGTAATTGGTGATAAATTGATAATTTGCTGATAATCATTTTAAATATTTAACGGTCTTACCTACTTACGAATAATTGTAAGGTCAAATAAAAAGTAATAATAATAAAAAATGTTAAATTGAGAGCTAGCTTAAAGTTTTTTGTACTCGTCGACTTTAATGGTTGAATTAAGACATATGGTTTACCATATGGGTACTTTAATACTTGATTAAAAGTCAAACTATTTAATCTAAATAAAAAATAAAAAAATAAAATTAAAAATATAAAAAATAATTAAAAATAATAATTATTTACAAAAAATAATTTACTATCTTATACGTTAAAAATAAACATACACAAAAATAAATCAAATTTTAATAATAAATAAAATTGTGCTAGTAGTTAATATGATCATATACGTGGAACATACTTTAAAATTTTTAACTCGGGTCACATTCAAACTCGTTTTATGAGAATTCTAGTGAAAAAAACATATACCGAATTTCGCTCATACGAAACTTCATGAAATACATTAATTGTTTTCTAATTTATTTTTTTAATTATCTTTGTTGTTATATTTAAAAACAAGCACTCAAAATGTATCTAGAAAATCCTTGATTCGTTAGTGGCACGAAATAGGAGACACACGTAAGATAAAATGACCGCTATTTCGTGAGTCGATTTATTGCAATTTTAAGTTATTTCTATGCATATATTCAATCTTTTTTCTTATCAAATCAATTACTAAGGAACCCACAGAAACACTCCCAAAAACTTTTATTCGAATGGGTTTAGCTTTTCCTTCCTATAAGCTTAACAAGTGAGAGCGCGCACCTTACGCTTAAAAAAAGTGCACGCATACAACACAGCTATTCGCGGCCGTCTAACAGTTTCGACCGTCGTATTACTCTTAGTTTAATCACTAAAATATTGGTTATCATTTTATTGAAGAGATTAAATAATACAGATTTTTTTCATATGTATAATTTGAATAAAAGATATTTGAATTCCTTATTATTTGCGCCAGAAAAAAAACTAACGAAATAACGTACTAACACGAACTTGGGGCCGTTTACCTTATTTAAAAAAACTTTATGTATTGGAAATAAACAGATATTTCTCTTGCGAAGTTTCTGACAATTGTCAAGATTTAGAAGAATTGTAGGTAATTCTTGACAGGTAATGAGTTATATGTCGGAAATTTGTGACAATTGTAGTGTTTCTTGTGACAATTGTCATAAACTGAGCAAGAGAAATATTTGTTTTTTTTTCGATATAAGGTTTTTTTTATTAATACAATGACGGTGGCAAATGGGAATACGGCCCGCCCGATGGCAAGCGGTAACCGTAGCCCATGGATGCCTGTGACGTCAGCAACAATGAGATTTGTCGAATTGTCGCACCTGTCATGTTGGTGAAATAGGGGGCCGGGTAGTAAACTGACAATTCACTGCTTTGACATTTTAAAGCAAGTACATACTACAATAGTAATAACTCTTGTTAGTCATTAATAACCGCAAGAAACAGTGTAATTTGTAAAAAGCAACGAAGCGCAATTTACACAACTTTACATAATTACGGCACCGGACCAACTTGGCTTGGAATTTAAAAACAAGTGTTTCAAACGGAAGGTAGATGGAAACTACTCGGAACTTTGAAATCATATAACACAAGCTTCTGCCTAACTTTAGTTTGGTTTAAGTAATTATAATTCATTTTTAGGGTTCCGTACCCAAAGGGTAAAACGGGACCCTATTACTAAGACTTCGCTGTCCGTCCGTCCGTCCGTCCGTCCGTCCGTCTGTCACCAGGCTGTATCTCACGAACCGTGATAGCTAGACAGTTGAAATTTTCACAGATGATGCCGCTATAACAACAAATACTAAAAACAGAATAAAATAAAGATTTAAATGGGGCTCCCATACAACAAACGTGATTTTTGACCAAAGTTACGCAACGTCGGGCGTGGTCAGTACTTGGATGGGTGACCGTTTTTTTTTTTTTGCATTTTTTTCGTTTTTTTTTGCATTATGGTACGGAACCCTTCGTGCGCGAGTTCGACTCGCACTTGCCCGGTTTTTTTACTTTCTGTGCCTACATAATCCTCTTATATCATGAAAAATATACCCAAATAGTAACCAACCAAAAAATATACTTACTTACTTACTTAGGACCGACCGGCGCAATCGACTAACACTTCCGATACTTATTTAATTTTATATTTTGAGTGACACTGGAAAGGTACTTGTCGATAAAAAAAAATTAAGTCATTTTTTCAAGCACTACCATGATGTTTCTGCCAAAGAAAAAATTACAGCTTGATAGTGCGTCTGTGGAGTTACCTACCTACTAGTACTTGGTTGGCGCGGTGACCCAAAAATATCGTATATTAAAATCGTCAATCATTAGGAATATAAAAACTTTTTACAAAAAAAAGAAAACCGACTTCAAAAAGGATGAAATAAAATATTATCCTTTTTAAGTCTATGCGTTACCAACTGATATGTTTGAAGTCGGTGCCAAGCCAAAAAAAGAATCTCAAATCGGACTACGGATGTCGGAGTAATCGGTGAACGTACATAGAAAAAAAAAATAGCCACAACCGAATACAGAACCTCCTCCTTCTATGAAATGGAAGTCGGTTAAAAATAATAGCTATCGAACTCGATAATAAGGACAGAAATACACCAAATTACTTGTTTCCGTTACTATAATTACATAATACATAATTACTATAATATACCAATATTGTTAACTTAAACCTTATTGCAAAGTATTAAGATTTACAATTCAATGAAATGTGTATCAGAGGCAAATATACCTATAATCAGTGAGTCTCTGAATATTTAATGTTCTGAAAAATCAATGTTTCCACGACATGCTACCAATGCTTGATCGATATACTGGCTATGACACAAATAACAAATAAAGCACATACGAGTACTTATTGCCTTAGAACGATATTGCGAAGTCACCACACATTACAAGTCATTATGTAATTTGTAAAAAAATGTATTTTGTACAATAAAGTTTAAATAAATAAATAAAATTATGTAAACAAAGAGTAGCCGCTCGATTCGGAAAATGAATTAGATTTCTACTAGACTTGAACAAGTTACGATATGGATAATTTAAAGATATTTGTAAGATAGATATGTCAAATTTGACGTTTCCGCGATTCTGGAGGTCCTCTTGAACGATTTCGACAAGTTATGACTTAGATATCCAAGTCACATCTAGTCGATATCTAATGTAGATCTAGTTGATCTCTAAATCGTCTCTAGATCTTGTGATTATCTCGAAATCCGAATTGGCCTGTAGGTCTCTTGCAGCCTAATGAGGTTTATATTATACCTCTATAATATAACCATCATTAGGTAACAAATAACAGATTATGAAAAGAAAATCATACTTCGATGGGACGAGTTCAAATTCTTTTCCTAGAATCTTTTAGAAACACGCTGAAAACAATAAAATCTCAGATATTTTCGAGTTCCCAACCCAGATATCTAAAAAGCGAAGATAAGTGAAATGGAAAAGGGTAAAGCTAAGCTTTCGGCTTATTCCTGAAAGTTTGGTGCTTTCAGGAATCGGCTCCGTTTAATCCTGTACCTGTTACTGAAAAGCTTTTAAGTAAATAAGTCACTTATACTCCCTTTCAGTTCTACCTACTCGTAAGTTCAATTTTCTCTTTAGGTTTCTAATAATGCATCCATTTAAGTTGGTTTTGGCGTAATTAACCCTAACGCTACGTCTTACGTAGGCGAACAACGCGCGAGCGTGCCCGGCGCGGCGCGGCGAAAGCGGCCGCCGCCGCGCCGCGCCGCGCCGCGCCGCCTGACATTCGCGTGCAAATCGCGCCGCACCGCGTTCGCAACGAGATCGCTTACGTAGGACACTTCTATGGGCATCAAAGGATTGATTTCGCCGCGCCGCGCCGCGCCGCGTTCGCGCGTTGTTCGCCTACGTAAGACGTAGCGTTATAAGTAATTATATTCCAGGGTAAGAGTATGCATTTCGGAATATTCTATGTTTTCTTCTAATCTAAAACCTATCGGTCTGATTCGATGATTAGGATACGTGAAATATTACACCTAGATACGATATCCTGGATTAGATATGTTAGTGTCAAAAGTGACGTTTTTTTTTGAAGAAACGTTACGTTTGACTTGATATTTGACGTAAGTATTTTTAAGTTCAAATCGTGTCGTATGTAACATTCTATTTGTATGATATGTAACAATAGCATCCAGGGTCCAGAGTGTTAATACTGAAATTCAAAGCAAAACATAAACCAATCAGACAATATAATATCAACTCATAATAGAGATACATAGATAATCTGTTTATTTGTTTGCCACAATACACACAGAATATACAAAATTGACATAGAAAAAAAGATAATCAATAAAAAAAAAAAACTACAAACACAAATTTAATGTGAGTCAGACAGATTATTCCAAAAATAGAAAAATAAATAATAGTGGGTGGGAAAAAGAAATAACGGGCATATCGATTAATAAAGCTAACTAATCGTGAAGTAGATAACACTAGAACCACTACAGTCATTTTGACAAACACTATTATCGCATTAAACAAATTGACGGTCGATTTAGATCCTTGATTATGCGAGGTAAACAACACAGAGCAAAACAGCTAGTCCGCGAAAATTTAAAACGCTTTCATTCTGAATAAGAATAATTAATAAGAATAAACATCATTTATTTCAGCTAATGGTTACAGACTACAGACATACCAGGGGTCTTCGCTCTAAGCAATGCCCGGGGAACCGATTACAATAATTGAAATATCCGAACTCTAAGTTACAATTAAAGTCTAACATTAAGTGAGAAACTACTTACGGTTATTACTAACTTAACTATAAAATAAACTAAGGGCTAAATCGAAAGTGCTGCTCGAATATGCTAGGTATGGAAAAATCATTATGAGTGATCGATAGTCATTCATTTCCATTATATTGATTGCGTTGATTTTCCCGCCTCTTTCGAAAAACACTAGCTTTTTGTCCACTTTCAAGCTTATTGCGTACCGCTACGTTCGTAGCAGATGTTTCCCCATCCGTAGCGCAAAACTTACATAGAGGGCAAAAGCGTAAGCGTAAATCAACTTTGGATGTAGTTCTGTAAACGAGACCAATCCACACCAAATCTCCATTTATTTTTTATTGTGGTGTTGGTTCCCGGTTGCAAAATTACGTAAGGCGTATTCTGATTGTAATTACAGGTTTTAAAAGTTGTTTTGCCACTCATCATCACCATCCAGATCTAACCAGAAAACTAGTGCCTACGCCAATTATCGAGTTTAGTAAAGTTGCTAAGCGGGCCCCAAACTCCCATGAGCCGTGGTAAAATGCGTGGATCACGCGAGGAAGATGATGGTACGCGTCATTATTTGCACTGAAACTTTTCAGGTTCACGGCATTTCTATCAAGTGAACCTTCTGCCCACATCTTTCACTTTTATACCCTATCATGCCAGCTTTTATCATTAAGTGACGTAACAGGGATATGCCATTAGATTGGTATCAGTTATTAAAAGTTTGTTAAATATTTCCCGCCATATTGTTCCAAGTGTTGTTGAGGGTGATAATGAAAGGCTTGGTTTAATGATAGAATACACCTAATGCCTTTTTGTTTTACGTACTCATTGTATTAAAACAAAAGGGGAAATAACATTGGGCGGTATTGAATAATTGTACGGTTTAGACTCACTTGTTTTTAGTCACTCGCGCGACATGTTTTGGAGAGCCTAGGTCTCCTTTCTCAAGCACTAACAGTAAGTGAGTCTAAACCGTACAATTATTCAATGTTAGTAGGTCTCACAAGAGTTTAAATTCGATTGGGCGGTATTGATTCTAAAGAATGAAAAAAATCCAGAAAAGTGTCGGGTGCGTGTCGCTATTGTTTTAACACTTCTGAAGTTCTGATATAGCTAAGAAATCGATATTAGGCATGATCATAATATGAAATACTTAATTCAGATTATTGCAGGTTATTAAAGTAGCTGCCATACGGGTCATGTGCCCGATAAAGTAGACCTTTTTGTGGAATGCCTAAAAGGTGGCCGAGGGGCGATTGCAAGCATATTAATATAACACTGCATTGCGACCGCAAATGTCAGAAATCTGGGCAGCAACATTGTTTTCGACATTTTCAACAGTACCGCACTCGTCAGTAATGTCGGTACTGCTACAGTAATTTTGGTGTAATCTTACGAACGATACTTTTAATCTACCAAACTAGGTCTTTCAGTTGATTTCATAAAGCATGTCAAAATCAAATTAAACTTTACATGACCAGCTTAGCAAATGCCAAATGATCAATCAAAACTTCCCTTTCATATTTCTGATAAGTTAGCTTATAGTGTAACTCCCAGAACATCTAGACGCAAACTAAGGCCTGATTCGAATTCAATCTGCCAAATTGAAAACCCTATTAATGGTACTGAAGCTAGCTGAATCAAGATTTGTTTTTCCATAATTTATTGAAAATTTGTTTAAAAATTGTTATTTATAAGTAAATTCATCATTTTCCATTTCTTCCCGCTCCTGTCGTTAGTTTTGTTGTATGCCCTCCATCATACATCCGACAGTGTTTTTTGACAGTTTCTTAGTTTGAGTCCTATCAAGAACAATGTTTATTTTGAAATATTATATTGCATATAGTTTTTGTTGTTTTAACGAACTAATTCCTTGGACACTCCACTCCATACCGTTCAATAGGTCAATACTGTGGGACTTTGTTGAATCAAGTTTTTTGGTCCGATTTCGAGGGTACTGGCTTAAGCATGCTGATTGCCTCATAAACATCGTGGATCATCTCCAAATATTATCAAAGTAATATTGGAAATCCGCATTATTAAACTAAAGCTGCGAACCGTTTCTTTTAGTGATGTTGGTGTCGATTTCTCTGTCGAAAAGTAACCAATGCCCGGTAACTGACACCACATCGACGAAATTCCTGATATGCCAGATATTTGAAGATATGTCTAGATCCTCATTGTTTCATGGATATTGCAATGAAATTACCTTTCAGTATTGGTATAATATTAGGTAACAGGTTATGTTGGAAATTAGTTATGTGCAAGTTTCTTCCATACTTATCAAGTTTTTGACAGCAATTTGGCGCCTAATTAAAAAGACGGCGGCGTTTATTTGATTTTTTTGATCATCTTAGAATTGATAAAAAAAAAATTTTTTGGTATAATAATTTTGTGATTCTGATAATTATAATGTCGTAGTGTATATATAAAGTAAGCTAGAAAATATCCAAGAAAAATCACTCTGAATTTGTCAAATTTGTTTCGAATCAGGCCTTAATTGAGTCTAGATGACCTGTCACTCCAAGATCCGATAAATATCCCAACCTGCCGCATCCAAAACTTTGCCGAACTTGGCTAAACTTCCCCGTGTATTCTTTGCGAAAGGATTCCACTGCTAATGCTCTTACCTTATACAAAAACGACGTATTAACACGTATAATTGATGTTACTTACGCCCTTTTTGTCGAGAACGAAAGGATGTTTGGGGAAACTCTATGGGGATTTGGAAGTTTATGTAAATTATAAAAAGTTTGGTCGGTGAAACGTTTTGCCTGTGTGCGGCTTAGAGTTGAGCTGATGGTAAATATTACAAAATATGTAGTAAACGGGTAAACTAAGTAACAAAATAGTAGTAGACATGAGTACGGCTACCATCAGTTTGGCATTGACATAAACGCTATCGTGAACGTAATTTACTTTCTATATATCTCTTTCGCACTAATATGTCAGTACGAGCCAGATGCATAGAAAGTAAATTACGTTCACGATACCGTTTATGTCAATGCCAAACTGATGGTAGCCGTAGAGGGATTAATATACGAGTATGTCTTTTAAAGTTAGGTACTTATTGATATACCATCGGATAGTTTTCAAAACTCTCACGACCCTCAGCAATGACGCAAGGAGGAGTTTTCACAATTGGAAAAATTTCGGAAACTTCTCACATTGTATTGGAATCGAAATTTACAATTTCCAAAATGAAAGTAAGCATTGGGATGAGGTTGGCTCCTATCATGAATAAGTTTTTTGGCTAAAGACCCGTAGATTTTATACCATATTTTTTAGGGTTACCCGTACCCAAAGGTAACAACGGGACCCTATTACTAAGACTCCGCTGTCTGTCCATCTGTACCTTTGTCCGTCTATCTGTCACCAGGCAATAACTCGAGAACCGTGATAGACAGTTGAAATTTTCACAGATGATGTATTTTTGTTGCCGCTATAACAATAAATACTAAAAACAAAACAAAATAAAATTTAAGTGGGGCTCCCAACTCCCATAGAACAAACGTGATTTTTTTTGTCGTTTTTGCGTAATGGTACAGAACCGTTCGTGCGCGAGTCCGACTCGCACTTGGCCGGTTTTTTTTCTCTTCCGATTTTACAAACAATCCCTGGTATCTAACATCAATAGGATTACATAACCTCGGCACGCAAACTTCGTTCCACCGATATGTCGATTCAGATTTTGCGAGCGAAGTTAAATCGAATACAGAACTCGGTCAGGGAATAAACATAAGGTTCGCATGTCGCGTTCCGTAAATATCGAGTGGCGTTGGCGTGCCGATCGATTGTTGAACGTTGACAGTAAAAAATAAAACGGGTTGTGAAAGTGGCACGAATGTAAATAGGTACTGAACTAGTAGATTATCTTTGGTGATAATTTGTTGGGGAGTCCTTTGGTGGGCGGCTCGGAAAATGTTCAGATTTATAACTGCTTCATCAGATACGTAAATGTATTCATACTTACATGATAGGACAAGTGTCCTATCATGTAAACAAACACTTCTCGAAGACATTATGACACTTTTGGAATTACACAATACTCATCACTTAGGATTTTGTTGTATACTTTTACTTATAGAAACACAGAACAGAAAGTTTTGAAATAACCAAATAACCACTGAAAAATATCATTTCTAATCTAGACACGCGGCAGCGTGTCAAGCCAAGTTCAAGCAAAGGAACTGGCTAGCCAGCGCCAAGTGTAATATTACACGAACCACTTGGTGCCACTTTTGACCCTTCTATAACTCAAAACATCTTTAACGTAAACACATAAAACTACGTGTGTTTAATTATATCCATAAGGACATCTAGAAGCCCAAATTTCATGAAGCTAGCTCAAACGGTTATAAAGATATGAAGGTCAAAAAGTCGTAAATTTTAAGACTGACTGACAGACCTATAGTACCTAAACCTAACCTACTTCCAGATGACCTAGAAGGATGAAATTTGGAATCCAGCTCAGTTATTGTGTGAAAGCGTAGGAAAAAATCTAAAAATAAAAAAAAAGTTATGAAATAGGGGGGGGCCCCATACAAATTTCTTTTTTATTGTGACTGACATATAGTACCTAAACCTAACCTACTTCCAGATGACCTAGAAGGATGAAATTTGGAATCCAGCTCGGTAATTGTGTGTAAGCGTAGGAAAAATTCTAAAAATTAAATAATAGGGGGGGTCCCCATACAAAAAACCTGTAATACGCGCTAAACAACCGGCCAACGGTGTGTCGTTGGTGGCGCGCGGCACCACATAATTAATACAAAGAACAGAAGTAAAAAACATGCAGCGGAAACACAAGAAAAAACATTAAATCTCAATACCTGCCTAGTTTTCTTTACAAAAAGTATTGATATCCCATCAAAAACATAAATGTAAAAAAGGAGAGCCAAGTTCAATACAAAAATTATGCTTGGCTGTGGGGTTCGCCGCAAAAAGAATGGAGATCTAAATGAGTGCCAAGTTCTATGCAAAATCCAAATATGTATTTATAGGAACAAAATAACATTATAAACAAGTATTAAACTCTATTTCTTTGCTTTATTGGATACCTATAACAATTGCTGTTATTTAAAAAAAATGTGAGATCTTAAAGTTGGTTAGATTTGGCTTGGCCAGTGTTTATCAGAATTACAAAATATATATGTTGAATAACTTTATAAAATGACTGATGTAATGAAAACTGGCGAAGTCAAATCTAACCTGCTTTAAGATCTCGCATTTTTTTTAATAACAGCAATTGTTATAGGTATCCAATAAAGCAAAGAAATAGAGTTTAATACTTGTTTATAATGTTATTTTGTTCCTATAAATACATATTTGGATTTTGCATAGAACTTGGCACTCATTTAGGGTGTACCCTTGTTTTGCCGACAAACTTTTCATCGAATATTATTTCATCGACAACGATTCATCGAAACGTTAGTACTAGTAATATTGTTTGGCGTTATTTTGTTTCATATACTATTTATTTCATTTTTTCTTACTGCGTAGAAATACTATTCAACGAATATTACTTGATCGCTAATTCGTTTCAAAATATTTTAATTGGCACAACTACTAAACATCGCAATTCATTTGTTCGACGAATTACTTTAATACATTTTTATATGTCGTACTATACATTTATACATTTTTCTGTTGTAAGAATTTTAGATTTAGGTTAGGTTAGAACTGCAACCCCACACAGAAACGAACGGCTATCAAAGTCGGTTTAGGTTAGGTTAGAACTGCAACCCCACACAGAAACGAACGGCTATCGAAGTCGGTTTAGGTTAGGTTAGAACTGCGACCCCACACAGAAACGAACGGCTTTCAAAGTAGGTTTAGGTTAGGTTAGAACTGTGACCCCACACAGAAACGAACGGCTTTCAAAGTAGGTTTTGGTTAGGTTAGAACTGTGACCCTACACAGAAACGGACGGCTTTTAAAGTAGGTTTAGGTTAGTTTAGAACTGCGACCCCACACAGAAACGAACGGCTATCAAAGTAGGTTTAAGTTAGGTTAAAACTGCGACCCCACACAGAAACGAACGGCTATCAAAGTAGGTTTAGGTTAGGTTAGAACTGCGACCCCACACAGAAACGAACGGCTTTCAAAGTAGGTTTAGGTTAGGTTAGAACTGTGACCCCACACAGAAACGAACGGCTTTCAAAGTAGGTTTTGGTTAGGTTAGAACTGTGACCCTACACAGAAACGGACGGCTTTTAAAGTAGGTTTAGGTTTGTTTAGAACTGCGACCCCACACAGAAACGAACGGCTATCAAAGTAGGTTTAGGTTAGGTTAGAACTGCGACCCCACACAGAAACGAACGGCTATCAAAGTAGGTTTAGGTTAGGTTAGAACTGCGACCCCACACAGAAACGAACGGCTTTCAAAGTAGGTTTAGGTTAGGTTAGAACTGCGACCCTACACAGAAATGAACGGCTTAAATTATACCTATTTATAATTTGGCCAAAATGAAAATGGCAGCCTTGTTTCGATAAGAAATATTACAAATTGAAGTAATTTTACGCGTAATAAATTTTATTAAATACATATACAAAATGAAATAAGAAAACCCGTAAAGAAATACCACGATATAAACTATATACAAAATAACTCAAGTACCAATTAAAAGTCTCCGATTTAAATTTACTAGTATCGATTCTTCGACGCAATAACTTGTCGATGAAATCAAAATACTTGAAACGTTGACTTCGAAATAACATTCGATGAAATGTCTGTCGGCAATTCAAGGGTAAACCCTCATTTAGATCTCCATTCTTTTTGCGGCGAACCCCACAGCCAAGCATAATTTTTGTATTGAACTTGGCTCTCCTTTTTTACATTTATGTTTTTGATGGTAAGATTTTCATCAATAACCTTAGCAACGAACGGATCATCCCAAAGACATCTGACATTACTTACGATGTCTTGATTGTCTATGAATTGTCATTGTTGGAATTAAAATTTGACGTCACGTTTGTTTACATGTCTTACGTAAGGATGAATACATTTTACAACATAGATCAATTGTTTCAGAGGGTGTAACGCAGTGATGCAAGATCGAGGATATCCCTGACGGCGACATGGCGAATTGTTGCATATTAGTGCTGACCATACTGTGTGCCTCACTGGTGAGTACCTACCCAATAATATTATAATTATGATCAGAGCTTGTGCGGAAAGTGAAGAGTCGTAGAATGTATGGAGCCCAAACATCCACGACTCTTCTTTTTCCGAACAGACTCTACATATTCGAAATTGGCAATACGAGTATTTAAAATACGTTTGCCTTCGGACATTCAGATTAGGCATTTAAGCCAACCACCTTATCGCGCCAAAAACATTTGCGTTTGTTAGTCCATAGTAAACGTACAGTTATCAGCAATAGTATCTTACACAACTAGCGCCGCAAAAATATGAGACACGTTCTAATATGGAGCGCAATAAGAGCGCAGCATATATTTTTGCGGCCCTAGTTGTGTAAGATACTATTGCTGATGACTGTACTACCTATTTGTTACAATAAGGTGAACATTTTCGAGCAATAAAAAAAAGTCGTTTGGTTATTCGTAATTTAAAGAAAGTGACACTTCAAAAATTTTTTGTAAATTTTGCGTAATGAAGTCAGAAAAACTTTAATCTTAAATACCATTTTATTAAACGAATTTTATTTTGATTTTTGATAAATGAATGTAGGTTAACGCCAGCCATGCCAAGGTCGTATCATAACAATATCAAAACTTTTAAATCCGAATAACGCTCCTAGGAAAGCACATCCAAAATTTAGAGAATAATCAGATAACGAATTAACATACCAGTGTTTGAGTGATTTCAACTTGTGAATAACTAATGTGCGTAATTGGAACGTGATTTGGTTAGCGTAATGGGAGAGTAAAGAAACATGCAGAGTAACACCTTTATACCTTTTAACCACTCATAACCTATTGTATGTTTCATATAATATATTCATGTTTTACTTATACCAGGTTTTAAGTTATCTGTATTCTTCTTTGTGCATATAAATAGAAAAATAAAAAACCTAAATACTACGAAAAGTTCATGGGTGAAATATCCTGTAACGCTGTAACCCATAACTTAGCATTCTCATCTCTCAATGATGAGATATCTGATATATATGAGATTCTAACAATAAGGGAGTCTAATATAATTATATTTCTAAAGCATTACTCGTCTTACATAAAAACAAGACATACAATCATATAGAACCACGACGATTCGGCACATTCTAGTTAGATTGAAAATAGTAAGAATTTGTAAAAAGAAAGCCTAATAGGTCAAGAAATGAATGCTCAAAAAAAGTTGTAGAGGGAAATGCTAGGAACACAATTTTTGACTCCGTAACTTTGTTTGGACTAGTTAGGAGGTGAACATATCAAAAGTCCCCGGCTGTAGCCCCGCTGCTGGGGGGTAGAGGGGGGTAAGAAGGTCGAATTTTTCGGTTTTTCATTGATATCTTGGAAACTTTGCGTCTTAGCGACATGACTACTAAGACAAACCGAAAGCTGATAAAATTAGTCACAAGTTTTATCCTGTCAAGTTTTTCGATATCATGAATAGTTTTTGAGATACCCGCTCTTGAAAGTTTATTTAGGGATTTTAATTTTATCTTGATATCTACGTCAGTGAAGCTGTTAGGCCATGTTTGGTATCATTTTCGTATAAATCGGGGGTGCTGAATTCATTTATGGTATCACATCGACACCATTCCGAAGTAAAACCAAAATTTAAAAATAAATATTTTTTTAAATCCCTCTTCACGCTTAAACCGCTGAACCAATTTCGTTGAAATTTGGTATAGATATAGTTTAAATCTCGATACACGACATAGGATAGTTTTTATAACCAAAAGCATCTTTTGAGGGTGTGAAAAGTGGGGTGGAAGTTTGTATGGGGAGTCAATAACCGCTGAACCGGTTTAGATGAAATTTAGGACGGAATACATCTGTGATTTAGATGAAAGTGATACCAAACATGACTTCAAACCTTACCTTGAGCAGTATTAACCTCAGGAATTCAGTTTCGTCGACGAAGTTGAATTCCCCCCATACTCCATTTCACAACTTTAAAGGATGATTATTGAGATAAAAAGTATCTTATGTCCTGTCTTGGGACTCGAAATATCTGTATACCAAATTTCAATTAAATCGGTTGAGCGGTTTAAGCGTGAAGAGGAATTTAAAAAAAAAGGTATTTGTTTAAAGTTTATATGTTTTTTCTTAGGAATGGTGTCAATGTGATACCAAAACTGAATTCAGCACCCCCGATTTATACGAAAATGATACCAAACACGGTCTAGCAGCGTCACTAATGTAGATATCAAGATAAAATTGAAAGCCCTAAATAAACTTTCAAGAGCGGATATCTCAAAAACTATTCAAGATATCGAAAAACTTGAATGAATAAAACTTGTAACAAATTTTATCAGCTTTTGGTTTGTCTTAGTAGTCATGTCGCTAAGATGCAAAATTTCTAAGATATAAGTGAAAAACCGAAAAATGAGACCTTCTTTCCCCCCTCTACCCCCCAGCACCGGGGCTACGGCCGGGGACTTTTGATATGTTCACCTCCTAACTAGTCCAAACAAAGTTACGTAGTAAAAAATTGTGTTCCTAGCATTTCCCTCTATAACTTCTTATTGCTTGGCCTATAATATGTGTTTTCTAAAAATAAAACTGGTAATAAGGTACTATGACGCTTCTTCTATGTAGTTGTTTTTTACATCATATTTCTGATCCAGCACTAGCAGTTTGCAGTTTGTAGACTTTGTATTGTATTAAATATGTGGGTACAATACAATACTTACAACTTGATTGTAAGTGTCACTCTATTCCGTTTCGTAACTCCCATAGTTATGTCAATTACAACGTGTTAATTATCTAGACTTTCTGGTAACGAATGAACCGTATTTTAATAATTATAAACGCCTAAGTGTACAGACATTTCATATCACTTTTCTCGGTCTGTAGGATACTAGAAATTTTATGATCCAATCATGTCATTTAAGCGAAAATAAATTATTTAAGCTGACGAGTCATAATTATCTACACATGCTTTATTTATGAACTGTGTAAAGCAGAAAAACACACACGGACACGGAATACGGACGGACAGACAGACAGACATGACGAATCCATAAGGGTTCCGTTTTTTGCCATTTGGCTACGGAGCCTTAAAATGATCTTGAAAAAAAAATGCTGTAATAAAATACGGCCCCGACACTATCATTAGCAATGACATGAAATTTCATAACGCTCCAGCGTTTGGTCCAGTCAGGCATGACATTCCTAAATCTCCCCACACACTTATCAGTATTTCTATCAGTATTTTCATCATTACCTTTCACGGGGAATTTTAAGTTATTATTTTCCTAACCGTTCTTAGTTATGTTGTAGTGTACGTTTTGAAGAACACAAAACCAAGACATTATTCAATCATCGATTCAAATATTTCTAACCTGTCGTAATTATACTATGTACTGTGGCAACTCTATGCCCGATGAGCCAGAAAAATGCAGAAAAAGAAATAGTTAATTGAAAAGAATATTTATTTGTTTCAACCTTTTCGTGCGTGCGTCCGCCATGACTGTGTGAAAGATTGGTACTTAAAAAATGTATCCAAATATTTTTTTTTATTCTTACCACGAACCGGGAATCAAACTATTCTTAAAGTACAATCAGCATCATATAGTAGGTAGCATCCAAAGTACCTATTCAAATAGTTCGGTACGCCATACATACCTATTATATGGTGTACCGAACTATTTGAATACTTTGGATGCTACCTACTATACGACGCTGACTGTACCTACTGGATTCTTCTGTATAATTTGGTTAAGAAAAAAGGTACCTGATATGTAGGGATTGCAATCCGTTTTTAATAATTATATTAATTATTAAAAAAGTGGTATGGATTTTGCTGATTAAAACTAGTCGGGGTTTCTGCGGTAGACCTGACGTTTAGTAAAAACAATATCTGTGGAGGTTCGAAGTAAGGAGGTATAAAAAAAGAGTCCGTCATAAAGCAAGTTCGAACGGGATAGTCTTATATGGAACATTCAACCATAAACACTAACTATTCATTCTCAATTAGTCATAAAACTTTTTAAGCTTTACAGGCCTGATTTAGTTAAAATGTTTTATCCTTGTTACAAATACATAAGTCAAAATGAGAGATAAAGACCAAAACGAGAAGATCAAAACTATTCATAGCTAATTCAGGTCAGTAACGCGTTTATAAATAAAAAATAAGTACAAAAACTAAAACCCAGAGACCCAGAGATTCAGAGGATAGCCGTGGTCGTATGCCACGATTATAAAATTAAAAGTAATGTGGCATACGACCACGGCTATCCTCTGAATCTCTGTAAATATATAAAAAATTCAGTAAATTATATTACGTTGTATTTTTATATAAAAAAAATGGTAACATATATAATATTTTCTGCTTGATAATTTTAGATAAGAATTCTATCTTGTTTCATACTTTTTAGAGCGAGATTTGCAGTAGTCGGGTTTTAGTTTTTGTACTTATTTTTTATTTAATTAATTTTGGGGTCATGATTTCGTTACTAACTTTTTGAAGTCACTTTCTATTACTTTTGCGAGGGCGGCCTCAGTACAGAAATACACGTAGAGCGCCGCCTATATCGGGCTACGCCCGACTCCTTTAGTGCCTATGAGGGCGCCGATGGCGGCCGTCTTTGGACCGCGTACGTCGGGTTACGCTCGACACTTTTAGTATGAGGGCGCCGAAGGCGCCCGGTTTTGGAACGCGTACGTCGGGCTACGCCCGACTCTTTTAGTATGACGGCGTCGAAGGCGCCCGGCTTTGGAACGCGTATGTCGGGCTACGCCCGACTCTTTTAGTATGAGGGCGTCGAAGGCGCCCGGCTTTGGAACGCGTACGTCGGGCTCCGCCCGACTCTTTTAGTATGAGGGCGCCGAAGGCGCCCGGCTCTGGAACGCGTACGTCGGGCTACGCCCGACAATTTTAGTACGATGGCGCCGAAGGCGCCCGGCTTCGGAACGCGTACCTACGTATCTTGTAAAAAAATTGACTGTTTCATTTTGGCTGATCAGGACTTTTATACCTATTCACGTTATAAAATGTTGCAGGACATTAAAAAAACACCATGTATAGTGGCCAAACAAATTTCTTTTGCAAAAACCTTCTTGTATCGCCGTAATCGCGTAACACGCGGATAGAATCCAGAGCGCTTGTAGATTCATAGTTCGAATCACCTAACCGATAAATTATTGTTTTATCTGGCGCATGCAAGCAAAGCCGGGTGCAAAAGCTAACAATATTTATATATTTGAAATGTGCTATTTGAGCTCTTTCCAATGATGTATAACACATCATCATTACTTAATTTTAGTTTTTTGGTTCGTGACTTTATAACCTCTAGAGGGCGCAGTGTTCATTTTTTTGTGACGCCATATAGCCTATAACCAGCGGACGATTAAGACGATTCGAATGACACATCGTTTGTTAAATTATAATAAGTACTTTAGAAGTTATGAGGGAACAGATGAACATACATACATACATACATACATACATACATACCCACATACATACCGGTCAAAATCATAACCCTCCTTTTGCGTTGCCGTAGTCGGGTAATAATGCCATAAACCAGAGAGTTTACTTATAAGATAGATGCATACTTACAACATGTTATTATATAAGAATATACAAAATAGGTATGTTGACCATATTTAAAAAAATATATTGAACTCTATGCACGAAATAAAACGCAAAAAGTCGGCGTAGGGTCCACTAGCAAATTCAGAGGGTCACTTCGAAATGCGAAAATCGAAATTTCGTTATCAGTCTCTAACGCTCGAATACGCAAGAGTGATAAAGAGGCAGAAAACGAAATTACGCGGTAAGCCCTCAGTATGTGCTAGAGGCGCCCCCTACGCAGAGTATTGCGTAATATTATTCTATTTCCCTGAATAGGGAATATTACTCGAAACTCTGCGTAGGGGGCGCCACTACCACAATCCATCACAATCTGGGGGTCTACCGCGAAACACGAAATTTCGTTATCTAACCTCTCTATCACTTTTCATCATCATCATGCTTACCTTTGCATATTCGAACGATAAAGAGGCAGATAACTAAATTTAGATTTTCGCGTTTCCCGGTAAAAATATAATTAAATTGTTGTAAACAACATAAAATAAAAGGTTTTTAATTTTTATTTCATGCATGGAAACTTTTAGAAAGGGACAGAGATTTTCGTTGTGCATCGTATTCTGCATGTTTTCCTTTTTTCTTAAGAGTCAAGTGAAAATAAACTTTAGAGCAATGATAATAGAGTAGGTATACTTCACCTATTGATTTAAATGCCAGTAATGACTCTTGTTAGTATAAAACCTTCTTCTAAAGTACTTTAAATGACGGAATGAGGGATTAGAGTGATGCGCTCCACTCACTATCAGTATAATGTCATTATTTTGACATTTCTTCAAAAATATTAAAAATGTTTAATAACTTCATTATCGTCCATCATTCTTTCTGTCATTTCTGATTCCATCATTCTAACCAATTCACTGTCAGTATAATGTCATTTCTAGTATCATTACTTTGACATTTAACTCCAATACTGACGAAAATTATTAAAATAAGCTTCATTACTTGCCGTCATTCCTTCATGACACTCCCTACACTATCACTAAAAACGTCATTCCGTCAAAGTAATGTCAGTATCCATGATAGTGTCGGGGCCGTAAAAGAATGCAGAATCCTCACATACAATAAGAGGTTAATTTTGCCTTTTGATATTATGTTCATTCTCAAATTGCTCATACTACGGTATTGTAATACCTAAAATATATCCTGCACCAAGCGGCAACGTCGCGTCTAACTTCCACTATAACTACCCTATTTCACTTACCGTAATTGTTATGTTGGTAAATGCAATAACCTCTGTAATACCCAGTTGGCCATCTAATGGGTAAACAGCCGGTATAACGTCGCTATAAGGCTTGATTGCTGGCTTGATTATACAAATTTAGATATTTAGTACGAAGTTTTAGTAGTATTTTATAGAAAAGCAGTTTAAGTATTATTATTAACAACACGAAAAGGTACAAAGGGGAACTTTGTAGTCCTTTCTTAACCTTTTCTGTCGTATACATACATATGTATTTTACTTGACATGTTTTATTATACATGTATATGTATTTTATAATTTTCTGGTGGCAAACAAGTGTAAATATAATAATGTCTGTTAGGAAGTCGATACAGAAGCCTACGGTTGAATAAGGATAATAATTATGAGGATTCTTTATAAATGTATACTAATTTTATAAAGTACCGCCATCTATCGAAAGTATAGTTTTAATATATATATATTTAGTAGGTTTAATATTTTGTTGTGAAATAAACAATCAGAATTGTAACTGTTGTTTAATATAACGATTTACTATTATAAATATTTGTAAACTCTATACGAAATCCAAACTTTTACTTAAATGTCTAACTAAATACCTACTTACTTCACAAAATGAAATAAATAGCAAACATAAAACGAGACTCATTTAAAATTAATTCACCTTCTTTCAAGAACATTTATTCATTTTCTAAAGCCCACCTGCCTCAGATTGAAGCTGTCACTCGCAATCTCTAATTTCCAATGATTTCGTCTTACATTAAAAATTTTCTTATAAAATGCCGAAAGCAGAATTTACTTTCATCGCGTTAAAACCGTTTAGTATTCATACAGACAGCACCAATTTAATATTAGGAGCCATGTTTATACAGTAATTTGTTTTACATAAACACATAAAGCTATTCTATTTATTGGCTGAGCGGTTTGACAAATTGACAGTATGTCAGGTGATGTGAGTGGGATTGGCGTTGACAGATTTATTATGATGATATTATTGTCTTGAGTTGTATTAGGCGTTATGCATTTTTATTTTGGTTGGTTGGTTTTTCTTTGTGTATTATGTTAATTTAGTTTTGTTAGGAAAGTAATAAAACGCTCCGTGTCTAGAGATACTACTAGTTTTTAAGATACCGTACCAAAAGTGACATTACTTAAATGCTACTCAATTATACACAAAAAGTGGTTAAATATTGATTTTTTAAATGTTTCAATCAAGGGAAAATTCCATGTGAAAAATCACACGGAAGCTAGACTATATTTGCAAGAGCAGGCCCTAACCAAGACCTTGAGGGTTAAAGTTAGCTTGATAGAACAAAAAACACAAAACATGTTCTAATTTTCGCTTATTATCAATTGTATATTATACAAGTGACGATAATATCCTCTGAATATACATTCATATTACAAGTGACGATAATATCCTCTGAATACCATAGGTCCATACATATAGCAGTATAACTTTAGTATGATAAAGCTAGTGACATTGACGAGGGATCTGACAAGCAAAACTTACAGAAGTAATTGAGATCAACGATAAAAATCCAAAATATGGTCAAATCTTTTGTCGCGAGTTTCGCGCGGCGCGCCACATCCTTTTTTCCCTTCTAATTTCTTGGCTTGACGCCCTCTCTTAAACCGTAAACTTAAAAACAATTGTAACTCACATTGTAACAATGTTAACAATAAGAAGCATTTTCAAGCATTTCTATTCTTGTTATTTCTTATTTAAACTTAGACAGTAGAAAATCCTTTTATGTGCTCTAATGGCTTCCCGACGAACACTTTCCACCCCACTTGTGATGTCGTAGAAGCGGAATGTTTCATTGAATAAAATATTGATTTATTAAACAAACCTTATCTGTACTAGCACAGATTATATAGCGTAAGCGAATTCACTTTACAAACTTTGGCGTAACTCTCTGGACATTAACCGAGAACCCGAGTAGAGTGCCTTCTCAGGAATGTTCTAATATGGTAATTATTTGATGAGATTAATATAAAAAAAGGTTAAATTAATTCAATAAATAGGTGCATACTATGTCAGTCGATCACAATGACGCAAGGCTAGGAATCCTCTAGACCAAGTTTAGAGCAATTATTTCATGCAACCGATGATGCCAAAAATGCAGGGGTGCGCGGGACGAGGTGAGCGAAGTCCCATGCCGCGATTGGTCCGTTCAAAGACACGGATGTCACACAAAGACACTTTCGACTCGAACATGGAGTAAAATTACCGTATGCGTGGCAGAGGGGGTAGCGCGACTATGCTAAGTCTGGAGGATGTTTTGTCTGTGCAATGACGATAAGATTAAAGTGACACTAAGTGACATGCATGACATGCTCTTTAATAACTGTGTGTCTACAGGCTGGTCCGAAGTATTAAATCGTAAATCAGTAATTTCTCCGTAAATAGTTACTGTGGCGTTTGGAATGAGACTTTGTACATAGGTTAGAAATAACTTAATCGACACGTCCTATTCATCTATATCCAGAGGGTAGAGTAAGTAAGTTGTGTTATATAACCTTAATAGTTTTTTTTTGCTATGGTACCATACGATTAGACTATGCAATATGCATTCTGTTAGGTCAGTGATTGTTACTGATATTCTATCTAACCATTTATGTGTGCTACGCATATAGTGATGAAACAGTTAGGTTAGGTTAGTTAGTTAGTAATAATAGTTTGCCAGACTAAATAAACACCGTAAAAGGACCGAGTGCTCTCGCTGAATCTCTCAACTGTGCTCCCACGCCGGCAGTGCAAATATTTGATCACGACTTTGATTTTTATTGGCTATTTTTAAGCCCCGCTTTGAATACGACTGGAACTGGAACATTCGCGAATACTGACGGTGGAAAATGTAGGGGAAAAAGGAAACTGCTGATGTGTGAAATGTTACATTTGGAAGTAAAATTAATATACAGGTTGGCTAAAAATAACTACATTCCCGTTGACAATGAGGTTTTAGGATTATACTGAGCAACTTTTACTATGGCACAAACCCCGAAATCGCGAAAAAAAATTACCTTCCATAAAAAATTGACTAGCCAAAATTTCGGGGTTGGTCCCATAGTAAAAGTTGCTTAGTATAAACCTAAAACCTTCCTGGCAACGGGCATAGTATTTATGTTTTAGCCAGCTTGTATAGTAATAATAATTCAGCCTATAAGTATAGGTATATATCTACTATAACTAGGTACTACGCTGGCCCTATGCGGGTTGGGTTGACTTCAAATACACCTTTCTCTTTCTAATTTCGAAATTCCGACAAGGTTAGATTGTTTAAAATAAAAATTGGAGCAAGAGAAATACTTGTAGGGAATCCTCAATATCCTCATCCTCTTTTTCTTGCCCCGATCAAAATAAACTAGGCCAATTCGAGTTTTAGTTATTCATTCTGTTTTCGATATGATATGTCAGCGTCAAAAATGACATTTCTTCAACCAAAAACGTCACTTTTGACACTAACAGATTAGTATCAAACCATTATTAGAATCAATTCGAATAACTAAGACCAGAATTGGCCTAAACGTTTCACTGATACCACATGACCTTATCATTTTATGACAATACGATGTGTGACCTCAAATCTGGTGCCGATTCCTACATAATATATTATTGATTTCCGGTGCCAGCTTTTCCCATGTTTGCAAAGGCGCCATGTCTAATTATATCGAATGATATAACGTTAATTAAGATCAGATTGTTTACATTCAATCAGAGTTCCATTCGGTCCGTTCAGTTTAATCGTTCTTTTTGTGAGCGTGTGTATATAAATGGTTTTGCTTTCGGGCGTTTAGGCTATAAAGTATAGGACAGTAAAATCATGGAGTACAGAGTAAAAGGAGCGAAATCTCTTATGATAGAACAGTTGTAAAATTGTCCAGCAGTCAGCTGTCAATAATAGTTCCTAATCTCTCCAAAGTAGCGCTAGAGTAGCTAAGGACGTAGGCGTTATTGACGAAGTGAAGTACTGTCAATGATTTAATTTATTTTGTGCTATTTTCTAGCTTCTACTTCTTTGTTAAACAGTATTTTCGTAGTCATAAAGAAAATACTTCCAAGTATAATAAAAATATCATTACATTTGTATCTGAAAATGCACATAACAATAACTTTCGGTAACTTTTGCTATTGTTGTGTTAGGGAAATCTTATTGAACAGACAGACATGAAAACGACGAGAGTTTTCTTTTTTATACAAGAATAATCTTGGGATATATTGACATGACACATGTGACATTATTGTTAGTATTATAAAAATAATCTAGTTTTCTTTGAGACTATCACTACACCTTATAAAACAAAGTCCCCCGCCGCGACTGTCTGTTTGTGCTTGTATGTTTGTTCCCGATAAACTCAAAAACTACTGAACGGATTTTCATGCCGTTTTCATCTATCAATAGAGTGATTTTTGAGGAAGGTTTAGTTTAGGTGTATAGTTTGTTAACCCGTGCGAAGCCGGGGCGGGTGGCTAGTTATTCTATGAGAGAGAGATAATATGTATATGTACTCGTATTTGTTTGTAACTGATACTGTCAGTTACAATTTAATGTTTGAAATACTCAGACTCTGGGTTATGTATATTTTTTTCGCTTAGCATTTGCCTCAAACAAACCACTTTCTGTTCGGTCTCTCTTTTGCTCAAAATCATTACTAAATTCGAGACCATTCCAAGTTAAAATCTAGAGTTATAAAAGCGATGGGAAAACAGTCTGATACCTGCTTTTTTTCGCTTTTTTTACGCTAGGGACCAAAGTTTTAATTAGCATTTTTTACATCGTAGCAGAAGTTTGGTAAATAAGCTGTCCGTATGCGACAGAGCCGTGTTTTTTTTAATGTTTGCTATGGAGTTCAAATCCAAAAGGGTTATATTGCTTTAATGTTTGCTTAAAGGACTGGTATACGCACACGCAGATTGGAAGTTAGAAAATGTAATAAAATCTTTGTCCATCATATCGCCAGCATTTTCGCACAAAAATGTTTCATTTCAGAATCCTTAGTGTAAATTTCATTTGATAGCGTGGCGTTTCTTCAAACAAAAACGTCACTTTTGACACTGGCACATCTAATCCATATCGTTTATAGATCTATTAAATGACTTATCTTAACCTTTTCGACGCCGTGTCAAACACGAAAGCTGTCACGCGGACGCCACGTCACCGAAGTGTCAAAACTGAAATTGAACTTTATGCATATGCACATAGGTCTATGTTGCTCTGTGGTCTGTGACCGATTAATCAGTCTTTGGCGTTGAACCTGCGGTGCGGATATATCGGCCATTGGCGTCCAAAAGGTTAAAGTTCGAATCGGGCAGTATGCAATTTTAATGTTCATGTCATGTTATTTCAGAATAATTTTGAAATAAGAGCGTAATACTTATTAATTGAATCGCGACGGCTTAGTTCGTGTGATAAGCTCTATAAATCTAGATTTTAAGGTTATAACGTAGTTGCCAAAGTGCAACATTGCTATAATTCGTGGCCAGGCAAGCCAAGTCACGAACCGAGTCCAGTCAAGAGTAATGTGATTTCAGTGCTACGTGACATTTTCCTCTGAAATTGTACTTGACGGTTGTTTTAGGATTAAATGTCAAGTCTCGATCTGAACTGAAATGATCTGAACGGTTAAAAGATCAAAATTTCTCGCCAAAAAAGAAACTATCGGTGCGATTCGGGAAGTGAATTAGAGATCAACTAGATACGATATAGTAAAGATATGTGACGTCCCGTAGGTAAAGGTACCTTATCGCGGTTGGCGCTTACACTATTATTAACACTGCTCCAATATTATTGCTGCGCTATGCGACGTAAGTGCCAGCCGCCATAAGGTACCTTTTTCCTTGGAACGTCACATATCTTCATTTATCATATCTAGTGAATCTCTAATTCATTTCCCGAATCGCGGCACCAGACGCCATAAGGTACCTTTCGCAGTGGAACGTCACATATCTTTACTATTTCATATCTAGTGAGTCTCTAATTCATTTCCCGAATCGGGCCGTATGAGTATTTATATTTATAGGTAAAGTCTGACTAAGTTTTTAACTTTGCACCGTCTTGAATAGAACAAAGAGTCATAATAAACGTCATATTTTTATAGAAATTTGACATTTCTATGAAACCAGACTTTGTCATTGCATTGGTCCGACTCTAGAGAAGTCAATGTAGGTATTTGTAAATTTAATAAAACATTATTAACTAGCGACCCGCCCTGGCTTCGCACGGACACCTTAACCTTTCTCAATAATCACTCTATTGACAGGTGAAAACCGCATGAGAATCCGTTCAGTAGTTTTTGAGTTTATCTCGAACATACATACACATAAACAGACAGACGCGGCGAGGGACTTTGTTTTATAAGGTGTACTGATCATTATACCAGTGCAATTTGCCTGTGTAGTGTTAAATATAATTATTTAACACTAAATAGGCAAGGAAATTTGGATATGAACCAAGTTTACACTTTCACAAATAAATTGAACATACATGAACCGTAATTTTCATCACAATCTTACCAAATTTCATTCCCGTCACCACATTCGTCCCGCAATAACAATTTAACGAATAACAACGTAATGCGCGCAGTAGATTGCTCGCTGTCAATCTAATATTTATGTGGGTTGGTATTTACGACGCGCAACGGATATTGCTATGTCCAGGGAATCGCGGCGTATCTCATCATATTACTGGCCGCAGTAAACGGGTTTAGGGACCGCTTTATACGAGACTGAATCATTTTTGCTTTTTAAATGGAATGGGTGTCTTTATTGAGCTGTGGTCGCCGTGTTGTTGGTATATTTTATTTGAGATTTATGAAGGTTTCGTGGAAGAAGATACTTATGTGGCGACATGTTGCGACTACGTGATCTAGCACATATGGTTTAAGACGGTTTTCGTGGAAATATTAAAAACATACCACATTATCTGGAGATAATGTGAAAAAACAACAAACAAGATAATATTTTGCCATTTTATGAAAACGACTTATCTTAGTATAAACAGACTTATAAATTTTAAATAATGTAGGTATATTATAGGATAACTCACATTAGACCGGGCCGTGTCCGGGCCGGAGCTTCCGGCGCTTACGTTTCTATGACATGATGGCAATCACGTGATGCTTTCCATAGAAAACGATGTGCCGGAAGATTCAGCCGGGACACGGCCCAGTCTAACGTGAGTCACCCTTGATTTATTATTTCACCTGTCTTTGATAGTAAAGCTAGTATCAATTATTTTAGGTTAATTATTTTATTCTTTTGTGGCGTCTCCTCTTTTTTTTTTTTTTTATTATGAATGGGCTTACTCATGGCCACAGACTAGCCGAGGCGTAGACGTGGCCTACGATGGAGCGAGCTCGCCCAGAAGGTGCTTGTTCACTCTTGATTTGAAGGTTGCCGGGTTATAAGAACACGGAAATATAGACGCCGGCAGGGAATTCCATTCCTTGGCAGTTCGCATAAGGAAAGTAGAAGCAAAGCGCTTCGTGCGAATTGGTGGAATATCTACCATGTAAGGATGGAAACCGGCCGTGCGTCTAAAAGTCCGATGGTAGAATGGGGACGGTGGTATAAGCTCGTGTAGCTCTTGGGCACACTCCCCTAAGTGCAGCCTGTAGAATACCGACAGGCTGGCGACTTTCCGCCGATGGGCCAAAGACTGAAGCTTAGCCGTTAGCTTCTTGTCGCCAATCATCCTCCTGGCTCTGCGCTCCACTGAGTCCAAAGCGGCGAGTTGGTATTTAGCTGAGCCATCCCACAGGTGGCTGCAATACTCCATACACGACCGGACTTGAGCTTTGTAAAGTGTTAGAAGCTGTCCAGGTGTGAAGTATCGCTTCACCTTATTTAGGACGCCCAGCTTTCTGGCCGCAGTTTGAGCTTTAGACTCAATGAAGCTGCCGAAGCTGAGGACTGAACTCAGCTCCATGCCGAGGAGTTCCAGACTGTCGGCAATAGGTACAGATGCACCCCGGAAAGAAGGAGTCAGGTCGAATGGACTCCGTTTTGCGGAAAATAGACACGTCTGCGTTTTGGAGGCATTGAACGTGACCAGATTGTCATCACCCCACTGGGAAACGAGACTAAGGGTCAAGTTCATTCGCTCAACCATGGCCTCTCTCTGTGAACGTATATCCTCCCTGCTGTCCCCTGCACTAGCCAAATATCTTCCAACAACCGTACTGTCATCTGCATAACCTACAATGCTGGGTTGCAGCATGTCGTTAATGTGGAGCAGGAAAAGGGTTGCGGAGAGAACAGACCCCTGAGGAACACCAGCGTCAATGGCCATGAGGTCCGAAGAGCAGCCATCAATAACTACTCTGATCGACCGTTCACTCAAGAAATCAGATAGCCAGCTACAAAAGTCAGCAGGGATGCCGTATGCAGGAAGCTTGCTAAGGAGACTTGCGTGCCAAACCCTGTCAAAGGCCTTCGAGATGTCCAGTGAAACAGCAAGCGCTTCACCGTTCCTCTCGATGGCCTCGCCGCAGCAGTGCGTGACATACGCTAAAAGATCCCCAGTAGACCGACCTCGGCGAAAGCCATACTGACGGTCACTGAGCAGATCATTTGCTTCGAGGTATGCCAGCAGCTTGCCGTTAAGTACCCTTTCCATGACTTTACAGAGCATGGAGGTAATGGCGATTGGTCGGTAATTGCAGGGATCAGCACGACTGTTTCTTGGGTACTGGCTGCACGTTTGCAAGCTTCCAGGATTTCGGCACCGTTCTTGTTTGGAGAGAGAGGCGGTACAGGCGTGTCAGTACAGGAGACAACTCAGGCGCACACTGCTTTAGTACACGTGCAGGTATACCGTCTGGTCCATTGGCCTTATTCACGTCAAGATTCTGCAGAACTCGGCGTACCTCTTTTTGATGTATAGCAATTCTCTGCATAGAGGAACTGCATTGAGGTAGCGTAGGTGGAAGTTTTGAGCCTGCATCTAGACGTGAATTGCTCGCAAACAGAGAAGCAAACAAGTTAGCTTTCTCTGTCGCGGAGTGGGCCAGTGTCCCATCAGGTTTCTGCAGAGGTGGCAATGTGGGTCGGCAGAAGTTGGATTCGACCGCTTTCGACAGGGACCAGAACCGCTTGCTACCAGGAGGGTAGGAGGCGAGTTTGGCCCCTATTCGACTGACGTGGTCGAATCGAGCCTTTTGAAGCACCCGTTTGCAGGACTTGGCAGCTGAGTTAAAGGCTTTTTTCCTCGCGCGAACCCTCTGTGCTCCAGCTTTGGTATCGCGGGCTAATACCCAAGCCTGGTATGCAGACTGCTTAAGGGCCTCGGCTCTAGCACAGTCCGAATTGTACCATGCTCGGGTCTTGTGATCGAGCGATAGGTCGGAGAACGGAATGAAATATTCCATTCCCTGCCGAATCACATCAGCAACAGCCTCAGCAGAACTAGAGGGGTCACCCGAAGAAAAACAGACCTGCTGCCAGGGGAAAGACGCAAAGAAATGCCGCATCTCATCCCAGTCCGCTGACTCGTATCGCCATACTCTCCTCGTGCCCCTAGGGCAGAGATCAGGAGGAGAGTGGATCGACACGGATTTCACTAGACAGTGATCGGACGATCCTAGCGGAGCTGAGACCGAAACCGAGTGCCTGTCTGGATCAGTTGTCAGCAGAAGGTCAAGGCAATTGGGTGTATGGTCAGTAACATCCGGTATCCGCGTCGCAACATTTACCAGCTGGGTAAGGTTTAGGGATACAGCAAATTTGCGCGCTTCCCTCCCAGCGTGGCAGGTATTCTTGAACGGGAACAGCCACTCCTCGTGGTGGGCGTTAAAGTCCCCAAGGAATACGAGTTGAGCCGCAGGGTACCGCTGTTGGGCTTTATCTGCCATCTCAGTAAGGTGGTCAAAGAGCCTAGTTGTCTCCTGGTTTCCGCTGTGCGATCGGTAGACACAGGCATACAGAGTTTTCTCTGAGCCCGAGTCAACCATAATCCACAAAATGGAAAACCCGGCAGCCTCAAAGCAACGGAGACGCTTGCAGCAAATGTCATCGCGGACGTACACACAGACCCCAGCACGTGCTCTGAACTTATGTTCCAGTGAGTAGCCTGGGTAGTTGAGGTACGACGCGTCCGCTGGGGTTTTGATTTGCGTCTCCGTCAAAAAGAATAGGTGCGGTTTTTCGGTTTCAAGATGGTGGTGGACCGGATCGATATTTGAGTGCAACCCCCTGATGTTGGTGAGGTGCACTTTCAATGGGAGGAAGTGCAGCCGGTGTTTAACCCTATTCTTTTTCCTTTTCGACTTCATGTTTGTGGAGTGTGGGATGGGTGAAAAAAATGCCTGTTGAGGTGTTGTGTTTAACAATTGGATCACTTGAGCTAATCCGGACAATGAGGAGCTCACTTGGAGACTGCGGGGACGCCCGAGCCCCCCTGAAATAACCCACCGGGTCCTCCCGTCCAGTCGCCATCTGGCACGGTGGAGCTATTCCAGGATTTTTCGCTAGGTGGCGGGGCAGCCTCTCGTACGTGGCTGTCGTACAATTGGGCCCCCAACTTCCTGCGGTCGGCCACCGGCAAGACCGTGCCTCGGATCCCGCTACCCTCCAGCGTGAGCCGCTCGGCCCGACGTCACTCAAGAATCCAAAAACCGGCATTATGCAACACAACTGACAGCCAATCATCCCCCAAAGGCACTGGTACTCCCGCACATAGACGAAACGCAGCAAGGCTGCTTGGCGCCTGACTCCGGCGGGAGGGTGGTAGCAAACCAGGCGGCCCCTTGCGGGACCTACCACCGCTGGTTTGGACGTAGTTTAAGGACATACCCGGGTCCCAAAGTTTAAGCCTCTAGCTGTCACTGCCAACGTCGTGCCATAATAATCTAACATATAGCGTTAGGGAGCTAGAACGTAATTAGTACGAGACCTACATCGCGCTTACGGAGTTATAATGTCACTTGCTATATAACTTCCGAACAACTCTCAGTGGACTTCAGTCCCCAGGCATAACACCCGCCTGGAGAGAGTACTCTCTATTGCCTCTCTACCTTCTACACTTTCAATTTGTCATAATGCGAAGGCATCATTTCAGGTTTTTTTAATGGAAACAAACACTAAAATCTGTACCTTTCCTAACAGTACCTGAGCAGCGCATATATACAAGTCCTAACACATTTCACAAATATAGGTATACAAATTAATTTATCCTTTATTACACAAAGAAACCCTTAACACACAAAAGGCACACTCATACCATCCAACTAGCTCTAAATATCTAAACACAATCCCAACACAAATAACCTAATTTAACAAATGGTTACATATCGCGCACCGCCCTCCCGAGACCAGGGGTGTCGATTTGGTGAAATTGGCCCGCGGGCCTGTATTGCGTGCCCTGTTTTATTGCCCGATGTTCATTGTATTTCCCTTTGATGGACAACCCTGGTTAATGATCATTAGTTTTGAAACTTGAGTTGAGCCAAATGTGATTGAACGTCGTATTGTTATGATTGCTGCTAAAGATTGTTAATAAACTAGTATTTTATACAATGGTGTTATAATGGAGAGCTTTTCAGTCGAGTGCCTACCGGGTTTAAGCCACTAAGCTTGCTGAGTGGCCTAAGAAAGGTATGAGATTAAAAAGCTTGGTTATTAAATTAAAAAGTTTTTTTTATATCAGTATTGTATTAATTATATGCTAATACAATTTTTACTAAACAAGCTTTCATTTAGAACTAGGGTACTTACTTAATTTGAGTTTTTTAAGTAAGTTTTTTAATTAGTATAAAAGGTGCAAGCACGTAGGTACTGCTCGCCCTTTAAGGGGCCCACTGATTAACAGTCCGCCGGACGGAATCGGCCTGTCAGTTAGAACAAAAAGTTGACAGTTCCGAACAACTGACAGGCAGATACCATCCGGCGGACTGTTAATCAGTGGGCCCCTTTAGAGCTGCAGACGGTTCGATTCCGGCCTCGGCCACCGGAGGGCTTGTTCATAGGCACTTCAGTGAGCAGTAACGCTCGTGCAGTGTAAATCTGAATGTAACCTTTACAACCCGAATCCATATAACTCTCTAGAATTATAGTAAAACAGCATCTTTCCCACAAAATGCATTAAACATCCAAATCTGTACTGCGAACAATGAAAGCGGAATCCAAATATGTATTTATAAAATAATCCCTCAAACAATGGAGTCCAAGTCCAACACAGTTGTTGGGAACTATTGTAGTATAATAAAATTTGAGCTTTGTTGAGAAGCGGTTTGTGGTTTCATTTAAATGGAACAGAATAACATCAAAATAAATGAAATAAATAGTTATCTGTTTTACAAGGTGGCAAAGTTGTTAACTGGTCGTGTTAATTTTGATACCCGAGCGAGCGAGTGGTTGGAAAAGTAGAATCTTGAGCGTTGCTAGGGTTACAAGGCACGAGGGCTAAACACATTTTGCCACCGAGTCAAACACAACATTTTTCACATACTTAAATACATAGAAAACATCCATAACTCAGGAGCATATATTTGTAATGAACACACAAATAAATTCCCTTACCGGGATTCGAACTAAACCTCCAGCTTCGTAAGTACTTAAACATGGTACCTACTACCTTCACCGGGCATTAAACCAGATAATCCTATAAATAACAAAAAAATCTTACCACTGAATTTTTTATGGTTTTTCGATATAGTATTACCTAATTAGCCACCACAAAAAAACCACGAAAAATAAAGCGGTATTATACCAACAACTGGTCGGGCTAAGTGGATAATTTAGACAATGCCTGTGCGCCACTAGTAAACCAGAAATGAAACTTAACGTCATACGCGCCACCTAAGCGTTAAAATTGCTCAACAAGCATTGCTTGTACGAGGTAATTACGGAGCTCATTAGGGAAGCTAGACTGATTAAGCCGTCGCTTCATTCTGGATTCGGTTTAATCATGTTTAATACCGCTTCGACTGGGATATGACGATTGCTTTAGTGCCTAACTATTCGACTCAGAATGACATGCTATTCCATGTTAAATATACCCTAAAAGAGCTAAAAGTAAATTAATATACCCAGTGAAAAAATCCCCTCAAAAGCAAAAATGTACGGTTTCCCAGTAAGTATATTGAACGAAGCTCCATACGAAAGCTTATCGGCCACAAAGCGGTCAGGGAAATTATCAATATCTCGGCATCGGCGAAAAATCAGACCGCACGTGACGCCAATGGCTGAGATTGGGTACTGTTTAGGCTGGCCAGCTACTGGTACAAGTCAACTTGACTGCTGGTGCAAGATTACTGGCTTACAATGGCTGAGAAATTGTTAATATCTCGGCATTGGCGAAAAACTTGCAGCACGTGACGCCAATGGCTGAGATTGGGTACTATTTAGACTGGCCAGCAACTGGTACAAGTCAAGTTGACTGCTTGTGCAAGATTAGTTGGTTACTGGCTTACAATATTGATAAAGTGTCTGAGAAATTATTATTTCGGTGAAAACTCTGCAGCACGTGACACTAATGGCTGAGATTGGGCGTCGTTTAGATTATAAAGCTACTGGTGCGTGCACTTGACTATTGGAACCAGTTAACTTGACTACAGGCTTGCAGTCCGAACTAATATTATAAATGCGTAAGTTACTCTTTTGTCTGTATGTCTGTCTGTTTGACGAGGAAAGACAATCTTGTTTTTGTCAATTATACTCATCATTATTCCAGGCAGACGATGTATTTAAATATCGTAAAACGCGGTCCGTTATTCTGGTAATACGGTAATATTCTGGTAATATTCGTTATCCTAGAGCTAAGAGGCTCTAGAATTAATCTGTAAACTTCGTAACCCAAGATAAATACCGATCTAAATTTTATTGAAATCCGCTTTATAAGCTTAGGCAATAGGCTGAAATAGTTTAGGCAGCAGAAAAAACATTTTGATTTCGTATACGGTCTCCTCAGCACACGAGTGATGGTTTAAGCTACAATATGACACGAAAGATCAATTAGATGGGATCTACCTACCCTAACCCTCTTCTGTTATTTGAAGGCAGCACCAGTTATTTTAGGGGCATATCACAAAATTGCCGGAGAGTGCTTAGGCATGTTATGCGGCTAACCGCGTGACACGTGTACAGTTGGGAAACTACTGGAACGAGTAAGGGAACTTGACAAACTATGAGGCGGGGATTGGGGATTCAAGTTGTAAGTTTTGCAAAGTTATTAATAATTGAAATAGGCGTTAGCTGTGACATTAAAAGATGAAGGTTCATTTAACGTGCTACGCTTCGTTGTTTTGTTCTATTGTTAGTTTAGTTAGATGGCATTTCTATTAATGTTTTATCTCGAAGTTCTGTGTTAGAATTAGGAATTCTTATATTATTTCTACTCAGAAACACGAGTTCTTTTCCATTTTCCAGTGAGAACATTTTTTTATCCCCAATTTTTTGGTCCATGTTAAGTGACTTTCTAATGGCTCTTCTACACGATGGGCCAACGCCGGCCACTCCAAGGGAAGCATTTATGCGTTAGAGGGATCAAGTGATATTGCTATCTCATTCTTCCGTATGGCTGCGTCCCTTGGAGTGGCCGGCGTTGGCCCATTGTGTAGAGGAGTCATAAGACCGTAACAAAACTGACAAACAAAAAATGTATGAAACTTTGGGAACAGTTTCCAGTACTCATGGTACGAGTACAGGATATAGTAGGTAAACGATTAGATGAGTAAAATAATCGTTTGGTGCTAAGCAATTACCATCGCTCATGGATACACCAGAAGGGTTGCAAGTGCGTTTGCCGAGTTTTAAGATGGGAGTATCTCTTCTCTTGAAGGTCGTAATATCGGTCCAGAAATTTGTGCCAGTAGTTTAGTGACTCGCGCCAGCAGACTTGCCTGTGTCAACTCTCCCCCGTTCCTTGGCACGTTCGTATCATCACGTACCCTCACTTACCGAGATATAATTATTCTCGGGCTGAATTTGCAGCATCCGGTCTGCATTCAATTTACCAATTTGTGAAATATGGGTGGGTATGGACCCTTTAGTCCGTAGCGGCAACATACTTGCCATCGTTCTTAAAACAAAAAACTTGTCTCTGCTATAAGATTTAAGGTTCGAAATCGAATGATTGGAAAGGAATGTCAAATGGTTAAAGGGTTAACTAAATTTTCTGATACTTTTGACTTTTTTAGGGTTCCGTGCCAAAAAAAAACGGGTCTCTATTACTAAGACTCCGCTGTCCGTCTGTCCGTCTGCCGTCCCGTCCATCCGTCTGTCTGTCACCAGGCTATATCTCATGAACCTTGATAGCTAGGCAGATGGTTGCTGGCTTCGTTGGTTAGGCGGTTCGTTCTATGGGTACAACGAACGTGATTTTTTGCCGTTTTTGCGTAATGGTACGAAACTCTTCGTGCGCGAGTCCGAGTCGTACTTGGCCGGTTTTTAGGGTTCCGTACCCAAAGGGTAAAACGGGACCCTATTACTAGGACTTCGCTGTCCTTCCGTCCGTCTGTCACCAGGCTGTATCTCACGAACCGTGATAGCTAGACAGTTGAAATTTTCACAGATGATGTATTTCTGTTGCCGCTATAACAACAAATACTAAAAACAGAATAAAATAAAGATTTAAATGGGGCTCCCATACAACAAACGTGATTTTTGACCAAAGTTAAGCAACGTCGGGAGTGCTCAGTACTTGGATGGGTGACCGTGTTTTTTTTTTGCTTTTTTTTTGTTTTTTTTTTTTGCATTATGATACGGAACCCTTCGTGCGCGAGTCCGACTCGCACTTGCCCGGTTTTTATTTATTTTGTGGTCCAATAATAAAGTGTATATACACTCTAAAAAAAAATTGGTTGGCCCTATCAATATCTTGATGGCGGTAATCAAGCATCTTGATTCCATACGAGCCTAACAAGAACTTAAACACATCAAACAAGGTAATTCTGATTGCTATTACTATTGTAAGGTAACTGAACCAATTAAGATCTTGTTCAATATTTACACGAAAAATAATTATGCTAACTAATTGATCCTAGTAAGATCAACTAAGGGCTTGATAATGAAAACAAACAAGTTAGTTTAACTAAGATGTAAATCAATGTTAACATGAAGAATTACTGTATTAACTATTTGACCCAAATAAGTTCAACTAAGAACATGATTACACCGACTCATGGCGTATTAGCCTGAACTAGATATTGGTCAACTTGAATCTTAAGTGTTTAATCATTTCAACTAAGATGTAAATCAATGTTAACATGAAGAATTACTGTATTAACTATTTAACCTAAATAAGTTCAACAAAGAACATGATTACATCGACTTATGCATCTTATTAGCCTGAACTAAGATATTGTTCAATTTGAATCTTAATTGTTTAATCATTTCAACTATGAAGCTTGTTTAGTACAATACCATTCTTGTTCAATTGTACTATGACTTACTTTGTCGCATTTACTAAAACATTTCTTTCAGATCTCTAGTTTTTATACGCGCCGTGCTGAATAATGCTGCTGGTCCTCGTTATTATTCTCAAGGAATAAGTCTTAAATACTGAAATATACATTATACATTTATTTCAGAACTTTTTGGCGATCGGCTTAGACCGGTGTAGCTTTACAAACACGGGAGGAGGCGTGCTTGTGAAATGTGAAGCCATATCGGCCTAGGCCGATCCTCAAAAAGATCTGAAATAAATCTGTAATCTGTATTACCTACTTAGTGTTTAAGACTAATGCCTTGAGTATAATGCGAGTACGAGGACCAGCATTTATTCAGCACGGCGCGTATAAAAACTAGCACAAAGGAAATTTATAAAATGTAAACGAATAAGTAGTGAATAAAATATAACAACAAAGAAAGGGATAAAACGTAATTAAACTAAATCAAACCCGTAGAGTTTTATAAAAAGGGGGTAAATGAATAAAACAAAAAAATATTATAATAAGATGTTATTTATTCATTTAATCATTTTGAAAGTAAACGTTTTGCATTTAAATTCACACGCACGGATCCGTGTCTAAGCATACGAGGGGTTAACACTCGTTAGTCCAATCACGTTCACACTTATTGGTCTAGCCAAGCACACTACACTCACAGTGTCACTACGCGAGTTTGATTCGGATGTCACTGGTTGTTTTTTAGTCAAACAAATCACAAGATTCCACACATTTGACAGTTTAAAAACCCATCTTCACGATTAAAATGGTTGTATTTGTGAATTAAGGCTTCTCTTACCAATCTTGGTATATAGTGGCGTGCTGTCGAAATGACCTTGGGACTATGCAGCTCGATCCAGTGACTTATACCCGACTCAAGGTGACACTGAGCAATAGCTGACTTGCGAGCGTCGTTGTTCTTGACCGCAGCGATGTGGTCTTTAATTCTGCAGGCAATAGTGCGTTTGGTATGCCCACTGTACGAACTACCACAACTGCAATCAACTTTGTACACACCAGGTTTTTCCAGACGAATAAGTAATTGAATGAGCTTAACGCAACTGCGTGCTACAGAGACTGACTGCTCGGTCGCACGCGCCACGAGAGGGGCACGGGCGGGGCGGAGAGCGGGTGTACAGGCGATCCCCCTACTTATCTCTTGATTGATCGGATTAACCGATTATTTAATTTAATTATTAAGAAAATCGATTTAATAAATAATACTTAGTAGAATGGAATATTAGTTTCGTAATCAATACAATAACTTGATCATAATGAGATTGAGTGTTTTATCTTCGTTGTTCTAAATATTATATGTTTAGTTGATTCAACTAGCAAATCTTATGTAAATCAACAAAGACAAAATAATCAAATAAACTATTAAAATGTTCATAACTATTAACATATTTATCTGTTTTAATTAAATTGTTAAGGATTGAATTAACCTACGTTACATAATTATGCCAACAAGTTAATAATAGATGCAAAGTATACAATTGTTAGGATTAATAACATACCTACTTTATTAGTTCAATCACAGATACACTTATTGTTTTAAGTAATCAGCTTTCTTTGATTTATATAAGATCGTTATTGTTGTAATTAACTTAACGTCAACTAAGAGAAAACTGCTCTTAGTTGGTCTTCATTTTTTAGAGTGTAGGTACTTACTTATACTATATAAACGGTTAACTACGAGTTACTTGACTAACCCTGTTACGCACAGGCGGCCCTTATGGTTGCAATAAGAATAAATGATTTTTAAGGTTTTGAAAATTTATATTTTAATAAAAACAAAAAAAACATCTTCTGTATTTTATTTTGGGTTACTTAATACAATATACTTACATTTCCGTTTCGCGTGAATGTTAATTAAATATTCTACCATGCTCATACAAAATACAGAACATTATCCTTATAGCCAAAAATACCTTTTCCAAAAACAAAACACGATCCTATCCATCTCGATTAGACTGAATTACCGGGGAACACCGAAAGTACATAAATACATCGTTAATCTAATACATGTGACGGTTATTGATGTCATATTGACGATGTATAGGGCCTTCAGAGTGATGGAAGATTTTATACAGCTAATGTTAATCCAAAGGAAAATATAATAAGCAAAATATACAAATATTAAGGTGGTTCGCTTTCCATACCAAATACAATTGCGTTATATTTAGTAATTACACATTATTAATACATAAATATGTATATGCGAATGTATCTACTTTCGAATGTTTATTTGCGCTAAATTGATGATAAAACTTTGTTTTATACAGAAATTTTGCAAAAACACGTTTTATCTTTTATCAATGCAATGAAAAATAACAATCAGTAAGTATCGATTTTTTTCATAACGTTATTATTAAAGATCTGCTTGCAAGTTCGCGCGCCGTCTAAATGAGCCATAATACAAAAAGACTGGGATATTCCTCGTATCATCGGCATGTTATTCAAAGCAGTATTAAACCCAATCCAGGATGAGGCTTCTCGTAATCAGCCCAGTTTCGCTAACGAGCTTCATAATCATAATTACTAATTACATAATATACATAGGTACGTTGTAGGACTTTATCAAACTGCACAACGGGACTTAATCGCGTATTTAAGTTTTAAGATTTACCTCCGACGTTTCGAGGACGGCGTTGTCCCCGTGGTCTCGGAGAAGACAACGCCGTCCTCGAAACGTCGGAGGTAAATCTTAAAACTTAAATACGCGACTAAGTCCCGTTGTGCAGTTTGATAATGTTTAATAATCGTGAATATTTAAATCAGTATTGTAGGACTTGTAGGAGTTGTAGGTGCATTATAAATCCTATTCGTGTATTATGATTATGATTATAAGGTGTATCCTGGTACAGTGGTAGTAGTGCATCATTGTTTTCCATCATATTTTCTCGGAAACGTTCGTATTTGTCATGCTAGTTCACTCAAAGTCAGTACTTTTTGTACCGAGACTGAATGAAATAATTCGTAAGTTTCCGTGAAAATACGTTCGTAAGTTTCCGTGAAAATACGTTCGTAAGTTTCCGTGAAAATACGATGGAAAATATTTATGCACTACATCTGTAAGGACATTTAAGGGTTTATCATAAACATTTATTACTTAGTTAGGTATACTACTTTTAATAATATAAGGATCGGCTAAGTAATGAGAATCTAAACGTATATTTCTTACGCCAAAACACACAAAAGCAAATACCGAAGAAACACGCTCCCCTTTCGTATAAATGACGCTAATGATGGATCACCGGTCGGGTTAGAAAATGACGCGAAAGGAATCATAAGAATGACGCATGGCTTTAACACCGCGATAAAAAATCATACACATTGTCGCGGCAAATGGCTGACATTATTGCGCACCAGATAATAATCAGTAAGAATCATAGACTAAAACGACGCAAAGATAATTGAAGTGTGCAAAAGGGAAGACATACTTACCGTAGACTTAAAAATATTGCACAGAAACCCTACCGTAAATTTCATTCGATAGCGTGACGGACGTATGCGTTTGCGTTAAGTCTCATTTTGTATGGGATTTTGAACAGCGCGCCAAGCGGGACGTTTTGGAAAATTAGAATACCATACTAAATGAGACTTGACGCAAACGCGAACGTCACGTCACGCTATCGAATGAAATTTACACTAGGGGTAGGTATAGACTGCAGAAATTTTCACAGCCAGACGACCCTCACGAGTGTATGCCAGAGTTAAACTTGCTTTGAGGTATAAAACGAAATAATGACATAAGTATTATTCATATAATTCTTACTGACAGTGTCTTGTATAAAAGCTAAGTCAAGCTAAAGCATAATATACTTACATTGTAGCAGTGAACTTCAGACTTTATGAGCTGAGTCAGACTAATCTAGTACGTGACGTTGACGATGTCTTTCGTACGTGTTAATATAACAGTGTTTCAAAATAATGTAGCTTTCTACAGAACAAATAAATGGAGGATTTTGTTACCTTCGAGATTGAATACAATTTGTTGCATTTACATTTCTTTCAGCTTAACCAGTCTATGATTTCCCTTTATGCATTTTCTTAGAGAACAATTTTTTCTGCTCTAAATAGGGCGCGTAGGGTGCCAATCGTTAACGCTCCGTAGTGTATCGTAGTCATCCCTCTCTATCGCTCTTCCATAGTAGTGCGACAGTGACAGTTGCGTTTCGTTCGCTACGGAGCGTTAACGATTGCACGAGTACGTTTTACCGACGATTTTTAACCACGATACCTCAGATGACATGTTAAGTATTTTCTTGTCTGATGTTCATCATTCTCTTCGTCCGTATGTCCCACTTCACATCATTGATCATGTAGGCCCACCAGTAATTTGCAGAGCTTTATGATACGTACGCCCACTAATATCCATGTACAAACTATCGTCTATCATACGTATCATTACCAGACCTGTCAGTTGTTGCTATTTGAATTTCTTAAAGTCGAGTTAGTGATTTTTATAAGGAGGGTGCAGGAAATGGTTGGCACAGGACAACAGGACTTATTAATAGTAAAAGAAGCGAAAAGAAAAACAAAATGCATATCTCAAATTCTGCTACTACAGCGGCAAAAATGGTTGTTCAAATTCAAAGTTAAACGATCGAAAATTCAGTGAAACATTGCAGTAATACCACCTATTTGTAAACTTCGGTGTTCGCGGTAGGCCCTCTGATCCCGTCTCCTCAAACCTGACAAAATGTTTCAAATATCTAATGCTTCAAACGCATCAATTAGCATCAGTCACGTGGCGTCCGTCGGAATGATCAATGGTCCAACGTGACGGCGGCGGCCATTTTATTTCAATCCGTGCTCAATGCCTGCAAATTTATAGCTGGCCTTTTGGAACGCTTTAAGCGACAGATGGCATTTGTTTAGAGTCTGGTAAATGCAATTTGTTGATTTCTCAGTAATTTTCGCATCGTTTCAACCGTTTATCGAAAATCGTTGTAAATGGCCGTCCAAAAGTGTACACTTCCTTTTGCATGGCGAACTCCCGCTGTTGAATATGTAGATATATTTCAAATTTAAGTAATTGGTCGAAATTTACATTTGTACCTATAATTCCAAAAAGTCTAAAATTATTTATGCCATCTGATGTGATATTGTCACCACTCACTGTGGTGAAATACAATATCTGTAGTTGTGCCGTATCTATATTAGTATTAATGAATGAATGACATAAATGTGTATGATAGAAACACATTTTTTTTTATTTAAGTACTTGAATTAATATTTAGTAAGTGAGAACATACAGTCCTGGTTACATTGAAAAGTATGAAATACCGAGTACTAAAACTAAACTATCCAATTTAAATTAAATAATACAATGCTAATTAAAGTACTCATAACAAAAACTACATTCAGAGTCAATAAACATTCACATAATTGCGTTGACAAGGAATACAGTCCTGTGTGCCCTAGAAAAGCATTTCCAGAATAAAGTGTACCATTTCCTTTTTTCGTGCGCATCAAGTTTTACTTTGTTTCTACTCAGAATCACGAGAACCATCGATTATTAAAACAAAACAAAAGTGTTCAGAGCTTTTCATACACATTTTGGGTGTCAGATTTCTGACACTCCGTTACGTTACGAAGGTACACTTTTTCCTGAAAACTCCCAGCTACATCTTAGAATCAGAAGGCTACTTCCTAACCACAGGCTTCCAAGAGATATCATTCATGCCATGGAACGCCCTCTTCAGGCCCTGGCCGTCAGCCCACTTGGAGTCCAGGTAGTGGTCATCATCGTCCAGTTCCAACTTCTTCCATTCTTCCTGTTTCCTATGGATAGATAGAGAAGAATATTTATAGAAGTGTAATACGGGATTTACAAATTATTTGCACTTCCTTAAAATCTGAGTGAGTCTTATTGCTACGACATAAGGTTCAATTTCAGTGATGCTCTTACCTGTAGGCGTGCAGCATGAGCTGCTTGCGTTCATCTTCGGACAGCACTGGCTCTCGCCCGGGCGCGTGTTCAGATGACGAGCACAGCTTGACGGTCACTTTGGTTTTGTCGTTCTTACCTGCAAACATGAGAAAACTTAAAGACTCATACAAGGAACCTGGGGGTCTGGCGAAGTGGCAAACGTTTGTAGAAAACACCAAATTGTCCGAATATTTAGTCATATTTTTTTCGATGATGTGTTTTTCTGCTCCCCACAGACATGTGAAAGGTTAATGCACAGATATAATATCTATATCTGTGGGTTAATGTGTGGAAACGGTGACAAGAATTTCCGTCGCGACTATCATCCCGATACATTTATACTTTTCGATTGGCATTTTCCAATACACCATTATACCATTAATACCTTTATCTTGGCTTCAGTCTGAATCTTAATGTGTGGAAATTATGACTCATAATTACAAGATTTTTATGACATGAATTTTCGTCGCGTAATGTCACCCCAACACATTTTTACTTTTCTATTGGCATTTTTCAACCCAGTAGGATCCTTGAGAAATCAATTGATTCATCAGACGCTCGAAGTACTTAAACATATTTGTCCAAATCACAAAGATGACCGTGTTGGATGTAACGTCCAAAGGGACCTACTAACTACTGGATCCAAATAACATAATACATTCGTTCAATGTAATTTACCTAGGTCTAGGTGAGGTGATCTTGGTTAATGTCGTTAGTGTGTATTGCATTTTTGCTCTTGTATTTCCCTAAGGCTCATTTAGACGGTGCGAGAACCGGCATTCAAGTTTCACTACATCGCGGTACATCTGACCTCTATTGAGGTCCATAACAAAAATTTTATGCGGGTTCGCGCGCAGTCTAATGACGTTTTTTTGTGTGCATTCAATGGAAATATAATAAATCGTATAAGACATTCTGTTATAAAAACTTAAATTATAAATGCTTTCAGCTAGATAGTAGATTGTAAGTACAACTTGTCTCTTTTTTTTCATGTTGTACGGCAATTTTATACGTGTAATTAAACATGATGCCAACTGACAAAAAATAAGAATATTTAGGCAGATTTCAAAGCTATTAAATACCGACAATTTGACGCCAAAACACGAAAATACTCTAAACGCCCGCCATTTTTTATTCTGTCACAATTAATCAATTACTCAGATCGTCCGGAAATTTCTCATTCATTCAGGTTTTAGAGAATTCGCGCAAAACAGGAAAAAATGTATTTCACAGTCCAACGGCCATTAAACGGGCTTTGCGAATATGTTTCTAAATAAGCTGATTTGTCATGGACAACATGAGACATGAAACAGGAACAAAAGACTGGATTTAGCTATTATGTCATTTGTATGCCTTGTTAAATTCTAGAGTGGGAATAGGGTAAGACCACCAGTGAATGAACACTTAAGCAATTATCCAAGTTTGAAAAATCATTTCTCAGCATTCATTAATAATTAGAATAATTAACTGCAATTACATCAATCCTCATTTAATAAATAAGAAAGTAATTTCTGCGTTTTTTAATTACTTTCATAGATTTTGAGTTATACCAGAATTTACTAAAAACTACCCAAAAATCTAATGAATGAACATAAAAACTAGTGAATGAACACCGAAAAACCCAGTGAATGAACATTATTTAAAACTTTTTAATTAGCATAATATAATCATTTTTATCACAAACACCGTTTCCGGCTCTATTTTAATAGGTATAGCGATAGCGTTTATATCTTTTTATCCCTCTATATTGACTTCAAATCGATTAGAATGTAATAAAATGATGGTTATTCACTAATATTACAGAAACCTGTTACATATCAAAAGGAAAAAATAAAATCAACCATTAAAACAAGAACCAATGTGCATATTTTGATGAAAAAGGGCTATGATCACCAAATAATGCTTAAAACAATAAACTTGTCACTACATTTTTGTGGTTACACTGTTCATACATAGAATTAGTAGAAATCCAATAAATGAACACGACAAATTTTGTATTGTTCATACATAGGCATGACAAATCTAGTAAATGGACTATAGAAATTTGGTTTGTTCCAATACTGGCTAAATTAATCAAAATCGTTTTCTATGCAGAATCACAAAAAACAAGCTTAATACGATTGCGTTTACATATACATTTGGGAAAAAAATGAAATCTACGCGACACCAGTAAATGAACACACTGTTCATTCACTGGTTTCAGAACATTTAATGAGCCAGTAATGGAACTATAAAAAATAAAGACTTAATCGCATAATACGCCGACAAAGTGTACATAAATAGAAGGTTTAACTCTTAATCTAACCAAATAACTAAACCTTGTACTGGTAATGATTAAATAAGCACTTTATATGTTGCTCCAAACGTACACTGTTCTTATCTGGGATCTAATGTTCCTATACAAAACTTCAAATCCAGAAACACGTAAACTTCAAACGCCACAGTCACATCCCAACTGGTCGAAAATAAATTTATTACGGGTTGTCATTGCATAGGAAATATAGTTGTTAATAAGAAAAAAAATAAGACAAGTTGTAGAAATAGCTATATTTCTTAGTTTAGACAAAAAACGTGATTTTGTTCATTCACTGGGGGGTGTTCATTCACTGGAGGGTTTACCCTACCTGTAAAAATTAACGAAATATTTGTCAAAATGAAAGCGTAATCGAGTAATTGTTGACCCTGTTAAAATGATAAAAATACCTCGTTTGTTGTTGTACTGTCCTTTAGACAATAACGTCTTTGACGTATTTATAAAATTATTTTTCGGTAGCGTTTAAATATCAATTCGGTAGCAAATATCGCTACAGAATTTTTTAATAAATCTGCCTCGGATCGTATGTACTGTATTTTCGGAAAAATAAAGCTACACATAAATACGAATATATTGTGACTATCTTTAGTCATGTAGCTGCTAACTCAATGATACATTTTCCGTCCCTAGGGCAGGAAGTTGAATTTCAAAACTAGTTTAGATACATTGACCCAATTGAAACGCAACGGGGTTGGGGGAATTATTTCACACATTTGGTGCTAGACCTCATTGCATAACGATATTGGTCTATTAATATATTATAAAAACCTCTCTGTAGCTTTTGTATGGGGTTTCATTCGTCAGTCTCATTTTCTACGGCCCTAGAAAATGCTTGGATGTTTTCTGCGAACCTGATTATAAAAGTTTTTGAAAACTATTCAACGCTACGTCTTTTGGGATTTTATTTAGAACCTTATTCAACCAAATAGCTATCAATATGTCACGACTCAGCAAATTAACACCAATTAGTTTCTCGCCACATGCTCAAGCACAAGCGCAAGCGAGCCTCCGGGATCTGGATCCTAACCGGATCCGCGATGTCGTTGGCAGCATGCGTGCCTCTCGGGTCTTCTATGCAAGCTCCAGTTAAGTACCATACAAAGTACCTAGTTGTGGGAAGGAAAGCGACTAGGAAATCAGTTTCTTTCGAACCTTAAACCGGGAAACCTTATTGGCCGATCTGATTGATTGGATCATCTGACAGCAGCAGATCATCAGGTTCTACATCCTTACCTAAATGATCGTTCAACAGATTTCCACTGATTCACTCACACCATTACTTGATCACGAACCTCATTGACAGCTCAGGAAACATACCAGCAAAACATGTTCTAAATTCTTACCCAAATGGTCACTCAGGAGATTTCCACTGAGCAACTTTTTCCCACACGCCCATAAGCAAGCTTTCACAGGATCCAAGACCTCATTGGCAGCCTGCGTTCCAGCTAGATCTTCAACGTTCTCCAGCTCCATGCGAACTGGATCGTGAGGTGGAAGACCAGCGGGGAACACGATCTTCGTGGCTCCAAGGAGCTCGTCCAGGGCGCGAGTCACGTCCTTCTGGGTTAAAGGTTTACGGTGGTCCACCTGGAAGATGTTTTCAATAAATAAATAAATATTATTATAGAACATTTTTCCACAAATTGACTAAGCCCCACGGTAAGCTCAAGTAGGCTTGTGTTGTGGGTACTCAGACAACTTCTCAGGTTCTATACATAAGCAATAATAGTTCAATGTGTTCAAATCAGTGCAAAGTTAACTTAGTAATCTTAGTATGAACTGTACTCACCAACTTCTTATGAACAAACTCCTTCGCCGCCTCCGCCGCTTTCTTCAACACCTCCTGAAGATTCGGCGGTGGGGCAAGCCCGCAGCGCCTACCCATATCATCTTTACATTCCACGTACCCCATGGGTGCACAGCGCTTTGCCCAGGGGTCTTCTAGTTTTAGCTCCTTTATCTGAAACAAACAGGTTAAAACATAAATTTGTTTTTGTCGACGGTATCCTTTTTATAAATCATGTCTTACAATCTATTTTTTGTGACGAATCACCTGATGGTAAGCAATTACCGTGCTCATGAACACTTTCAACACCAGAGGGGTGAAGGTTTGAAGATCGTATTCGTTAAAGGTCCCTTGTAAAAGGGACAGCTATAAAATTAAGAGCCAAACGAAGTCAACCTAAGGTTTCGCGATGGCCCTGAAAGAACGCCCAAATAAAAAGAACCCCCGGGGCGTCGGCACACAGCTGAAAACTCCTGTTTTAAGTGACAAGATATAGAAATACTTTTTCACCTCGGCAGCTCGAACAAGGGTACTTTGCTTCTTAAAAACAGTGAGCAAAATGCGATTTTGCTGACTGAGTCATTTTGTCTCACTCAGTGAGCAAAATGCGATTTTGCTCACTGAGTGAGACAAAATGAGTGAGCAAAATCGCATTTTGCTCACTGAGTGAGACAAAATGTCATTCAAGTGACCTTTATAGTCAAATCTCATTTCAACATGCGGGGTCTAATACAAGTTCGATATACTTGGGTTCTATTATCTCTGTCCCTCTAGGTATGTTCTCACTGCTTAGGGTGAAAATTTTTGTGTACTACACGAGATCAAAGTTATTTAAATCTCGTGCGCTTTTGAATCCCTTACTACGCTCAAGATTCTAAATTAGATTCACTCGCTACGCTCGTGAATCTATTATAGAATCTTTCGCTTGCACGGGACTCAAAATAAGCACTCGAAGAAATATCAAACTTTGATCTCTTGTTGTACAAATAACTATTTTATACTGCTAGATATTCATAATGCCATTAGCTCCACTTCTTGCATTACTTATAATATCAAAGACTTACGTAAACATAGCACGACTTTTTTACCTCTTCCTAATAAAACTGAATTATGTAATGAATAAGAAAATGTTAAGAATTTAGTTTCATAATTCAATTACGTGCTGAAGTATGAAAATGAATCTAGGAAAATAAAGTGCCTTTTAATAATCTTAGAAGCGCCTGGCGCCGTGCTTATAGCAATCTTATTAATAGCTACTTTGCTTCTGAGAAAGTGAGGAGCTAAAGAAAATAAGCTCTTAGTTTCCTTGGACTTTATTGAAAATAAATACCAAGATTGACATAAAGGGCACATTTTAAGTACCTATTTATTATTCAGGGTAAATTAAATAGCTAGAGTACCTGCCATAGTTTTACAAGTAATTATAAGTCGTTTTGATACTAATAAATATGACATTGATGCATCGAGGCGGTTTTGTTTTTCGTTTCGTTTTCATTTCGTTGTCTGTTGTCTGCTACTCTATCGCTCGAATATGCAAGAGTGATAGCGCGGCAGATAACGAAATTAGGATTTTCGTGTTTCGCTCTGTTTGTGCTAGCGGCGCCTCTTACGCAGAGTTTTGCGTTATACCTATTCCCTACATCAAAAGCACTTGTTTATCGTTACCTGCTCCTCTGTCAACCCCTGCATCTCAAGCGGCAGGAACGTCCCATGTTTCCCAAGCTCCTCCATCTCGTAACAGATCCTGGTGATCTTCAATCTGCCGTTGTAAATAGCCGTCACGTCTTTCACGACATCATCCACAGAACAGTTCACGTTGGTTTCGTACAGGAACTGGTTTTCATCGCCTCTCTTTACTAGGAGAATCACCATTTTGGCAATAATTTTAACTGCAGAAAACGCGATGTTTGGTTGAAATGTAGGGAATAACTTGAGATAAGATTTTTTAAATAATAAAACCGTGTAATCGCGTTTGACAGTAAAGCGAAATGTAAATTTGAGTTATTGATTATACGGTAACGATGGTAAGCGTTGCTATGGCGATGTTTTGGCAGAAATTGGAACGTGAACGAAACGACGAAGTATAATAACTAGGTATTTGGATTTTATTGAAAGTGCAATTGGTTTAAGTTTTAAGAAGATGACGTGTTTTTATTTTGATTATTTATTACGTTACGACATACCTACATGGCAGAATGAAGTCATTTGATTGAAAATTGACATAATTCGTTTATATGCTCTTTGTTCGCTTCATTTATCTAACCAAACTACAATAACCAATATATTTTGATACTGTTATGGTTAAAAATGTCTTTTTAAAGTGACCCTAAAGATAAAGTTATAAATGAACATCGTATCAACAAAAAACTAGAATCACCATTATAGCAAAAGTTACAGTAAGTAAGTTTCAAAAGTACTTATTAAAGAAAGAATCTAGCTCAAAGCAGATTCCTTTATTTTACTTGCCTTAGGGGCCTCCATAGCAACATCTACGGCAAGAAAGTTCACTCTTATCGGTACCGGAGTCCAAAGTTATATTGATAATGATAATTCACCAGTAGGTAACAATGTGTTAACCCGTACTAAACTAATAACAAAAACTATTTTTTTGTAGCGCGGTCTTTGTACCATAGCTGGTATTTCTTTATCCACTTTCAGGTTAAATCAAATCTATGTACATGTAAACATAAATTACTATGCACGCTAACAGAGACCACTAACTAATAGAGACAGATAACATAAATACTAAAAGTGAACAGTAGTTCGTAGATGTAGAAGACATCAGATAAGCAAGGTTTAACTCCGTACCTATATGCCATTTAGCGACAGTATTGAGGTTATCGGAAAGAATAAAGCGTGAGTTTATGAGAAAGAGATTTAAAATAACAAGAACAGTGCCTACCTTTTCTTTACTTTCCAAATACCGTATTAGAACTGAACATTTTAAGGTTTTACCTACAGACAGACCAAATTTGCTCAGCCCTTGATGTAAGGCTCCACGGTGCCCTACATACGGCGACAGACAGAAAGAGGTGGCGGCAAATTATCAAAGAGAAACTGTTCCCTATAAGTGGCCACGACCTTCAGTGATGAGGAAACCGATGCAAGGAGGAGGAGGTTTCACCTGTCTCTGGTTTTGTCCAATGAGAGTTAGCTTAATCCAGTCGTCAAGTTCTTAAAATTTTTATTTACAATTATTTGCCACTATTCGTAGGATTAACAGCCTACCTATGCTGAACCCATCTTTAAAATACTTTGACCCGCCAACCGCATTGCTGATTAACAGTCAATAATATTAACTCATCTCTGCCTTGGACCTTTGGTTAATGTAGCGCGAGAGCCACTGGGCTGGAAAATGCGCGGTCCCGGGTTCAGTGCCGGCCTTTCAAATTTTTGTTAATCTCGCGGCAATCCAATGTTGCCTGCCGTGTATTCTCGTCGCTAGCTCAGGTGACGGGAAAACACGGGCAATCAAACATGTTCTCTTCTTCTTCCTCCTCAGCGAGTATGCGCCCACTGTTGGGCATACGCCTCTCCGAATCTCCTCCAAGCAGCCCTACCTATATATTGCCGCTTCTCTCCTCCAGAGTGGGCCTGCAATCTTTTTAATGTCATCCTCCCATCTTGGAGGTCTGTGATCTGATCTTTTTGAACGTGGCCTCCACGCTAGGACACTCTTGCTCCATCTCATATCATCTCTGCGACATATGTGCCCGGCCCAGGCCCATTTAAGAGTAGCAATCCGTCGGCCGATGCATGTCTACTACTTTGGCCCGTCGCCGGATCTCCTCGTTTCGATTCTATCGCAGAGAGATATACCGAGCATACTTCGTTCCATCGCTCTTTGTGCAACTCAAACATCATCATCTAACATTTTACTATAATATTAAAAAAAACAAGTTACAAATCTTTACAAGCGAACGTATCAGAAATATATATTGACGCCACTAAGACCGACAATAAGGTCGTGTACAATGTTCAATAGATACTGACAGACAGCGCACAGCCAAAACAGTTTATGAATAGTTTTCAAACATTAGTGAGCGTTTAAAGAAAGATTTGTTTTAATTCAATACCGAACGGGTTGAGTTTAAGTTTGAGATTTTTTAACATACAACTAGGTACCTACATAGTTTTTTTTTTAACAAATTGGCGTGCGGAAGCATACATACAAATGTATGTAGTAATTATGTACCTAATCTAGTCAACTTGATCCTACGAGAGATCACCTCGTGCTATTCAAGCTATAGGAATCACGCTGTGGGTCCGAGATTGAAGTAAAATAAGTACCTACTTGAATAACTGAAGAGGTCGGTACGCATGACAAGTCGTAGTTTTTTTTTCAATTACTACTTCATTTTAAGTTTTAACTTTCCGTTTTTTCTTTTTTCAAGTTTCGTCTCGTGAGCCTGAAAAAGATGTTTAACCTTATTTAAATGGTAGTATTTCATGAAGCAGGTGTAGGTACAGTCGCCATCAGATATATCGGAGCGGCCAAGGTGTTCACAATATCTGATCACGCTCTCTAACGCCCTGACAATAGAGGCGTGTTCAGATATTTGTGAGCACCTTGGCCGCTCCGATATATCTGATGGCGACTGTATATATTTTTTTTAATTTGCAGAGGGGCTACTTATTTCATATTGTGTGAATTACACTGCAATTGATTCTAAAGCTTCTTTCAGTATACCTACCTAGCATTGTTTTCACTTTAATTTTTATTTCAAAATGCGTTTTCGGCACAAAATTCCATTTTTGGTACAAGCTTTTATCGCTGCCTGTACTTTTCCTACGACAGACAACTAATACTCATCGAGACAATTCTAAAAACCCCTAACACAATTAGGTTGCGTTGTGTCATCACGGAGTTCCTATGGCCACCTTTCAGCTCCATCATCAGATCAGTTCCTTGTCATAATAATATTGCATTGTCATCCGATTTCAGCTCAATCGGAAACCGGAAAGTGGATCAAATTTAAAATTTTACTTGCAAGATTTGATTACAAACAGACAGACGACGGGACAGGTGAAAGTAAATGAAAGCTTGTAATTAGAGTCCATCTACTCTACCTTTGTACCGACTTTGACGTGGCAAAGTGTGAAAGGGCCATTGTAAACGTCATATTTTCATACTATTTTGACATTTGAGAACTTCAACTTTTTTTACACTGTAAAGTCTGTACAGATTTATCTTGCTCCAACTTACAGATGTGCAAATTGTAGAAAAATTCCAAAAAGTTGAAAAAGCTTTCAAAATTATCAAGGAATTCGTACAAGAAATAAAAAGGAAGCTTTCATTTCGGAAATAGAAAATTTCTCCATACCAACATATGTGAAGTTTTCGAAATTTGTCTTTGTGGAAATTTTTGCAATTTTGGAATCTTAGGTACTATACACAGAGAGAGCCACACCACCAGTGGTCCGACTCAATACGGAGTTACTTCGGTCTCCTTTTCCACACAAAAATAAAAAAACGTCTAGATCTCGTTTTTTATTGAGTGATAAATATACTTAATTCTGTATTGTACACATTGCCATGACAATATTGTGATGCACACAATAAATATTCCAAGTAACCAAATATATCCTCAAATTTTCTATTCACTTGAAGCGATTGTTCAATTCTGAATTCGAACACATTTCACATAGTCCGGAACATCCTAAAGCTTACAAGGTTTCTGGATATCATCTTTATTACTATAGCCAGAAGGGCTAGTTTCCTTTATTTTATAATGGTATTTCCGGATCATCTGAGAACTCAGAATTGCATAAATTCAGCAACATTTCAAATTGAAAATCGATCTTACCTATTTGCAAGTGGCTTTTCATTGCAACGGATTGTATTTCTTAAGCGGCTTATGCCGGGTTGGGTATTATTTCTAGGTTTGCGATGGTGTTTGGTAAGTGGTATTGCGATATGAGTTTTGTCAGTTATTTTAATGGGGGAAAAACAAACCCAATCGAAGATTATAAATAAATTTCATTCATAACTTTAAGAGCACCGATATAGAGGTGAGATAGTTGTGATATGAATGATGGTAAAAAGAGACTTTAAGAGATGTGGATAAAATTGCTATTACTTACTGAAATACTTACCATAATTTAACAATGTTTGTCGATCTTTTGAGAGACCCCACACTAGCGCCTCCCAAACATCGGCGTCTAATCAACTCTGTGGCTGCTGCACGACGCAACGTTGGTGCAACTACGCAGCGACGCCATTGTTCAATCGCACTGACTAGACGCTGATGCTCAATAGACGCTAGTGTGGGGTCTCTCTTTCGTGTCATATAGCGAAAAACTGTTTTTAGGGTTCCGTACCCAAAGGACCCTATTACTAAGACTCCGCTGTCCGTCTGTCATCAGGCTGTATCTCACGAACCGTGATAGCTAGACAATTAAAATTTTCACAGATGATGTATTTCTGTTGCCGCTACAACAATAAATACTCAAAAGTACGGAACCCTCGGTGGGCGAGTCCGACTTGCACTTGGGTTTTTTTAAATATTGAAGCAAGGTTTAACGTTTATTGTTTGTTTCAGATATCAGGAGGCAGCACGCACAGACACGGCCACGATATCTCAACAGAGGACCCGGACCTCAGCGAGCATGACAACTCTACACACCATGGCAAGGTTAGTGACAACATCAACACTAACTACCTACTACAAGGCCCAACATCACGAGACATTTTCATCTTCATATTCATATTTATTTATTCATATAAGGTGGTGGTACTGGTGCTGACGCGGTCCCAGCAGTACATGTCATCTTGAAACTTAAGTTATTGTCAATAGAGGTGACAGCAGGGTGTCATCTATTGAGCATTACCATGTCGAGCACTAGTACCACATTAAATTTCTATTACTTCTTTTCTATTCTATTCTTCACTACTTACGGTCACCCCACACTAGCTCTATGCTAACTCTATGGCTGCTGCTCGACTCAACGTTGGCGCATCTGCGCAGCGACGCTCAAAAGATGTAAGGCCCCCCCCACATCTGGCGTCTTTCGAGCGTCGGCGTCTGTCGGCGTCGGTCCAGCGCTATGGAAAATGACGTCGCTGCGCAGTTGCGTCGACGCTGCGTCGACGTTGCGTCGACGTCGGCCATAGAATTGTAGACGCCGACGCTCGAAAGACGCCAGATGTGGGGGGGGCCTTAGTGTGGGGTCGCAGTCCTCAACTGTGCATTTCTCCAAAATCCTGCTTTGCTCAGCCATAGAGAAATATAGTCAGAAAAGAGTGCTCACTCCATACATCAGTTTTGGTACCAAAAATATTTAGTATTTTCATAGTCGAACCCCTCCCCCCTAGTGTGACGTCACATTTTTTCTACGAAATCGCCAAATCGAATTAAGTAAGTACCTAAATATTATTAATATTTTATCAAAATATTTTTGACGATATAAATATTAGTAATTTTATAACTTAAAAGTGCTTTGCTTATAAAAGAAAATTAAACGAATAAAAACGATTATCGTTTTAAAAACTTGTTATTTAAATGTACATGTATGGGAGTACCTATATGTACATACAATGCGCCAAACCACCAATACACACCAAATAGTGAACTGCTTGCATAAGATTACTTAAATTTAAACAATTTAAACCACCGAGTAACAAAATAAATGCGGACAGTACGAGGTATTTGAACCGGACTTTGCCACTTAGATGACTTAGATACAGAAATTCACCGAAAATTCAAGCTGCCATTCTGATTAAATAATAAATGCCGAAATTTCCAATTTCGCTCTCGGTTCAATAATAGATCTGCTAATTCTAAATTCAAACTAGATCAGAAATTCCCCGCATTCTAATCAAATATTTGATTCGCGAAATTAAACTTTAAGTTATAGAAGGTAAAGTCGATTGTGAAAAATGAAAATGTAACGGCGGTTGACAAATGGAAGTTGGTAGCCCTAGGGGTTGGAATTTACATATGGCACTGTGTCAGTTGTTTCGTTTATTATAGAGGCGCAAGTCATGAGAGGAAGCGGGATATCATGTGTTTCAGTTCTAATATCACTCATAATAGGCGGTATCACTGGCTGTTTCATAGATATTGTACTTACTATATTCAGATTAGGTGTATTGTATAAGGGCATAGTGAGTAAATTACATTGGAAAGTGCCATTATCATAATTATGAATGTGTATTTCTTACTATTTACGGAAGTTTTTTCTTACTTCAACAGTAAATAGCTAAATTAATTGTTCAATACTTACGCTATGGAATGTCCATTGTCCAATTTAGGTAGAATCTTAAAAAAAACATAAAAAATTTGTTCATATTTACAAATTCACATTAATGATACACATTATATTAATGAACCCTACAGGTATAGAATTTGAAAGATTATGGTATGCCTTTCCTGGAGTTGGCCTGATACACTAGGCGATGAAATGGCTGAACAAACGCCAAGCATGACCTGCGTGACTGTACAATCGCCGTATCTTGTCCCTTGGACCACTCCCTAGCTTAGTGCAAACGTATGCACGCGATTATAAATTCTCGCACCGCAGCTCGTTTTAACCGTTACCTTGTTTCTCGCAAATACAGGGCTTCTGGGGGATTTTTACAACTCCCACCGTTGTTCGTTGGGTGGATCAAATTTTTTGCGTTGTTATTCTGTCCCGTTTTTTCAAGGGACAATTATGACGTTAGATGGCCCATAACCCATTATTCCATTCAGGGATATTTCATTCCATTCTATTTATGTAGTACAGAACACATAGAGTATAGGGTACCTAGCTAAACATCATTTAATTTTATATTTTAATGGATATGTGTAAGTCTTACTATTACCACATGACAAAACAAATCTCATTACGTGGGATTAGATTCTGGGAAAAAAAAAATCAATAAGATCTATTGAGCTCTTGTAAGTTAATGGAGAACCGCATAAGAATACCTGACTACATAAATAAACAGAAAATATTCACATAGTATTACAATCCGTGTGCTAATTTTATATACTTATAGCGCTCATTTCGCGTACCTATTATAGTGCGACGATTTGAGCGGACTATAAAACGCTATCGCCTGTGTCGTGGGCCACACAACAGACGTGCACTCGTGATTGTAAATTGGCGCGCATTTTTATTATGTCGTTGGCTTTGCTGTTATGATGCTTGCTGCTATTGAAGCTGTAAGGCCCACTTGCACCATTCCGCTAACCCGGGATTAACCGGTTAAACCTGGCGTTACCATGGTTACCAGTACAATTTGACACTTGGTTAACAGTTTAACCGCTTAATCCCGGGTTAGTGGAATGGTGCAAGTGGGCCTAAGAGTATCTTTGTGACATATAGAGCGTGTGAGTTTGCATTTGTCCTATCGCTGTCAAACTCGATGTTAAATAAGTAATTAACTAGGATTTGTTAAGACAGTTTTAGATCTTATGCAGCTATGTTTTGGCCATGTGAGATTGTAAGTATAAGGTTAGGTAATAAAGCTAATGAGTTGATATTTTACACAGTAACATTATATTCTCACTGTGTCTTTTACGAACCATTCCTTCTGCTTCGACTAATTGCAATGAGTGGAAGAAAGAGTCTGGAACTTCAAGCAGTTCAGACTAAAAACTAGTTCAAGACATCATAATATGACATAATAATATGGGTTTTTAATTTAATAATTAGTCCATCGCTTTCACCCAATTAGTCTAGTTAATTTTAGTTTCCATCACCTCTCAATAGTCCTTACACCTTGGCGAGTGTTGCCTCTGCTTGTGTCCCTTTACAATGCACGGGCAAGGGCAGCATCTGGGGAGTGTACCCTTTAACTTTCATCAAAGTGTCAAAAGGGGCTCTACGAGTCAGCTTCGGCTTCTTGCACGCTACTTAAACGTCCGGATCACCATTGTTCCGTGATGGTTAAGACATACTTATGTACAAATATGGATAAAATATTTAATAAAAAAATCTTATCTCCTGTGTTTTGGACCACATCCCATATGAATACTCGCGTATGTTTGCGATTGTAAATTCGCGCCCGTTTCTTTTACCTTGTTTGGCGTCGCTTTTATAACACTACTGGAGCCCAATTCAGATTTAACAACTTGTTACGGTTTTGTTCTTATTTTGAAAATACCTTGTAGATTGTTCACCCTGATTGCTGCATGCTAAATGTAGTTAACGTTATGGCTCCTCTACACGATGGGCCAACGCCGGTCACTCCTAGGGACGCGTTTATGCATTAGAGGGAGCAAGTGATATTGCTATCTCATTCTATCGCATGGCTGCGTCCCTTGGAGTGGCCGGCGTTGGCCCATCGTAGAGAGAAGCCGTGATGCGCGCCAATCACCAATGTAAATTATACAGGGTGTCCCTAGGTCCTGAGGTAATAAATAGCATGAAACCTTCTTCGACCGTTTATCTTCTCTTTCTTCTTCTACCGTTTATCTTTTTTATTTATGACATTAATAAGTTTCAGAATTTTGACAAATGTCGTCATAACCGCACATTTAAAAAAAAAATATCAAAAGTACTGCGAATGATTATTGTTGTCGATTATTGGAAATAACTTTTGTTTGATGGTTAATTTTTTTATCTTTTGTTCTAATTCAAAAATATTACCGTTAGAGAATTTTAGAGAAGTAACCCTACGTGGGATTTCAGGGTTTGTCCAATGGCTAAGGTCACCCTGTATATGAAAACACTATGACTACGACGTTCTTCAAAGTTGTATCAAAACCATAACAAATTAGATTCAACCTCCTGGTTTTGTTATGAAGTTTTCTTTTATGTGATGGCTCCTCTACAGTCTACACGATGGGCCATCGCCGGCCACTCCAAGGGACGCAGCCATGCGGTAGAATGAGATAGGATTAAATTTATTTATTTATTTACGATTTAAGCACGACATTAGACTTTTAATTCCCTGCAAACAGGTTAAAAACTTTATCGGCATCTAGTTGCACTTTTTCGAACTACCCTCACTTAGTCTTAATTATTCACTCTTACTATAGAAAACACAAATCATTTTATTATTAGAAAGAATCACTAATTAACAAAACCAAATTCCGAGAGCGAAAGGTCACGAATTACGTTGGCCCTTCCCAATGCATAACATCGGTAGTGTTGGTAGGAACTCGAATCATTTAAGTCTCTACAAGAGACTCCGATCTCTAACAAGTCGAAAGGAACTCTAGTTTCCACTTACTTATATGAGTATGACAGTCTTAAAGCAAAATACTCAAAGGACTCAAGTCTCAGTCAACACTATGCGCCGATGACGCCACTGCTTTTACGAAAGTAGGTAATGTGACAACCCTGAACGGGTCACGGTTGTAACTTGAGTTGCCAATTTTTTTTGGTGGAATATAGTATTTTCCAGAATAAGGCATCAAAAATTTAGTACATTTCAAAAAAATATAGTACTTTTAGATAAAATACTAAACATGAGTGTAGTATACGTTTAATCGGAAATATAGTATTGTAGCGTAATATATATTTTACCAAATAGTACAGAGAGCCAAAATGTAGTACAATACTTTGTGATATAGTACGGTTGGCAACCCTAGTTGTAACGTCATTCTCCTAGTTTTCGGTACGTTTTCTGTGCCTTGGACCACACTCCGTCTCTACGCGGACGTGTTCGCGATTGTAAATTCGAGCTCGTATTTATTACGCCTCTTTGCGCTGCTATTAGAGTCGTCACACAATAGCTTGCCGCGGACGCAAAATGTAGACAGTAGCGGTTTTTTGCTTTGGTTTTATTGATTAATTTGGCTACCCCATTGATCAAAATTCCTATAACTGAAAACGGAATGCTGTCAAAACGCCTGAATCCCTATTTTATTTTCTAAAAACCACATTTTCAAAATGCCTTATTTGTAAATCAACGTGTAATAATATCTATATCTCAAATCAACTACATGTCACCCTAGCTAGACAGGCTGCAAAGTTCTTTGCCCCCGCTTTCTTCCCTCCAGCCATCTCGAGTTCGTCTTTATACAGTCGTGTTCTCGAAAAAAGAAAAGAGCGAAACCGAAGTCATTTGATATTTTCTGGTATTTTTTGAACCGGTTGCGATAAGAGTTAGGAGCGAAAAACAAATTCCATACAATTTTTAATCTATTTTAAAGGAAAAAGCAGAGAGCGCTCTCCTGACTCTGATAACAATGAAGAAATCGAAAAATTTGAAAGGAATGGGCATAGCTATGGTTAGTGTACATCAATCTGTGTAAAAATATATTCCAGAATGTCAATATTTAGAGAGGAAAATGTGGACTACGTTTTTATGGACAAGTCGTCGTCCATTATCCTTAAAAGGATTGCAGATTAAGCCATGTTTCTTGTGCCTTGGACCACATGGTCATGCGATGCGATTCAGAGTAAATAGAAGCCAAAGTTATAAAGGATGGAACACACATTTAAAACGGCGGCAGAGGTACCAAATTTAACTACAGTTAGAGATTTCGAGCTATTTTCTACTTCGGTTGTGCTAAGCCATGTTTCTTGTGCCTTGGACCACATAGAATGCGAGCGTGTGCCCGCGATTGTGAATTCGCGCTGCACCTCTTTTATTTCGCCTGGTTGGGCGTCGCTAATATGATGCAATGGAGAATAGAGCGCTATGTGGGTCATGCCATGCCTGAAAATGCTTGATACTTTATAAGTAAAGTTTTTATGAACTACATACTGTCATAAGCAGATTAAAAGCAGATAGCAGATTTATCAGCTGATACAGGACTCTTAACAATGAGTTTGTGTTGTTAATGATGATTTTTAAAACATCGCCCGTTAGTAGCGAATAAGCGGTTTTTAATTGTATGGAAAAACCGGTTCATAACCGAAATTTCATCAAATAAAAACCGATTTACATGCTCTACCCGTTAGGCTACTAAGAAGTACAATCATATTAGGACAAAGCTCGAAATCTCTAGAACACATCTGAAATTTGATATGTTTGTTAGTAAAAGGTCCCCTTTTTCAGATCATCCCCTTTTTCAGATCATCCGACATTTGGAGATTTCTAAGAACTGCTGATATATTGCAAAAGGTGTTTCTACTTTTACAAATTCGACCTGACTCAAAATAATTATGTTCTATCTCTACGGCATGAAAAGCTTAAATTGTACACAAAAAAGAACTACGAGTAGGTGGTACATATACTTAAAAAATTTAAGATTAAACTTATAGGTAAATTTGAGTTTTAGTTATACGATCTGTTTCCGATATAACAATGACAGATCGGAAACCGATCGAATAACTAAAACTCAAATTGGCATGTCAGTTTCAATATTATAAATTGTGGTAAATTATGTTGTGATATTTAAAGGACTTTAAACATAGGTAATTATAATATCAAAAGTCAAATACCCAACCTCCAGCCTAAAATAGTAACGACTCAAGGAAACGTTTCGCAAAAGCCAAACAGCGAACTTTTTCATTAACAACATTAACAAGGACAAACGAAAACGATTAAAGTCCAAGTGAAAAACAAAACGGATCCCTCGCTCGCAATAACTGGAGAACAAACTCGACGTAGGCCGGGAGACGAACACTGGAAAACTTAGTTGTAAGTCTTTGAGAACAAATCAAAGGTTTCTTACGTCTTATTGTGGTGATTTGTGTCATTTGTATTTTTAAATAGTATATTGTATTTAAACTATGGTCTAAGACATTTTTTCAGATTACTTGTAATATTTTTCAATAACTGAATGTCAATAAAACTGGTTTTAGTTAAACTCTAAAGCCAAAACTAAAGCAAACTTTATTAATTATTGTTTGTTATAGGAACAAATGTATTGTATGTATTGATCATCGTCATATTAAAAGCAATTTTCAAAAATATCACTGAACTTTATTATAAAGGCAAATACAAAATAATTACGAAAGTATTAAAAAAATCTCTCAAAATCTTATAATTACAAATGAGGTATACATATATTATGCCTTTGGAATAGTACTGCACATTATGTTGACAAAAGCTATTTTTTGCATTACCTCGCGATAAAATAACTGTAATTTAATTAACTTATAAATCATTATTTTTTTCTAGTCACTTACTTTTGCATCGAAAGCGGTATTTATACAAGAAACAGAAGATACAATAATATTATTTTTTCCTTGCGACCTCTCGGTCTACAAGAAAAGTCGGCAACATTAATTATTGTGTAACAGGAAAAAATTGAAGACCCGAGGGGAAGCTGGGCTCTGTCGCTATTGTTTTGTTTATGGAAAATTAGTTTGGCATTACGACTAGGAGGAAAACGAGGCATGATGGAGTATATTGGACCTATTTTAGGGGTGAACATAGTAATAAATTTTATTTATGTGGTTCTATTTAATGGTAATATTTCACTGTCGTAATATTCTTCATGTGCTGTCTTGGTGCGCGTGCAGTTCTGCAATTCGAATGAATTTGCAGATATTAACGTCCAATGTGTTGGTATTATTTTCTTTTTGACAGTGCTATTATCCATGTAGGGTATTTAGTGTTTAATAACAGAAAAATCAATTTTCTTTTAGTTCTGAATTATTTATTTGATGTTTATCTTTTAAAAATCAGATTTTCTTTCAAATTTATAGACTTTTCAGACTTAGATTTTTTTATTAGTAGATAATTATATTTTCAACTGATTCAGTGAGAGGCATTACTTCCAAAAACTTCTGTGAAATCTTTAGCCGTAATACATTTGTTTTTCCTCTAAAAGCCTTTTAAAATAATATTTCGCTTTGTTTTGTCGAATTACGAGAAGAATTAGGTTCTTTGGAGGCCCATGAAAGAAACTTCAGCGTCAACAAAAACAAAATGTTAGGTATTCTTAGATATTTATGTTTTTGACAATTTAATAAGTTTTTTACAGTGTAACAAACATATTTTCTGACATTATGATCCAAAATAAAAGGTAAATGCATTCTACGTAGAGGTTTATTAACATTTTAACATTTTTTTTTACTTGTTTATTTTTATTTTAGACGTTCTTAAGTATTTGTCATCAAATAAAAAATAAATATTGTACTTACTACAAAAAGAACATACGGGACCCTCTTAAGCTTTAAGTATGGTCGTGTCTTTTTTTTGTAGTCAGTAGTAAGAGTAGGTTTATACTTATATTCTAATGAATTATTGCAAAAATAAATAAATGAGCCAATTAAAGACATTTTCGATTACATTTCCTGTGCTAACTTTTTTCTCTCATTATATTTTCTCAATATTTTCGATTACATTTGTTCGCTCAGTTGAAAGTCAATTCCACGTACTTATTAATTTTCCCTTTGCGATTCCTAGAATAATTTCGTGTTGTCTTTAAACCGTTTTAACTTTTTGTTTGGTATTACATAATGTTAAATTTAAATGTTGATATCTTATTATGTTTATGTTTGTATTATCTCATATTGTGTTCTTTACGAATTCTATTAATAAAAATAAAATGTGTATCATAACTTCCTTCATAAAAACGAATCGATTGACACGTTGTCACTAAAATCAATTCATTAGTTTTGAGGGCTCGGAACCGTTTTATTTTTCAAACAGGTTTCGTTCATACACCCGGGAACGAAAGGATTTCGTTTCTGTTTGCGGTTACTGGCTAAATAACTGTTCTTTTAGATATCGGTTTATGCCAAATACGTTCTCATTTCTTTCTTAAGGATCATAATTAACCGGTTAAGTTTAGGTCTCTTTCACGTATGACACCGAGTTTCCGAAAGGTACCGATTATCGTTCCCCACAAACCATAAAATTCCGTTTCCTCTTTTTACCGGTTAGAAGATAGCACTATTTTTTTTTCGTTCGCATTTCATCAATTAACCGGTTTTAATTACCGGAATAGCATAACTGTTTTGGAATGATGTAACAGGTATTTCAATACTGGTTCCAAGCCTGATTTTGACATTCTGATGGAATACACGACACCAAGATGCACAATACTTATGGCGTTATTCAAAAACGCTTGTTAAGCCTAACAAGCCCTTGTTAATCGTTTGTCCTATCCGTCATTTTGTTATTTGTGTTTGTTAGACAGGAAGAAAATTTAACTAAAGTTTGCTAAGTTTTATGAATACGGGGGTTAAACTGTGTCGTCCATTCAATCACATTTGGCCGCATTGACCCTATATATTACGGCTTAATCCGCAATGGGCTAGATCCATAATTAATAGGGCTGCCCTCATCGAAATCGATAGATTGTGGTATTAAAAGTATAAGTAGTATTTATAGCTCTGATATGAAGTCATAGTCTGATTATGTAAATAGCCAATCGAATCTGTTCACGTATACATGAACATATACAAATGACGCCTCCGATTGGTCAGTCAGCGCTTGACGTGATCACGATACACACACGCATAAATTACACGCTTCGTGTGAAGGGTACAATTATATCATGAAGTTACTGTGTATTTATTGTTGTATTGTAATTATTGATACAATATAAATTTTATGTCTGAAAGTTAACTTTATAGATTTTTTCGAGGCCTGTTTTTGCTACTCAAAAATTTTGCTACAAACGAACTCTTCTTTTTAATAAAAAAGGATTTCCGTGTACTTATATTACAAGTTATGTACAGCGGTGTTCATGAAACAACCTTGATATAAAAAAAACCCAAAACCGGTTTACAAATAACATCAAATGAAAGCAAACCAAATGATACCGGTTTGAAAATTTAACCGGTATCCGACCGTCAGCATTACTGTGTACTATGTGGAGTAGTGCATGTACAGATAAGTATCTATTTATATACAAGCTCGTTCTATTGTCGTGCTTTCGTATTGTGGAACTCCGTCATTCTATGTTTATTTTTAGGATCCTGTTGACGTACGTGGAACGACACCTGCTTTGTATGTGTCAATAGGGATTTTAAAGTTGGTATCAACGTTATAGTTAAAATAGATGCGTAGTTAAAAAAAAAGGTGTGCTATGGTATTTGGCCACTTTGCCAGTCACTTTATAAGTATTTGTAACTAATTGTACAATAATCCGTCTAAGCGAACTAAATAAAAGTAACTAATATCCATAACATTTTTCTTCAGTTTGGTTCCTTAAAAAATCGGATATAGTTGTAGATATAAATTTTTAACTCCCAACGCAATATAAGGGGTGTTAATCCTATAACTATTACTCACCATGATAAAATTCAGCCTACCTCTCACAACCCACTAATTTTTCCCTTAAAATCAGAAATAAGTGTATTTGACTTATTCACAATGTTAATAATGGTACTTGCTATAACTGTTCCAAATTTTCGGTACCTACATCAAACGGTCTTTGAAAAAACGCATTTAACCGATTTGCAACACCGAAGTGATCCCATGCATCTCCGTGAACAAGATTTTGTACGGAGCTCTAAAAATGCAACATATTCAAGAAAATTGTACTTACTTTCCTAAAATTTAAGGAACCTTTTACAAATAAAGCCAATCAAATGCGAATAGTAGTCAAGTGTTCTCTTCTCACTCCGAGATTAAAAGAACTCTGATTTATTTTATAAGAAATTGGATACAAATTATGCAAGAAACAAACGGTATGAACGTGAACGTTCGTCTTTTGTTTTTCAGGTGATTTTATTACGTGATCCGATGTTTGAGATGTTTATGAATTAATTTTTTGTTGAATTTGAATGTTATAAACTTATAATTATTAATTACATATATTAGGGAAGGTGAAAGAGAGCTTAATTGCTTTTACAGGGTTTGTTTTTGGTAGCTATTTAATAAAGATGATGGTGGTGCTATTAAATATATTTAGTACAAACAGTTATTTTACTTTCACGCTATTAGCATTGTAAGGATGGGTTGCATAGTCAATCAATTCAATTCATAATCGTTGCAGACTTATCTTGGTCTAACAATATCCTTCCATTTATACAAAATAACAAAAAAAGTTAGAGAAAACTGTGCCGAGAAATGCTTTTCTCACAATAAACCGGACGCAAACGATGATGTGTAAAGCAACCCTTTTTGCTTTCCGTAAGCCCGGCTCCATGCATACGTAACGACGTCATAATTTCCGACACGTACAACCAGACCAACAACTAACCATACGTGTACCTTATGTCTTACTAATAAGGCTTAGAACAGGTTAACAGGTATGCCCGATGGTACACACTTGCCACTTTTTTGTAACTCTGTGCTAATCTGTGCAAGCGCGAACGATGTTTAACGGTATTTTGTGCACTGGTAAATTCGAGCCGCATTCGGAGTTAGTAAACTCGAATTTACATTGCAGTCAAGGAAATTTAAACTGGATAGGGTCTGTATGGGCTCTCCTACATTTCACAACTCTTCTCTTTCCGCACAGTCTCTATTAGGTATTACTTCTAGGCTCTTCGGTTGAGGCTCGAAATATGACGCAGTCTTTAAGGTTCTTAACTTGGTTCTTCATCATTAACTTAAGAGTTATTATCTTGTCATTGGAGTATCTTCCAGCTTCCCTTATCTTGCGCCAGCTCTTTGACTTTTTGATAGGACACAACCCCTACTTTTTCTTTAATGGATTTCCTCTACCCCGCTTGCGTCCTATCCGATCCTATAGTTTTAAAGAAGTGGTCGTGTCGTAACCTAATTCCGTGTATATTTGCAATAATGTTCGGGATAGCTTTCGTTTCACTCACTCTTCTTAGCACCTCCTCATTTGTCTCTCCAACAAATGCCTTCTATTCGCCTCCAGCACCACATTTCAGCATCACCTTGGTCTAATTTGATGATTTGATTGTTTCTATCTTAAAACAACCGAAGCACCAAATCAGTCAAAAAATCCTGCATCTTTTCATGTTTCGCAAGATTATCTGTACTTGTTTATATTTCTTGAGCCCATCGTACACGCCTTCCCCCGTTATTTTTCCATAAATTGTTTGCTTCCAACTCGTCAAGTGCGCGGATTGCCTGCAAATTGCCGTTTGTTACAAATTTGTTTGTTCCCAACAACGCACGCATTCAACTGTGTTTTCTTTCATGTGTGTTATTGTACTTCTTGTTGTGTTATTGTATTTCTTGTTGTTTCATTATGGATACTTTTATGGCGGTTTAAACCTTTTTTCGTTTGCGCGTGTGCTTTTAGATAAGGAAAACGGAATAAATTATCTTATACTTTTAAACGAGCAATTCTTGTTTGTTTATATATATATATAAACAAACAATATATATATATTAAAGTGTATATATATGTATGTTTCGGGGATCTGGGAAACGGCTCTACTAACGATTTAGTATGGAAGTTTTCAGGGCCTAAAAATCGATTTAGCTGGGTCTTTCTTATGTCTTTGAAAACGCGCATTTTGAATTTTTATATGTTTTCCGAGCAAAGCTCGTTCTCCCAGATAGGTATTGTATTTACATAAAAAGAGTAACAAGTCAAGTTATGGTCCTTGATAGTAAATTTTTGTCAACTAAGTGTGACAATGCATATTAAACACCTGAGGTATCTATTTCCTATTCAAAAGAGTGACAAAGGGGAGGGGTGGTCTAAAAAAACTAAATTTTGTGGAAAATGTAAGTAATGGACGACCCCAAGGAAAAAAGTGTCCAAATTTTTCCAAACATTTCTTTCATTCCGTCATACAAAGTTTATGTAAAATGCTAACGTAATGGAAAAACACTTGGGACACTTTTTCTCCTATTAGGATCGAAAAAGCTTGTGACTCAAGTAAAAAGAATATAAAAATTAGCAAATGTGAGAAAAAGTGAAGTGTAAACCTTGAAATAAAATAGCTCAAATACAAAATCACGGTTAATATCCCGCGGTCGATATAAAAAAAGTACTTAATCAACAAAAATATTATTAGGGGACATCTTACACAGATCAACCTAGCCCCAAACTAAGCAAAGCTTGTACTATGGCTGCTAGGTGAAGATATACATACTTATATATAAAAATATTTGTGTTCATCACACAACTAAATGCCCTTACCGGGATTCGAATTCTATAAAATAAGCCTAGTAAATAGCTCACTCACTAATATCCAGAATTCAAATCTCGACACAAAAAGGGACCCAAACCAAACACTTCAGTTCGCCAAACAATTGCTTATTCCGGTCAGCCGTATGTAAAAAAGTTCGTGCCTTGAAATCGTTCCGTGGGGGAGTGCAAATATTAGTGGAATTTAAGCATACTGTGTTTTGGATTGTGAAAGTGAGTCTGACTATTGTAGGGTAATATTTGGATAAAATTTCACTTAAATAATAAGTATCGTAAAATGGGGTGAGTAAGGTCATAACTGAAATTCAAACCTCAATAACAGTCATTTTATTTTTACATATCATCATTTTTCACTCGGTTCCCTGGATTTCCACATTTCAAACATGACGCTAAAACAACAAAGACAATCAAACATTCCCTTTTTATACGTCCTGAAGCACAATTTAATATGTCAAATTTAACTTTTTGTGCATGAAACATGTGTGGTACCCCTACCAAGAATTGAAGTAGATATGTTCGCTAGCGACTGCGTATACTTACTTGCAATTTGCAATGCATCACCCAGAATGAGTTTGTTATTTGAGTGACTTATAAGAATTTTATCTACACTCATGGACAAATTAAGAGGAGCGCAAAAAAAAAGTTTAAAAAGTTTAATTACTAATTTTGTAATTACTGTAATCCAGTAATTAAACCTTTTTCTTTTGCGTTCCTCCAAATTTGTCCATGAGTAATTGAGTATATAACTTGGACAAGCAGATCTTGTCAGTAGAAAAAGGCGAATTTGAAAAATGTAGGGGTGAAGGGATATCGTCTCATAGAAAATTTGAATTTCGCGCTTTTTCTACTGTCAAGATTTGCTTGACCATCTATATGTTAATATGTAAGGTAGAATTAAACAAAGAAAAGTCTGCAGCGATTTTGATAGCCCACGCAGTGCAAGTATTATTCTAAACGTCAAACATCTATTAAATTATGACGTATGAATAACACTTGCACAGCGTGGGCTATCAAAATGCAGACTTCTTGGTCTAACTCTATGTATCTCTGAGCCTTAGTTTCCTGAAAATTAATGATATTTGATTAGATTCGCAAACTCATGGTAAGGTCACCGATCGCATATTGTGGGCGTGTGCGGGGCACTGACGTTTGAGAGACAGAACTCATTTGTTGTTTATTACCATGAAACGTTGGATCATGGTAAACACATATTTATGAAGTTAATTGTACAATGCACGTAGTAACATTTTTGTTAGGTTGCGTCATTATGCAAAGTGGTATTTTGCGAATGAGTAATAATACTAATAATTGAATAACTTTGCGATGTCAGGTCTTAGACAAAACATCCACCAGACAGCATAGTCGCGCTACCCCCTCTGCCACGCATATGGTAATTTTACTCCATGTTCGAGTCGAAAGTGTCTTTGTGTGACGTCCGTGTCTTTGAACGGATGAGTGTGTACTTACTGTGTCTTCCGAAAATCGTTTTTTCCAAATTAATATTTTTCCCATTCGCAATTTTTACCATTTTATTTTTTCTCGATAGCTTCCTTCCCGAAAGCATTTCTAACCATTCGTATATTTTCCCATTAATTTTATTTTCCAGTAGCTTATTTTCCTAATTAGACCAGCGGTGGAACAAAAATGGGTTTTGATAACATTAAAGTTTTTTCTTTTTTGATATGTTATTGTAAGCATGTTAAATAACATTCATGTAAAAAGTTAGAAAATTTTAGGTGGAGCGTTCGGCCATATTTAAATTTTCAATTTTTGCTAAATAACTATGTAAATATAAAATTAAAGTTACAAAAAACTTTAACATATTCAATAACACTTTAATTTATTCACAATATTCGGTTTTTAGAAATCTGGAACAGCTGCTTTCTGGTGAACGTAAAAACAGGAATTATTATGTAAATACAGAATTAGAGTAGCTGATATTGCAAAATTACGATATTATCTATCAACTTAGTATACATGTAAAAAGTTAGAAATGTAGACAATGTGCTTGTCTAGATATTGATTTCTCGTTAAGCAGTATAGCCAATATTGAATTAAAGTTTGTAGAGTTAATATTACACGGTCATAATAAAGATCTTACTTCTCACACAAAAGATTAGAAATATAAAATCACGGCGACACTAAATACTGATACGTAAGTATGCATTCCGAGCTTATATTAAGTTACATTTCAAACGCGCGGCGTTTGCGCGCGCCGCGCTGTGCGCCGTGGCAGGAGGCAGCGATCGACGGTCGCGGGCTAGCGGTTAGCGCGGTGCCCTTAAAAATACGCAAAGCGTTTATAAAATTATTATCAATGGTAAATAGTTATTTTACACAGTACACTAATGGAAACTTACCTTCCCTTATTTATTTCTATATGTACTAGGGATTGCCCGCGGTTTCGTTTACGTAGAATTCGTTATCGTGTTAAGTATAGAAATAATAGATACATTTGAAAATTATTTTAGGTGCATTGTCATACAGATAACTACCCTTGTTAAAGTATTCTTCAAATTCAATACACAGGTGTCATTTCAATATAATTTTGCGTAATTTGGCGCTTTTAGGTTATAAATGACTAGCGACATACATTTTATAAGAGCGATCATCTCCGATAATATTTACTTTATCATAAAATCAATTTCAAACTAACGTTATTCAATATTTATCATTTGAAAGTCAATATTACCAACCAACTGATCCAATTTACCTACGGTAACAACTCAAAATTTGCATCAAATTAAATGCCACTTTTCTTATCCGTTTCGAACAATCAAGAGGGCCTTTACGAGCTGATGTGGTGAAAATTTTATTTAACCTTCGTCCCTTGAAACCTTCACTACGCTCAAGGTTCAACTTTACGAACCACTCGCTCCGCTCGTGGTTCAATTTTAGAATGTTTAAATTTGTGAATGTGCTTCCTGCCTCGCACAGCCAAACTGTGGAATGAACTGTCCGATACGACCTTCAAACCTTCAAAGACCCCCCATCTTAAAGGTCGGCAACGTGCTTGCAACCCTTCTGGTGTTGCGGGTGTCCATGGGCGGCGGTAATCGCTAACCACCAGGTGATCCGTCTGCTCGTTTGCCTCCTATTTAATAAAAAAAATTGTTTCGCTTGTTTGGGTATCAATATTAGCACGAGCGGTTAATCAACAACTTTTCCCCTTGTAAAACAAATAAATAAGGTAGATGAGGTGCAGGCATATGAGGCCCGGCGGGTAACAAGGCCCAGCATTCAAAAATAGCAGTTGCTCCCTATTATTCCCAATTATTCTGAATTTGTACTTGTTGCTAAGAAGGCCCACTGTCAGTGCAGGTAAAAAGGTCTAGTCCCGGGCCTTATTGAACGTATGAGATGAAATATTAGATTAAAATATTTTAAGATAATTTTCAATATTTTTAATCTCTTATTAATAAGGTCGATTTGAAGAAACTTCTATGAAATTATGACTTATAAATAACACTTGCACTGTGTGGGCTGTCAAAATTGCTGCAGACTTTTCTTGGTCTAACTCTAATATTTTTTCACTTGCTTTATTGACCTAAAGACGTTTTAAAGAATCAAAAAGTCTAATAACATTGAGGCACTTATACTTTTTAAAGGCAGTAACTAATTACAAGTGACTTTTTTTTGTTAATACATAGGTCGGTGGAATTTCCATGTTTGGCGGTCCTCCGCCTTCTCTTTGACAGCCCGATACGACACGACGTTGATCTTTTCCTTTATTTGATCCATGTACGCTCTCCTTGGTCTTCCCCTCTTCCTGTTTGCTTCAACTTTCCCTTGTATGATATTTTTGATAAATTCGTCGTGTCGTATCAGGTGCCCAAGCATCCTTCCTCTTCTATTGTCTATAGTTCTTAACAAACTCCCCCTCTCTCCTACTACATAGGCCACACTGAATGTTTTGCACTATTGGCCACTGGTAAACATTTAAATTATGAATTGTATATTTAAAAAAAATACAGGCTTTTGATTATGGAATGTGACAAATGTTGGCGACAAATCGATCGTCTTTTGTTTTTAATGGCTTGTCAAAGTAAGTCAGTGCGTTGAACGTGGCTTTAACGCGAAAATATTTTTAGAGCTATGATTTTGTTATGATTTTAAAAGTTCGCTTACTCCGCAAGAGTGTAGTGCTTGCCTTCAAAATGCTTTTGGGATTGAAGCACCACATCTGAGCATCGTGAGGCGTTGGTATGGTGAATTTAGTAGAGACAGTATTATTCTAGGTAATGATTTTCGTGATGGTCGACCGTCCACGGCGATCATTCAAGGAAACGTGGCTACTGTGAGACGACTCATTGAAGAAAACCCACGAATCACCTATGACGAAATTTGAGGACAATTAGGGATAGGTTCAGACAAATACAAAAGATTTTACAAGAATATTTAAAAGTCAGGAAGCCTTGTTGTCTTTGGATTCCTCACGAATTAACTTCAGTCCAAAAACAGGTACTTTTTGACTGGTGCCGAGAAATGCTGCGTAAGTATATGCAAGGAAGTTCAAATGCTGTATATAACATCGTTACAGGAGATGAAACCTGGATTTACTGCTACGATCCGGAAAAAAGGCATTAGTCCAGTCAATGGGTCTTTCGAAGGTGACAGGAGGCCCATACAAGTTCAACAAGCCAAAAGCGTTGCCAAACATTTTGATCGTCTGTTTTTTTTAAACGCGACATTTTTGTACCGTACTTTTAAATAATAAAAGAACGTTAAATACTGAGCAGTACACTACCATTTGTGTGCTCGCAGTCATTGAAAAAGACCGCGAGAGACGACCGAGAAGCCGCATCCTCCTGCGTCATAATAATGCGTCCACCGATACCGCAATAAAGGCAAAAACATTTTTTTATTACGAAAACGTGGAAAATGTCTCTTATACGGATTATAATCCAGACATTGCACCCTGTGACTTCTATCTATTTCCCAAAATTAAGGATTTAATTTGGGGTTTGACATTTAAGACCCCGGATAAGGCAGTTACTACGTTTCATCACCACGTCGAAAAATTGCAGTCAAGTGATTGGGCCTCATGCTTCCAAAAATGGTCCGAGCGAGTGAATATATGTGCATAGAATGTAAAGGGAAACATTTTGAGAAGCAATAAATGTATTATTATGGTTATAAATGGTTTTATTCAAAAGTTACGCAAAACTTTCAGTATGCGTAAAACCTCTTCGTTAGTTTTCTTTTCTTTTACGATAGAATTGCGAAAAATCGATATTTTGCAACAAGTGACGAATTTTAAAACACGGTCAAAGGGAGTGTTTTAACGTGCTTATTATAGCACCGGTGTCGTAATGTAGCACCAGATGTACTGTAAAAATTATGTTAAAAGATAATACTTACGAATAAATATTTATACTGTAAAAAAATATCCCACCAAACACATTTTCATGTAAATTTTGTTGCTAAGACGAAACCATAAGACTAGCACTGTCAAAAAGTTGTCAGATCTCTTGTCGAGCCAAGCTTCAAACTCTACAAGCCCTAACTTCACTAACTCTACACCTTAGTCAAAATATGTGGCTTGACTGTTTCGCTACCGCCACATGGGCATAAGGTGAAAAATTTATTAAATTCATTATTTTTAGGGTTCCGTACCTCAAAAGGAAAAATACTGAACCCTTATAGGATCACTCGTGTGTCTGGCTGTCCGTCTGTCACAGCCTATTTGCTCCGCAACAACTGCACCAATAAGTTGAAATTTGGTATACACATGTAAGTCTATAGCCCAAGGACATACATGTAAAGTAAATAATAGAAATTCAAAAAAAAATATATATATATATCAAATGAAGGGGCTCATTGTAAGAATGTCAGATATATTTATTCATAATTTTAAAATAAATAGTTTAGAAGTTATTTAAGAAAATACGCAAAAAATGACCATTCCGCCCCCCCCCCCCCCTATCTCCGAATCTACTGGGTCTAAAATTATGAAAAAAATACACATATTAGCTCTTTTCCTATAGATGACAGGAAAACCTATTAGAAATGTGCAGTCAAGCGTGAGTCGGACTTAAGTACCTAGTTTTCCGATCCCTACTCACTTTTCTCTAAAAAAAATATATTGTTAAAAATTGTGTAATGTATAGAACCCTTGGAACGCGAGTGCGACTCGCATTTGGGCGGTTTTTGTATTATACTTACATACAATAGTTCTTGTAGAAACGAAACGGCCAAGCCACTCACTTTTGGTGTAGAGCTAGTAAAGTTAGAGGGCTTGTAGAGTTAGAAGCTTAGCAAGAGATCTGATAACTTTTTGACAGTGCGAGCCTTATGGTTTCGTTTGGGCAACATTTTACATCAAAATGTTTTTGATGGGATTTCACTTCTTTTTGTAAGTTGTTTATGACAATCTTCCATCCCCTAATTTAAAGGGTTGGGGGTGATTTAATATTAAAAATCCTGAAATAAGTATCTGGGGGCATCTGTTACACAATGTACTTCTTACTGATTCCCCATATAAACCCTTCACCCCGTAAGGGTAAACTTTGGGGTTGAAATCTGCCTTCACCCCGTAAGGGTAAACTTTGAGGTTGAAATCTATTCTATATCCTTCCCCATAACAATACCTATCTACATACCAAATTTCAACTAAATCGGTTCAGTGATTATTGATTTCCCATACAAAATTAAACCCCATCTTCATCCCCTTAGGGATAAAATTTTTTTGAATTTATTTGTTGTTTGTGTACTAAAACTATCTTAAATACCAAATTTCAGCTTCTTAGAGGACTTAAGGAAGTACCCGGTATTGATGATCATCAAGTGAGTGAGTCAGTGACGAAATCGAAGTTTTTAGATATGAATAAAATCTAAAGTATAAGAGCTATGCAATTGATATGCTTAATAAGTCCGAGAACTTTGTTTATCTGGTATAATCCAACCCCAAGTTATGAGGGTTCCAAAAAACGACAAAGCGCTTCGAGAAAAGGTAGATAGTGCCCTTGCGCTTTTCTCGTCTTGGCGGGGGCACTGCCGTGCCCCCAGATGTTAAAGGATGAGACTACTGTAACTAATAAAGATTTATGTTTAGTTACCTACTATTTTCGCGTAAAATAGACAATTTTTATATCTTTAGTTATTAAGACCCAAAATAATTATTTTCACTTATTATAAATAAATCCTCCTGTTATGAAGTATCAAATATTGTTATTTGTATATGTATAACTCTTAAGTTAAAAACAATAAAATCTGTTATTACCTACTGTCAAAATGATTATTTTTTGCGGGATTAAGTAATACTCTGGTAGTGTTCAATAAGGCCCATAATAGGACTTTTATAAAAGGTATATTTTCCAAGAGTATCGTAATATTTTTATAACTATTTTGGTATAATGAAGAAACTTAAATAAATGAGAAACCTATTTGAGTGAGTTTTTCATTCTTCATGTCCTGTTTATTAAAAAAAACCATTTTAATTTAAGGTGAGGCATACGTATTCCGTATGGGCCGTATAGGCATATACGGCCCACACGGAATATACAATAAGGTAAGTGAGGCCACTTACCTTATTGTATATTCAGGATGTATACCGTGTAATATTGAGCAGTTGGTTCATAATATACATATTATGATATTGACGTTGAATAGGACAGGACATGACAATAGGAACCAGAAATAGGTATAGTTGGTCAAACCAATTTGTCAGTAAATAAAAACAAAAAACTATATTCATCCTTTTCTTTTGGGTGCTAGTACTAGTGTAAGTCAAAGATAGTATGATGATTCTCCCTGTCTATGTTTGAAATGAGACAGTCCTTTGACAAACTATGTATAGTTTTATCATTTATCAAACATTACGCAGATACCACAGACTAATAGCCCCTACAATCACATTTGGCAACAAACGCATAGCTCACTACCCCGTACCTCGCTGTAATAGTGCATGGTCTAAAAGGCATTTTTCATTTTTGGCACCATACTTATATAACAAAGCACACAAAACCCTTAATATAAACAACATTAGTAATTTTCAATTAAAAAACAAAATTAAGATTTGGTTAAAATCATTACACACATATTCTAAAAATCAGACACAGAATACTCACACACGCGCGCGTACACACACATCACAGTTTCATCTTTCTTTAAAATTAATTTTAATATTGTTAATATGTCATATAAAATGTATAACATTGTAACATTACCTACGCTTGTAATTGGGAAGGAACTGGCTCTTGAGACACAGGGAAACCTACTTTGAGAGCCAGGAACCAATGTTATGTAACAACTCAAAGTTGCAATAAAGATTATTTTATTTTATTTTATTTTATTTTATAGTAAAAAATAGTTGTGAATATCTTGTACATTTTTATTACAATATTAGTCAAGATAATGAAATATAGCTGGTCAAGCAAATCTTGTCACTAAAAAAAGGCGCGAAATTCAAATTTTCTATGGAACGATATCCCTTCGTGCCTACATTTTTAAATTTGCCGCCTCTTTCTAGTAACAAGATCCGATTGACCAGCTGTAGGTATTTTTACTTAATAAGATATTTTAATTTCACGTAATGTCCGCATATAATTTATATATGTGCACGGTAAACAAACAAATGAATGATAAGAAAAGACAGACAGTGTTACTGAGCGGGAGGTGGGGCGAGGGGCGAGGTATAGGTAGGCTATGATAGGCTCTCGAGCGCCGCGCCGGCGACGGACGGACCAGCGCGGCGTATCTATGAATTTCGCGCCTTTTTAACTAGATTTTACTATTACAATGCAAGCTACACACAGAAATTTCTTACTTTCCATATATACGCTGCATATATTATTTTATAGTAATAGACTTATTTTTACAGACTCTAATTCAATATTAGATCTTATAGGACAAAAAACGCATATTAATTCTAAAGCATATATCTTATTCTTCTAGCTTTTTAGCTTGCCTATTAACTTATAAATTTAGATATGTTGTTGTGGATTTATTAAACTTTAATTCAATATCGACAAAATAATAAGCTAATTGTAGTTTGACAAAGAAGCACGTTAAAAAAAATTCTAATAATTTTACATTATAAAGCGTCATACATATTATAAACAATGGAACTTAAACATTGCACTTTAATTCAATATTAAAAAATCATTACTAAAAATATATAAATACCTAATTTATATCTAACGCTCGTTCTAACTTTTCATCATATATAGCATATATGCTTAAAAATATGTCCTATATCAGATAAGTATCACTTTTTCAACTTTAGAATTATCAAAACTTTTCGTGCAAAAATCCGGTCCCACTATTGAGCTAAATAGGTTTTCTAACCATTCGCATAATTTGGATATGTATTCTTATTATATTATAATATACGAGACACTAACTAAAAAATAACTTCTTTTTGTAAATCAATATCGTACAATATAATTAGTCGGTCGGCGTATTTGTCAGTGTTGACTATCAGTGAGTCGTGGTAATACGTCCTACAAACTTGCTTCGTCATGCAGATAAAAACCGGACAAGTGCGAGTCGGACTCTCCCACCGAGGGTTCAGTACTTTTTAGTATTTGTTGTTATAGCGCAACAGAAATATTTATGTAAATACATCATGTGAAAATTTCAACTGTTTAGCTGTTGTATACGGTTCATGAGATACAGCCTGGTGACAGGCAGACAGACGGACAGTGGAGTATTAGTAATTGGGTCCCGTTTTTACCCTGTGGGTACGGAATTCTAATAATAGGGTCCCGTTTTTACGCTTTGGGTACGGAACCCTAATAATAGGGTCGTTTTTTAACTCTTTGGGTACGGGACCCTAAAAAGTGCAGGCTGTTCAATACAATTTGCAATGGTAACAACGCCTGTCAAGAGTCGTCAGGATTCGTTACGACAGTGAGTGACGGCTTTAATTCGGCGCATACGCTACGGACCGACAACACTACTGACCATCGGTGAGTCTTGTGTACTTGCAATAAGGTTGAGTTTCAGTCAACAGTGGACGATAGCAGATACGAAAGAGCACTTTGTACAGCGAACTGCTAAATGCGGATAGTGGATTAAGCTGCCTTTCCATGTCAATTCGTATAGCTTACAGTCACACCTATAATTCAGTACTATGGCGTATCCTACATCTTGGTCTGTGTTTCACCACGGTGACAATTTGTCACCAGATAGTGACAATCGTGAGGATGGCTCTTGGAGAATGAGGAGAAACTTGGAGGTTGAAGAACTGGTGGGCGAGCCCAACATCATCGGCGAGAGCAAGGCTGCTCGACTTCGCTGGCTCAGTCATGTGGAGAGGATGGGAGAGGATCGTGCGGCCAAAAGAGCTTATCTGGGGCGACCAACTGGGAGACGTCCGGTCGGAAGGCCTAGGTACGGATGGATCGACGAGGTCCAGAAAGACCTGTGTGGCATGCAAGTGGCTGAATGGCGTCAGATCGCACAGGAAAGGAACGAATGGCGCAATCTAGTGTCGGAGGCCAAGATCCACTGCGGGTCGCTGAGCCAGCGAAGTAAGTGACAATCGCCGTACACATTGCTGGTTTAACTGATTGAGTAATTATTACTGTAGCCTCTAGCCGCCCAGAGACCTATAAAAAGGTCTTCTGTTCCATTCTAATTTGAACTTTGTGTTGACAAAATAAAATTTAATTTTGCCTGGCAAGGTTTGACGTATGGGCGGCTAGAGGTTATAGAAGCCATACCAAACAATGATGTTGTCGCAATCGCAAGACCAAGCGATCAAATCGTCGTAAGCGTCATAAAATTAATGGCGCTTACGCGTTTAGGTCGCGATATTCACGCTCCGCTTTTATGGTTCTCTGTCCCGCAGCTAAACGTAGTAATAATAGTTCAGTGGTTCAACTAGTAAAAATTGACCTAGATAGGGACCGTGCGTGTCGGAGGGTCTGCCATCTTGTGGCCTGAATCGGAAACATATGTGCACACAAGTACATAGCCACACAAGTGCTACCATCTACCGTTTTCGTCGGTACGCTTTCTTGTGGGTTCTGCCACATCTTGTGGGCTTGTGGGCATTAACGACACATTTACACCTCGCGCCAAAAATCTGACGGCTCCCGTGCTGCCCCCTATAGTTCATGCTCGGGGCCTATAGGTTACTTAACGACCGAATTGCCAGGGAATTGTAACTGTTATAAAGAGGCGCCTGTACCCTAATTTTCCGCTTAAAAACTTTCTGCAACATTATTTTCATCGTTAATATTAACTATTCACGTGTGCTCCACAAATAGACCCCGTGAACCAGAAAATTCGATAAAAGGTTCCCATTCTCACCGAGTGTTTCGTTCGAGCGCATGTATAAAGTATTTCGAGATTTGCGAGGCATCTCACAAACTTCACATCACTTCGTCACTAACCATCAAATTCCCAACCTTATTGTTTTGCAGTAAGGTTGGAATTATATCAGCAAGACATATCAAGATGGGAGAGTGCGAAAGATCCATAGATTTGCTTTTAATAGAAGCGGAGTCTTGTGATTTTTAAATTCGCGCGTTGCATTTTTGTTTAGGGTATTCGCCTGTTGAGAGTTTGATGTGTTTTTTTTTATAAATTTTAAAATGTAAAATAAGGCGTGAAGCTTACGGCTTAGCTTTGATGGAAAACGTACATTTGTTGTTTGAAAAGAACAGTGAACATTTTCAACATTTACAATAAATTTAATTTTTGATTTTTTTCCAGACATATTGCTGTCTTATTCCTAATGGTAACATTCCATTTCTAGCCGCAGCTGCACTACCGGTACTTAACGCGGCACTGTCATTGTGAATTTCCATAGTAAAATTGACAATAATGCGGTTAGAAATGAAATGTTATCCTTATACTAACTAACAGGTCAATTCGAACGCGCACTGACATCAAACCGACACTAGAATACTTCAATACAGATGAACCGATTTTGATAAATGTGTCTTTCAAATAACAAAAACCACTTCCTGATCGGTTTACCCGCTATCCCGGTTTACCCGTTAAGAAGTTACGGTGTCGCAGATATAATATAACATTCCTCGTCAGGGGTTTAAACACTCCAATGGCCTCCAAAATACGGTTTGTTTTTTTTTATGCTATGTTGTCCATTTCAAAATCAATATAATAAACCCAAAATACTGATTCTTGTCCTAAGCACTCTCCGCGCGTAGGTACCTAGGTAGGTACCCACAGACCAACCACTTATTTTCAGTGAGGTACCTACTCGTACTCCGTGGGACGTGACTTGAAACGTTTTCCCGGCAAATTACTTGCCCGGTTTTGATTGATGTTTCATTAACGCCGTGATTCCAGCTGGAACAAGGTCACAACAGATGTAGGGAGAATAGATACACCGAATTTTATTATTAAAGGAAAAAACGGGAAAAATTACGCTTCCGGCAGGACTTGAACCTGCAACCTCCGCAATCCTTAATATAAGATTAGGAATATCGCTCGCAGACATATCTGTACGTTTAAAATAAATTTACTCGTAGATACACCAAGTTTTCCTAATATCCCAAATAAAAAACCGGACAAGTGCGTCTCGGGCTCGCCCACAGAAGATTCCGTACTGTTTAGTATTCGTTATTATAGCGGCAACAGAAATACATTATCTGTGAAAATGTCAACTAGCTATCACGGTTCATGAGATACAGCTTGGTGACAGACAGACGGACAAACAGCACTGGAGCCTTAGTACTAGGGTCCTGTCTTTACCCTTTGGGTACGGAACCCTAAAAAGTAATTTGGAATAAAATGTAATGGCGGAGCCCTGGACATGGGGCGCGAGGTCTACAGCTCAGCAAGCCAAGGTTTAGAAACATTATAATCACTACACCACACCTTATTAAACAAAGTCCACTGCCGCGACTGTCTGTGTGTATGTTTGTTCGCGAAGTCCACTGCCGCGACTGTCTGTGTGTATGTTTGTTCGCGAAGTACACTGCCGCGACTGTCTGTGTGTATGTTTGTTCGCGAAGTCCACTGCTGCGACTGTCTGTGTGTATGTTTGTTCGCGAAGTCCACTGCCGCGACTGTCTGTGTGTATGTTTGTTCGCGAAGTCCACTGCCGCGACTGTCTGTGTGTATGTTTGTTCGCGAAGTCCACTGCCGCGACTGTCTGTGTGTATGTTTGTGCGGGAAGTCCACTGCCGCGACTGTCTGTGTGTATGTTTGTTCGCGAAGTCCACTGCCGCGACTGTCTGTGTGTATGTTTGTTCGCGAAGTCCACTGCCGCGACTGTCTGTGTGTATGTTTGTTCGCGAAGTCCACTGCCGCGACTGTCTGTGTGTATGTTTGTTCGCGAAGTCCACTGCTGCGACTGTCTGTGTGTATGTTTGTTCGCGATAAATTGAAACGAACCCATTGACTGAACCGATTTTCACCTATCAGTAGAGTGATTCTTCAGAAAGGCTTAGGTGAATAAATAAAATTGTTAAGGTTTTAATTTATGTTTATGTTTTAAATTGTTAACCCGTGCAAACTGCAAAGCCAGGGCGGGTCGCTATAGTTCGTTTTTTTTAGCATTAGAAATAAGGTAAACAATCTTGATGTCTTTTAATTGAAAAACACATTTTAAAAATAAGTTTCGGCAAATATGTAACAATTATGAATCTAATACGATCATTTATATTCTTCTGCTTTCATAAGTAATAGTTTTTGATTTTTAAAAAGCGTTTTTAAATTAAAAGACATGTTAAGATCGCTTACTTTCTTGCAAGTTCTTTCTAATGCTAAAAAAAACGAACTATAGTAATGTATATTATGTTATGAATACTTATGAATGTAAATACTTAAACAAAATATTAAGTACATTACCTATTTGAGAGGTATTCATACTAGGTAAACAATATGTATTCTGAAAAGGCGACTGGGAAGTGAGATAGTGAACAATGGCGGCTTAGAACGCGGCTAAGCTTTATTATAAAGTAAATTAATTCTGTGACAAAAGTATACGAGTTTGAAGGCACATTTCTAAAACACTTCGTTTCTTGCATGAAAATTGCTTTTACTCTGGTGCTACATTACGACACCTTGTGCTATAATAAGCACATTACGTGACTACATCAAAAATTTAAAGAGCCATATGTACTGTAAAACGTTCTACGACACACGTGCGAATAGGTAATTCGCAACTCGTGTCCAAACGGTCCGAATTTCGTATTTTTCGCACTTGTATCTTAAATAACTATTACTCGTAACTTGCATCACCGGAAAAGAGTAAAAATATCAAATTTAAGAAGAAATCGAATTTTATTCGTAAATACAAGCAGAAACGAAGCAAAATACTTTCATATAAATAACAGAGCTAATAAAAGTTTTTTTGTTTCTTAAGAGTAAACTCGCCCCATTTTTTTTGTATTTTAATTTCTAGCAAAAAAAAACATAATAAAAAAAAAATAGTTACGGATTAGATATGTCCGTACCAAAAGTGAAGTTTCTTTAAACAAAAACGTCACTTTTGACACTGACATATCTAAGATCGTATGACGCGCGTACCTTATACGCCATATAAGGTAATTCGAAACAATACTAATGTAGTAAAATAATTAAGCTTTCAAAGGATTCATAGATTTCTTCCATATACTTGTTTTCTTGTTTTGCACGAAACGTCAAACGCCAGGCAATCTGCAAAATAAACAAATCGTACATCCGTCAACAGTTCCGATTTATCAAACATACGATAGAAATGGAATATTTCAGTTTTTGTCGACGGAAAGTGCATCCGAGAATCCTTTTAAGCAGATAACATGTTTTCACGTTTACATTTTTTTAATTTTCTTTGAGCATCGCTCCTTTGAAACGTGCATTGGGAGTATTTGTTTCATTCGATGCTTTTCTGTTTGTTTTAAACGATTCAAAATGAAATGAAATGGTTCTGGTTTATTCTAATGAACGAAACTCCTTTTAGGCAGCGTTTCTACCTGAGATGTGCGAGGAGGGAAGTGTTTGTCATGAACCAATAGAAACACTTCATTTACCTATTCTCGCTCAGCTCAATTTTATTCGCGCTTATTAAAATTAACTGAGGTGAAAAATACCATATTTCTGACTCCGCTGAGCTGCATGAATTGGTGTCACAGGGTTTTCTCGTTTTATATCTGAAAACTGCTTTTTTGAAAAGTCATGTACTGTACTCTCAATAGTAAAAATTAATCTTAAACTCACGTATGAAGTTTATGTTGCGGCCAGGGCTCGGAACGGATTTTTTTTAAATCCCAAAATAGCCGAATATTTTTAATAATTTTTATTCTCTTTCCGTAGGACTGAATCATATATTTAGGTAACGACTTTGTATTATTAGATTGACCCATAAAAATGAAATAATAAATAAACCAAAGAACGAAAAAGAACGTAATAATACCGGTATTTTTATACAGAAAAAACCGGTTCCGAGCCTTGGTTGCGGCATCTATCGGTGCTAAGTCAGTGGCTCCACCTTTGTTATTTGTCACTCGCAGACGCTTTTCTCATTAAGCTTGTTGTGAGTGTTAGGTGTCAAGGAAAGATTAAGATAAAAAATACCTTAGTATACTTATTCGTTTTTTTTGCCGTGCCTTCAAGGTCAAAAATATTGTTTGTTAGGTTGTTTACCTACGTTTATTTTAATGGATTGGGGTTGCTTTACCTTCAAGGTCAAAAATATTGTTTGTTATGGCTCCTCTACACGATGGGCCAACGCCAGCCACTCCAAGGGACGCAGCCATGCGGTAGAATGAGATAGCAATATCACTTGCTCCCTCTAACGCATAAATGCGTCCTTTGGAGTGGCCGGCGTTGGCCCATCGTGTAGAGGAGCCATTAGGTTGTTTACCTTATTTTAATGGATTGGGGTGAAAAACTCTCTGCTTTGGTTGCAATCTTAAGGTTGACTGGTAGAGAATACTTTTTGGCATTAAGTCCGCCTTTCGTACGATAAGTATTCTTTTTTGCAATAATATTTAAATAAATAAATAAAAACTGTGTATATACCTACATGCATTGAATATTTATGTCCTTGACTGTACATAATTATGTAATTATACCGAGTAAAAAATGTAAAAGACCGACGGCCTGATTCAAAGTTTAAGATAAGTCAAAAATTTGCTAAAGATACGACATGGATCGGATATGTCAGTGTCTAAAGTGTCGTTTTTAGGGTTCCGTACCCAAAGGGTAAAACGGGACCCTATTACTAAGACTTCGCTGTCCGTCCGTCCGTCTGTCCGTCTGTCTGTCACCAGGCTGTATCTCACGAACCGTGATAGCTAGACAGTTGAAATTTTCACAGATGATGTATTTCTGTTGCCGCTATAACAACAAATACTAAAAACAGAATAAAATAAAGATTTAAGTGGGGCTCCCATACAGCAAACGTGATTTTTGACCAAAGTTAAGCAACGTCGGGCGTGGTTAGTACTTGGATGGGTGACCGTTTTCTTTTTGCATTTTTTTCCGTTTTTTTTTGCTTTATGGTACGGAACCCTTCGTGCGCGAGTCCGACTCGCACTTGCCCGGTTTTTTGTTTAAAGAAACGTTATCCGTCGTCCGATCCATCTCGTAAGATACGATAGCAAATTTTGACGCATCTTAAAGTTCGAATCAGGCCGTATGTCATAAATTCTACCCAATTCGTTAATAATACTATCGTCCACAGGAAAGACGCTCCTTATCCGGAACGCCCGGGTATTATTATTAAACTCAATAATATCCGCAATTTCTGAAAGTCATATAACTCTATAAAAATGCCCGAGGTGAATGCCTGAAGGAAAGCAGTCCAACGTTTCATTGTTGCATTGTGTAGCAAAATGCAATGCTTTCATTGGCAAACTACGCTACATGTGCTACGCTGTAGTCCGTAGCAGAGTTTTCTTACTACGAACAATTGTTGCTACGTACGGGCCACTTCGAGTTGTAGTTGTGCGATCTGATTGCGATACGATACTAATCTGTCAGTGTTAAAAGTGACATTTCTTTAACCAAAAACGTTACTTTTGACTAGTATCTGAATCAGATCGCATAATTATCAGACATAGAAGTTTTTGTGGCATAATCGAGTGTTTGAGAAAATGAAACATCGATAAATCTGCTATCGATAAGTCTGTGACAGATTAATAATTAAAAGATGTAACTTCTACTTGCTGTAAATAACCTACAAATTTTAAGAATGCAAATCAATTACAAACTGGCACATATATAATTTCTTTTTTACTATATTTAGTGTACTAGAAAATAAAACAAAAACTCTAGTATACAACGCCCAAAGGACAGAAAACAATTAAAATATCAAAGAAGATATCGAACCTGTCGTGTACTTCGCGATAGCTATGTTATTATACAGTGTTAAAATCGATGATAAAGTTACATCGATAAGAGAAATGTCGATAGTTAATTTTGTCAATCACTTTATTTTGCCACAATAACTTCTATGTCTGATAATTATATTTAAAAAACTGGCCAAGTGCGAGTCGGAATCGCGCACGAAGGGTTCCGTACCATACCATGACGCATAAACGGCAAGAGAATAATGGGATCCAAACTCAAATATTTATTTTATTTTGTTTTTAGGTTTTGTTGTTATCGGCAACAGAAATACATCATCTTTGAAAATTTCAACTGTTGAACCGAAGTTGAACCGTGGTTACAGCCTGGTGACAGACAAACGGACGGCGGAGTCTTAGTAATAGGGTCCCGTTTTTACCCTTTGGCTACTGAACTCTAAAAAGAAGAACTAAAACTCGAATTGGCCCGGCGAAAGAGCTTACGAGTATAGTCCGACCACTAAGGGCGGCGGAGAAGGTGCGGGCGCCGTACGGCCGTACGCCTGCCGCCCGCACCTTCCCCGCCACCCTTAGTCGTCCTACCCCGTCGCCCCCGTACCGCGCAGGCGAGGACTCATTTAAGCGGTCGGTCTATAGACGGTCTTCCCACATTGACCTTAATTTCACTATTCGTATTTCATCTTCCCCAGGACCGCGGAGGCTGGTCGCAATGGAGCGAATGGTCGCTCTGCTCGCGAACGTGCGACGGCGGCGTGTCGCGACAGCTGCGAACATGTTCGTCGCCGGTCGGCTGTCGCGGCGAGCCAGTGCGGTACAAGATTTGCAATATGCAGGTGAGTTACTGCCTGATTCGAACTTTAAGATACGTCAAATATTACGTCTAGATGCAATTATTATTATTATTATTATAGCCTTTTATTTCTACATAAAATTTTACATTTCGTTGTTTTTATAATATGGTATGTTTATTTCATGTTTGTTTTATGTGGATCCCTTATGGGTGAAGGCCTCCTCCATATCCTTCCAGCGTTTCCTGTCCCTTCCTAGTAGCATCCAATTTTCCCCTGCTATTTTTCGTAAGTCGTCAGACCAACGTGTTTTTGGCTTACCCCTTTTCCTTTTGCTTGCTGGGCCTTTCCACTGGGTGGTTTTTAGAGTCCATCTGTCGTCTGTGACGCGTGAAATGTGCCCTGCCCATTGCCATTTCATTCTTAGAGCGTGAGTGAGTGCGTCAGTTACTTTAGTTTTCTTTCTGATTATTTTACTGTTTACTTTATCAATTTTCTTTAATTTTAAAATGCTCCGCTCCATAGCTCTTTGGCAAGTTGTTATTTTAGACTGTATGTTGGTTGTATGTACCCACGTCTGGCAAGCATACGTTAGGCAAGGTAGGAGGCAAGTATCCATTACAGTCTTTTTCAGATGGAGTCTGTAGTCACCCTTCATTATTTCTTTGTGAGCCCAGAATTTCTTCCATGTAATGGCTATGCGCCTTTCAATTTCCTCTTCATTCCTCTCTTTGCTGAAGGATACCTGCTTTCCTAAATAGATATAATTGTTTACATATTCTATGGGTTTGCACTTTACTTTTATTGGGTATCTGATGGGGCTGTTGGTCAATATTTTGGTCTTCTCAGAATTTAGCTCTAAGCCTACCTTTGCGCTTTCTTGGGCGAGAGCATTTATCATTTGCTCGAGCTCCTTGGCATTCTCAGAGAATAAGGCCACTAGATGCAATATGGATTAGATATTGTCAGTGTCAAAAGTGATGTTTTTGTTTGAAGAAGAAGTAACGAAATGTGGGAGTGCCACTCTAAAAATCATATTTTCATATGAAATCACAGTGGCACTACCAGATTCCGTAGTAGGTATAGTATGATAACGATGTAGCACAAACGCGATACAAACGGAACACGGCGGTCGCAATCAAACTGTTGCAGTGGCGGTAATTGGTTGTCCGGGCACTGGCGGACAAAATAACATGGATACATGGAATGTAATACTACCCGGTATTCCGGGTTCAGATATGAACCCGGGTCCGGAAATGTAATACTACCCGATATTTCGGGTTCAGATATGGACCCGGGTCCATATCCGACAGCAACGATAGCATTAACGATTCGTTCGTTCGTTCGTTCGTTTAGCAAATTTAGTAAGGAATTATAAAGCATTATTAGTAAAAATACGAGTAAATTATGCTCGAATTAAATTCCATTGAAATGTTAAAGTCTCATTTCGAGAATATAATTGCTTTCAGGAACACACAGGAAATACAATCTGACTTCTGTTTTCCTCGTTGTGGCAAATGTTTAACAAGAAAAGTAAAAAGGCAATCTTTATTAATTTCAGCGAAGTAATTACGAGTGCTATCGCAAATAAACCATTCATTTAATTCTGTTTTCACACAAGAATAATAAAATAATCATTTAATAATAAATGCAACAAGATGACTGTTGAGTCAGGATCTCACGCAGGCAAGACGGTATTATCATCGCTTTCCTTTTCATAGTTTCGAGCATCAAGAGCGTCTTTTAAAAAACAACTATATGAGTACCTACCTTGTTGATATAAGGTAGAATATCAAAAGGATTTAAAACCATTATAAAGTAGCTTTAAAATAACAATAATTTAAAAATATACATATTAATATGTATATTATAAAGTACTCAGCAAAGCCCGTTTTACCATCCCAGCATTTCATCGCTGCATTACCACGAACCACTCGAGAACAAGTCAATTTCGGTGTCCCGCAGTGTACAGAACTAAGAGCAAGTCGCTTCAAAGCGGGTCCTTGCAGTTTATCAAATAAGTACGCGGTCGGAACTTGAGTGGAATTCACGAGGAGACTGTAACGTTTTGTCATTGAAGACCAGTGTATGTAATGGTTAATGGGCCAACGCCGGCCACTCCAAGGGACGCAGCCATGCGGTAGAATGAGATAGCAATATCACTTGCTCCCTCTAACGCATAAAAGCGTCCCTTGGAGTGGCCGGCGTTGGCCCATCGTGTAGAGGAGCCAATAGATTGTCCATCGGATCCGGATATAGCAATCGGTCTCCGAGTTGGGACCGGTGAATGTGTGGACCACAGCTGCACCTCTTGTAGGGCCGCCGCTGATCGTCTAGGCCAGCGGTCGGCAACCATTTAGCAGCCAAGGGCCACATAGTAGTTAACGGAGGTGATATATAACATACAAAATAGCCAAGGCGGCTCTCGGGCCGCAAGTGACAGGTTCACGAGCCGCATGCGGCCCGCGGGCTACTACGTAATTGCCTGGTCTTCGGGTGCCGGCCTAGGCCCCCGTTTTGCGGCACTCAACGGCATCTGGAGAAGGCCGCTCGTCAGCGCCGGCGTTCATCTGTTTGCCTCCTTTATGTTAAAAAGTATAATCTTCCTCGCGTTATCCTGCTATTTTGTCACGGCTCATGAGGGGTCTGCTTGGCAACTAATCGCGAGAATTGGCGTAGCACTAGTTTCTACAAAAATCACTGTCATCTGACCTTCCAACCCAGAGGGTAAACTAGACCTACTTACCCGAAAAGTGACTAGTAAATATCATTGATATTTCGTACAAAAGTTCCGAAAAACTCATTCGTACGAGCCGGGGTTTGAACCCGTGACCTCCGGATTGAAAGTCGCACGCTTTTATCGCTATATGCCACCACTGCCACCGCCTTTATCTTAAAAAGGAGTATAAACTACATAATTCACTTCACAAAGCATGGCTCAGGGTTGGAAAAACATAGTGTACTTAAAGTCCTGATGGTTCCACTAGAGATGCACTCACAATCTCCAAGTTACGCTTCTTGAATAGACTTGGCTCGGAACACAAACTGCCCGTTCTGAGCAATTTAATGGCGTAATCCCCATTATGAAACGTCCTGGTAATGGGAATTCGATAGGAGCTATTATTGTTTTGACTTGGCTTAATGTCCTATGTTGGCCGAGCGACATAATGAACGTCGTTTGAAAACGAATGAGAAACACATGACTTTTCACACTGCTTTTCACGGTTTTAAAGCGAGGTTGGGTTATACACGACCGCACGGAGGGCTCGCTTGCTAAATATATGTAAGCTGTTGGTAGCGACACAATATCAGGACCAAACAGAATCCTGTGAGCCTTCACATAGTTGTTTAAAATCAAGTTAACATCCTCATACTGTCATGTGACTAAGCATCAATTCATAATTCCCAAGTCAAGCGGGGCCAACAAATTTGAAGCAATAGCAGCCAACGAGGTGCAAACTTTGCTTTCAGCGGTGATTAATAGGCGAAGTGAGCGACATCGACAGTTGAGGCTGTCTGTCACACCGTACTAGGCCTATTAGGCCTAGGTTACGTAATGACTAGTACAGGGGAGTTGTATTTCGGCGGTTCTTTGGGAATCTGCTAAATCCTACACCAGAACGGGTGACACAGCAAAACACTGTCGTGTCGCCAAAATAATTTTAAGGATTTAAGACTTTAAGTATGAAATAAAAAATAAAATAAAATCCCAGATAATGAAATAGCACTTTGACTGCCCCAATTTTCTCCACCGATCTGTCATTCCAGTACAGAATTGGTATAAAAGCAGCCTGATTGGGTAAATTAGTCAATTGAGCTGACAGATATAGAAATCTGGGATAAGAAAAGAGAGTAAGTGAGAGTCTTTACCATAAGGGTTCAATCAGAACGTTACGCGGGCGGTAAGCGGTCGTAGCCGCCAGTGTTGGCCGAAACATTAATGCAATTGAATATTCTTGACCATTAACCAGTACAAATAGAACCATCAACTGTAACCGTCCGTTACCGTTTACGGTTCAATTTGTACTGGTTAATGGTCAATTGCAATTAATGTTCGGCCAACACTGGTAGCCGCCCTGATCACTTTTACCTTTGTAAAAGACATATGTTATTTTAGTCATGAACTGTTCGCGACGGTGTGACAGACGGTCAGGAACATCCTAAGTTTGAAACTTGTTGTACTCATAACTACATCCTTATAGTTACGCCAACGTTATTTCACAACTTTTATTCAATTTGTCTTTGTTTCTCGCCATTTTGCAGATGCTAGGCGAAATAGAAATATTATAAGGAATATTTGACATGGACACTTTATGTCAAAGTAATATAGGTTAAACTTGAACGGCGAAGATTTTTCTGTATTCTTTAATCCTTGTCACTTTGACATATAAAGTGCCCATGTCGAATACTAGTGCAGCGTCGAGCAGTAAGTACTTGCGAATAGAGTATTTGTAGGTAACTTTTTTGGGGTTCCGTACCCAAAGGGTAAAACGGGACCCTATTACTAAGACTCTACTGTCCGTCCGTCCCTCCGTCCGTCCGTCCGTCCGTCCGTCTGCAACCAGGCTGTATCTCACGAACCGTTGACAAATTTCACAGACAGTTGAAATTTTCACAGATGATGTATTTCTGTTGTCTGCAGATCTTGGATCTGTGATATCAGACGATGGCACGATAGACGCGGATGCTACGCACAGAGTCACAGCAGGGTGGAACAAATGGCGCCAACTTACTGGAGTTATGTGTGATACAAAGATGCCAGTAAGAACCAAAGGCAAAGTGTATAAGACTGCAATAAGACCGACAATACTATGGCACTGAAACATGGGCTGCTAAAAACACACACACACACAGAAACTCCACACCGCCGAAATGCGAATGCTGAGATGGTCGAGTGGTGTCACGTTAAAAGACAAAGTGCGAAATGAATATATTCGAGGTAGTCTGAAGGTGGCCCCGATTGCTGATAAACTTGCAGAGACCAGACTCAGGTGGTATGGCCATGTGATGCGTAGATCAGACGATTATGTCGTGAAAAAGTGCCTTTCCATCGCAACAGACAAAAGGGGAAGAGGTAGGCCGCTAGCTACATGGCTAACGACTGTCCAAAGGGACATGAAAACTCTCTCATTGGAATGCAATGACGTATATGACCGCAACAAATGGCGTGACATGGTTAAGAAAGCCGACCCCGTGTAGCGGGACAAAGGCGAGGACAAAGAAGAAGAAGATGTATTTCTGTTGCCGCTATAACAAAAAATACTAAAAACAGAATAAAATAAAGATTTAAGTGGGGCTCCCATACAACAAACGTGATTTTTGACCGAAGTTAAGCAACGTCGGGCGGGGTCAGTACTTGGATGGGTGACCGTTTTTTGTTTTTTGCCTTTTTTTGCATTATGGTACGGAACCCTTCGTGCGCGAGTCCGACTCGCACTTGCCCGGTTTTATTTATTGAAAGCCCAAATTTGGTCCATATTGGTTCAGAGAAAAGTCATTACTCTGCAAGCAAAATTCATCTGAATTGTCAATTTTTTCCTGTATATTCTGCATGTTTTTGTTTGTAAAACAACATCAAAGCAAATCTAACTTACCAATATTTTCTATCGGAGTTGCGCTCCACAGATAATTGCTTTCGCGTAGGTACATTAGTTTCGGATGAATGAAGCTTTCGGAAAAATGGATTACATAGCTGGAAACAATGTCATATTGAACATTTCGACTCACATCGAGATTCTGTTTTGTTTTGGTACCAGTGTAATGAGTGTAATGTTATGTGACGTTTGCTTATTGTTAATGTAAGTAATTATAGTAAAGTTATTATAATTATGAGTCTCTATTGCTGTTAGTAGGTATAGTAATTTTCTATTTTTTTTAGATAAATCAATCAGAAACGATTATTTGTGTTATCGCAAAAATAATTGCGTTAAGTACTTTTCTTCTGACCGTAGAAAAGTATTCTGGTATAGTTGAAGTACCATTGGGATTAATTTACACAGTCAATCAATGGTCTGAAATTTCTTTGGTGTATATTTTTAAGCCTTTTGACTGAATTTGAAGAATCTTTTCTGTTTGAGCTGATTTTGGCGTAAGGTCGAAATTTCTATCTGATATGTAATATTCGTCTATCTGGTCAGATAGGTCTATAATACTCAATTACTACGTTGGTTGTTTTTTAAATGCTCTTTATTGGCGGAGTAATTTTGCGCCTCTAAGTAAACTATAAGTTGGAGCAAAGATACCCCAAACAATGGGTAACTTTATTTTCCTTTCTATGTATAAAAATGAAAATAGGCCATCCATTACGGTGTGATAGACAAGCATTCCAAGTTCAGGTTCCTAAGGTTAAAGTTCGGAACTTGTTTCCTCCGAATCACAATGTTCCGGTTATAACAGTTCCGCTCGATAGTTTATCTTGTTTGCCTTCACTGGCCTCGAATGGAAATCTTACGTAACGAAACTTGGGAATATCCTTAGTTTTACGTTATTGTAGTAACCCAGTTCATTCCGAGATAGGTGTAACTGTGGGATTACTTCTTCGACTAGTTTTGCTGATTTTGCTAAAGATATGTAATGAAGATGTGTGTGTGTGTGTGTGTGTGTGTGTGTGTGTGTGATGCTTACATCACACTTTACGTGAACACTTCAACAGTCCCCAGTGGCAGAAGCGTTATTCTGCGCGGATTAGCTCGCCCAATTTTCGTTGTTTGATTCTAGTAAGACTACAGGGAACTGGGTTTAGGTACGGACTGAATGTATACAGGCAAGATAATTGGCTCATTTCTTCTCTGTGGCACAGTATGGAGTTTTTATATACTCGTATATATAGGTACCTACTGAAATGATAGACGGATTGCTTAAATATGCCCGACGCATATTTTGTACTTAATTAGGATAACTGAAAAGTAAATCCGTCAATTCATCATCTCAGCCGAAAGACGTCCATTTGTGGACAAAGGCCTCCCCCAAGGATCTCCACAACGAACGGTGATTCCGTGACTTTAACCAGATCGTCGGTCCATCTAGTCTGGGGCCTTCCCACGCTGCGTCTTCAGGACGTACGGTACGGTATTGGTCAATAAATCTATCATTATAATATATTGGATAATCAAAAACAAGTTTAGTCACCTTATAATTTTTGGTAAGTATTTATTTAATTTTTGAAGAATCCATCAGCTTAATATGCACTGACTTTGCCAACAAAGTGTTCCAATATTTCATTACGTTTATGGTGTTACCCTGACACTTTGTCATTGGAAGTTTGGTGTAAAACTTGATCTGCCTCTATCAATAAAGATAAGAATTTATTAAATATAACAATATTTTTACAAATTATTTAACCAGAAATTCAATAATTTTCCCGACATAGAGCTCTGTACTGCACTCAGCTTAAATCATATTTCTCGTGTACACTAAACTTCTGCAGTCCCCAGTGGCAGTGGCAGTGGTGTTATAATCTCGCAGTGGGCGGATTAACTCGCGCTGCCCAATTTTCGCTGTTTGAGTCTATTTTACATACTGGAATACAGAATGATGCATATAATTGTACAGACAAGAAATATGAATTACCACAATTGGCCAATCGATCTGTAATTTTTTAGTGTTCCGTGCAAAACTTTGTTCACGGGCCACATATAGGATAACACCGGTCTTGAAAATCAGTTATTGAATTTGTAATGTAAAAACTAGGAGCTAAACTTTTGTTTCAACAGACAAGTTTTCTTCAAATAATTCTATAACATTTTTCAAACTCGAAGCGTAGGATGACACCTGTGATCTCCATATTTATTTATTTATTTATTATTCGGAGAACCAACAGCTATCAATTGTACAATAGATATGTATAACCTAAAAACGCCAAATCTCGCATAATTGTATTGAAATGTCCGATATCATCCTACCCTTCGAGTTTGAAAAATATTATAACAAACCCAAACACAAATAGGTTGCTTTATTTTATCACAATGTTCCTTAGGCCACCTCCTGTGCCCATCATAGGATCAGCTCGATGGTACCATAACATTGCATTGTCATCCAATTTACATATGTATACAATTGCAAGTTAAATAAAAGTATGTAAAAACAGTACACCTGTACCTAAATTCCACCATATTCCTGTTATGATGCAACTTCTCGTACACAAACTGCAGTACATTTATTAGGACATTAGGCAGGGAGCGGGCGATTTAGCCGACGGTAATAAAATTATGCTCGTGTAGCACTGGCATTACGTTCGTGTACGAAACTTCATAACAATGAGAGGGCAATTTAGGAATTAATAGGGTGCAATGATCTTTGTTTTGATGCATTTGTTTGCTTTGCTTACAACTTAAGAGGCCCACTGATTAACAGTCCGTCGGACGGTATCGGCCTGTCAGAACAAAATTTTGACAGTTCCGAACAACTGACAGGCCGATACCGTCCGGCGGACTGTTAATCAGTGGGCCCCTTAGGCACTGGTCCCACCGCGAGCTAGTAAGCTATGAGCTATCGGCTACGAACAAAAGATAAGCACTCCCGTGTAAATAAAAGAGACACGGCGATATTTATAGTTCACCGCTGGGCGAGTAACTATAAATATCGCTCGCGGTGGGACCAGTGCCTTAAGCAGAGAACGTCATGCGATAGAAGGTGACAGGATGTACTTAGTGCAAAATTATTTTCCATCGTATTTTCACGGAAACTTACTAGTGAGGTAAGCAGTGTCACCCAATGTATGGGATGGGCAAATTTTGGTATCGGATGAATTCACTTGGCACAGATGTAGTATACGTAAAGCTAAGCCAATACAGCCCGGTAGCCAAACGCCACCCCCTGGTGGGTAAGCAGGGGGGCATCCAAAGTTACACGCTGCATATCGGCTTCTATTTACCTACCACCTCGAGTTTGGTATCATTTCCAGATAAATCGGGCATAAGGAATTCATTTTTGAGACATTTGATGTACAGTTTAATAGAAAAAAACAAAAATATTGACGAACAAATCAAAATCGGTTTGCAATTTTTTAATCAATTATTAATATTATCAGCCGAAACTACAATTGCTAGAAAGTTGAAATTTGCACACCAGGTTACAATTATAATGTGTACAAGAGATAAGAAGCGATTTTGAAAAATTCAACCCCTAAGGGGGTTAAAAAGGGGCCGAAAGTTTATATGGAGTTCATGTTTTATTTTAAGCTAGGAATTTCAAACTTCGTTAAAAGATATATAATTAAAATACAAGAAAACTAATTTCAGCGTTTTTGAAAGTTTATCCCCTAAGGTGGTGAAATAGGGATTGAAAATTTGTATGGAGATCAACATTTTTTTCGAGTGTGGGGCTTGAAACTTTTTATATGCGCATATTATTAGAATACAAGAAAAGTAATTTTAGCGTTTCTAAAAATTCATCCTCTAAGGGGGTTAAAAAGGAGTTCAAAGCTTGAATCCAGTACAAATTACTTTGACTGCCCCCCCTGCCTACCTGCCAGAGGGGGTGGCGGATGTCTACCGGGCTCAATTAGCTTAGCTTTACGTATATTACATCTGTGCTAAGTGAATTCATCCGATACCAAAATTTGCACCTTATGACACTACTTCCTGGGCTATACGTACCTAAGATACTATTTCAGTCAGTCTCGGTACAAAAATTACTGAGGTTGACTGAAGTAGCATGACAAATATGAACAATGCTCAACGCCTTACATCTGTGACCTGGACCCTGGTGATTCATTCTTAAAGTTCTGCTTTGATCGATGATGACCTCTTTTAGCAATCATTTGATAGTGCTCTTCCAGTGTGGGTGAAGCGTTTCACATTGACTAATCTATTCGTATTTTGGTAAACAAACCCTTATCAATTGTCATACTATGCCGTCAATGGTTATCAACTAGGTTGACATAGGCTTACGAAAATAATCGGCCAAGAGCATGACGGGCCATGCTCAGTGAAGGGTTTAGTAGTTACCGTTCTGCCAAAAGAGGCCAAACGGGGAATATGAGCAGTGATCGTACATTTTCCAGCATTTTTGGTGCAGCAGAGTGGTGTTAACGGAATTGGTATAGATAATTTCCACTGAAATGTTAAATTAAGGTTGTATGGTGTAAATGTAAAATTAACGCTAATTAATCATTACCATTAGGGTTGAAATTATTGATACCAATTCCCTTAACACCACTCCGCTGTACCAAAAATGCTGCAAAATGTACGATCACTGGATATTAGTATCATAAGATTCATAAGGGACTACCTTTGCAGCGCTTTGCACTTACGTCTTTTATTAAGAAAAGAAGATTTTTGGCAAAAACTCAAAAACGATTAGACCAGTTGTTTGCTATAAGTAGTTATCATTGAAAGTGTTTATGAGGTTCTTGTTTCATGATTTCACGATTATTAGTTTCATACAGGGTGCATGATTTGTTATGACTGACCATACTCTGGGGGGTGAATATGAACACCTATTCTTTATTCCTAGATCTTTCCAGGATAAATCTGAATTTAAAATATCCGTAACTCCAAAGCTCCTTACGAATTTAATCGACTCCGCGGGGAGCGAACGAGAAGTGAATGATAATACGAAATGTTATTTGCCCTTATTGACTCGTGGTGCTTTTAAATTTGATTGGTCGGTACTTTGAATAACATTTGGAAGGAAGAAATATTGGGAAGTTGGAGATTTTTAACACGAGTTTCGCTGTCAGCGTTTGTTGCTACTTTCGGACCGATTCATATCGTATCTAGAGCAAAATTTTTGACGTATATTGACGTTCGAATCAGGCCGTTTGGTTGCATCGCTTCAATTTCACTTAAAGAAATATTTGAATACTTAGCAACATTAGCAGACTAGGAATCTTCTAGACCCAGTTTAGAGCAATTATTTCATGCAACCGATGATGCCTAAAAGGCGGGGATGCGCGGGACGAGGTGAGCGAAGTTCTGTGCCGTGATTGGTCCGTTCAAAGACACGGACGTCACACAAAGACACTTTCGACTCGAACATGGATTAAAATTACCGTATGCGTGGCAGAGGGGGTAGCGCGACTATGCTAAGTCTGGAGGATGTTTTGTCTGTGCTTAGCAGTAACAAAATATTGTCTTACTTACACAAAAATGTGGTAGGTACTCACAACAAAATTAGTGTTTATTTCGAATTCAAGGTCAACAGTACCCTTGATATCCTCACATATTACACTATAGAAAAAGTTACAATTAACCCTGAAATAACTGCTAGATCGCACGCAGGTCATAAAATATGGACACTAGAATTACAGGCCTATTGGGACCTATTTTTGTGGAAATATAAAAGTCTATTTCTATAAGCTTTTAAAAAGTATTATTATCATTTTCGAAAAGTGTAAATTTGTCAGTTCTATTTATTATATTTTTTGTATTCAACGTGCTGCACAAGTGATTAAAATGTAATATTGCAAAAAAAACATCAATTTTATAAAAAAATACAACGACCATCGACAGCATTGTCCATATTAATGAAAGACACGTTAACTTGTAAAACTTGTGTTCCGTTTTAAATTTTAACACGAAAATTTTACCATTTTGTTCTGGCTTTTAAATATGTAGTTACCTATTTATTGTGAGCGGTGTGCGTGTTCGGATTAATCTTCTTTCCGACATCGGTTTATACATGTGAAATTTCCATCTTCATCACTTAGTCATACATTTATATAATAAGTATTTTGTATAATCATAAAGTATGCACAATATTTATGAAAAACAATAAACAGTTCTACGATTTCTTATAACTATAAATTTAACTCCACAACTGAATGGACTCGCTGAACGAAACGATATCTTACCCAAATCCATTTTATATTCGATAGATCATCACTTAGAAATTACTATTCTTGGTTCGGAGTTAGTGCCTATAGAGGCTACAAACTTTATTCCATTCATTCTGTATAAAGCAAACCTTCTAACATTCGATTAAAGAAGGGCTTAAGTGCCGACCGTTTTAGAATACAATACGCCCTTTTAGCTTCTACTTTAGTCGAGATGAAGCGTTTTATGACGATGTAGATACAGCGTGATTGCGCATTTGTTTAAGGCTTATGGGTCTACTAGAATTAGTTTGGTTGGCGCCCTCAATAATTCTATAATAATTCTACAATTACTTGTTGTTCATCTCTAGAGCGCTAAATGAAATGTAAATCATGTTTTAAATATTTGTAAGTCCCTTTTATTTTCTTCATACAACCCTAATTTTGCATTTATATCCAGCCTTGCCGCGGCAACGTCTCCCTGCTAGAAGAGGACATATGGCGGGAGCAGCAATGCGCAGCACACGACGGCACCGCTTACGGCGGCGAGCTGTTTCATTGGCGCGCGCATCGAGATGACGCCGAACCGTGCGCCCTTACCTGCCGCGGGGAGCCGCAACACGCGTTACAGACTGAACCGGTAAGTGTGTGAGGGAGATAGCTAGGTCTTCAGCTGTTAGAAGAGGACATATGGCGAGAGCAGCAACGCGCAGCACACGACAGCACCGCTTACGGTGGCGAGCTGTTTTATTGGCGGGCGCACCGAGATGACGCTGAGCCGTGCGCCCTTACCTGGCGAGAGTGGCGAGTGGAGCCACAATATGCGTTGCAGACTGAACTCGTAAGGAGTGGGAGATGACCTATTTATTGGAGAGCTGTTTCAGTGACGACGTCGAAACCTGCTCTCTTACCTGTCGCGGGTTAAATAATACATACATTCTTATATATTTAACTAACTACTGAAATACTGCTTAATAGTTAAATATCTTGAGCCAGAAACTTATTTTAGCTAGCTACTTAAGACCCGGCGTAACTCTTAAGTCAATCCTATTAAAGCACACTAGCACTAAGGCATCCTAGGATACTTAATCTTGTATTCACTTTAGTCTACCTCATTAAAGGTAAGCTTAAGATAATAATATACATAATTATCTATACAGGGTGGCCAAAAAATAAGTGCATTTTCGTTGCCAGGGAGATTTTGGGATTATACTGAGCAACTTTTACAATGAGACCAACCCTAAATCTCGATACCATTTACTTTAGAAAATCTTCCGAGTTTTATCAGGGCTTGGAAGAAGTTTATCATCTTCACCGTCACCAATTAAGTCTTCATAAAATACTAATCGGTTAAAAAACCGGCTTCGCTTCCTATCACTTTATTTTGCCCTAACCCGGATATTGGGCACGTGATTTTCGTGACCCACTTGCAACAGAACTTAAAGACATCTCCACGTCCCATACGAGCGTGGCCACGTTTCCACGGCACAGCACGTACCACAATGTTAACAGACAGATTTAAACCTTATAACAATTACATAAGGTCCACCGATGGTCATTTACTGTTATGAGCAGTACACCCGGATAATCTGGAACGTGGTCTTTGAGAGGATTATACAATTAGTCTGGTCTAGACATCCAAGTATGCTTTATAGAATTTTAGAAATACCTATTTTACTTGGCTATCGCTATTAAATAATGTTATTATGTTTTATTTATATAAATCTTTGTATTTGTGCTGCCGATACTTACCCGTGACGTGACAGCGAATATTTCCAACATATTCTACATATACGCTCTACAGCTGCAGCTGAGTTGGTAGAGCGGTGAGCTGGTACCTATCTCTTAGTCTTAGTAGGTTCGAGTCTCGCCCGACCCGAGCAGTGAGTTTGTCCAGTTTTTCTTTATTTCTAAGCGTTGTTGTATCGTTTCCAGACGTTTTTGTTTAAAACAACACTAAGTAATTCAAAATCGGCTTGTCATGAGGTCTTGGGTAACCCACCCCACTTCTGTCCATCTATTCTGTCGACTTGTGTCTGTACTGTGATCTGATTTTTTTTTGTTCCAGAGTGCGTCCCTTGACGAGGATGACCGCGTCGTTGTGGCAGTCCTGGCGGCACGAGTGTCCGACGGTACGAGGTGTCGGCCCGGCAGCTTGGATATGTGCATCGACGGACGTTGCCAGGTATAATAGCTTTTTTAGAATCCCTTCTTCTTCTCCTTGCCCTTACCCACGTTATGTGGGGTCGGCACAACATGTTTTTCTCTTCCATTCTCTTCTGTCTTCCGTCATCTCAGCACTCACTCCTTTCTTTCTCATATTCTCTTTCACACGTAATCCATCGTTTTTTGGGTGTACCATCCGCTCCATCAACATTCATCCCTAACATTCTTTTGCCTATATCGTATTCATCCTTCCACATTACATGGCCATACCACCGTCATCTTCTCCGTTACCGGTGCTACTTTCAAACTTCCCCTTAACTCATTCTTACGATGCAATACAATTTTCGAACTTTTTAACATGAAGATAACGGTCAGGTCTTCAGCTTTCCACTTTCTTACAAAACCTTCAAAAATTTCAAGAATAGAGCAACCCACCGTATCACTAAATATGTGTACAAAATGCGATTTTAAGGTATTAGGCAGAGATGTAGTGCATTATTATTTTCCATCGTATTTTCACGGAAACGTAAGAACGTATGTTGCTATTACAGTCAGTATCGGTACAAATAGTACCGATGTTGACTGAAGTAGCATGACAAATGCGAACGTTTCCGAGAGAATACGATGGAAAACAATTATGCACTACATGTTTAAGGCCCACTTGCACCATCCCACTAACCCTGGGTTACGTGGTTAAACCGTTTCCCTAGTGTCAAATTGTACTGGTAACCATGGTAACACCAATTTTAACCGGTTAACCCCGGATTAATGGAATGGTGCAAGTGGGCCTAAGTATTCTTATGTATAGCGAATAAAAGTTCCCTTGTCCTAAATGCCTTGGGAAAACGGCTGCTTATCTTGAAAAAACCCTTACAATGTTACTACGAAGCAGTGATTAAAAAACCTTTTATATCGGACCTGACCTGATATATCTTTATTTCGCCACAATAGTCTGTTTTACGGCCGTTTTCCGAACTTTTTGTTCGACGCCTAAAACAATCCCATTATACAGAGAACGAATAGCTCTGTCTGAGGTCTGAGCTGAATATTTGATGTCGCACTTCGGTTTAATTTGTGAAATGAAGCGATTCTATTCTGCCCGTATAGGCAGTAAAGTAAGAAATGTCTTGGACCACGATGTAAACATTGATCTGAGGGTTTTTTTTACCATAGATTATTTATTCAACATCTTCCTCGCGTTATCCCGGCTTTTTGCCACGGCTCATAGGAGCCTGGGGTCCGCTTGGCGACTACTTACTCTCAAGAATTATTGGCGTAGGCACTAGGTTTTACAAAAGCTACTTCCATCCTACATACCAACCCAGAGGGTAAACTTATTAGGTCCGGTTTCCTCACGATGTTTTCCTTCGTTGACCAGCTGCTCATAGTTTATTGATAATATAAATTACAGGTCCAGGTGACCTGTAAATAGTTGGTTGATCCGGCCTATAACCTTAAAGGTGTCTTTCGACAGGGATGTGCGAGGATCTGGTGTGAGGGATGTGTTTTTGTCGTTTTGGCTAAAAGAAGTTCTCTGAAGGGTTTATTATGACACTGATTATTTTATTAATTTCACCACAAATTACCTTAGAGACGTATTTATTGAACTCGCTTCCGCTCGCCTCTTGTAACTTAAATCAATGCACCAAAATGCAGTAATTTAGTTAGCTTTGCAGCCACAAATAAACAAAGCTGGCTTTAATAATAAAGTTACGCGGTGCCTCGTCTAGCGCGAGTTATATGCAAGGTGCTTTTATAGGTAGAGCTGGTAAGAATTGAGTCTATAGACAGACTCGACCCAGTTTAACGAGATTACGAGACTGAACCGATCTTAGTCATGTCTTTATTTATATGTATTTTTGAAGTTTTATTAACAATAATGACAATATACCGGGTGACATCTACAACACGATCGAAAAATTTAGCGAAACAGACGTATTCGAACAATGAGATACCTACGTCAAATATCTAGAAACGATATAGATTGGATATGTCAGTGTCAAACAAGTGTCAAAAGTGACGTATCGTTTCAATATCTAGTATTTGACGTATCTCATTGTTCGAATACGGCTGAAAGAAAATAATAACTATTACTTATCTTATCAAACCAAAAAAATGTAAATTAACATAATAATATGCTAAGTAGGTATATAATTACATATTATTATGTTAATTTACATTTTTTTGGTTTGAAAAAACACTTTTGAAAAGTAAGTTACAGCAGATTATGTAATTAGGTATATAATTACATAATCTGCTGTAACTTACTTTTCAAAAGTGTTTTTTTAATAAACAGACACGTCAAAACTGTGTAGTCTAATGCTAAAAAAACGAGGTATAAATAGAAGAGATTGCAGAGAACTGTCAGGTGTAAAGTACAGAACCGACGATCATGAATAACTAATGAAAGGTACGTACCTGAAGCCGCCCGTATGGCGGGTACGGAATGGAAAAGTGCGATGTGTACTAGAAAATGGCTCAGAAATATTTGTATGGAACGTATAATGACCTGCCAAAAGTGCATGGATATTGGATGGTAATAATCAGACGTAAATTTTATAGCATTTTTGGTGCAGCGGAGTGGTGTTAACGGAATTGTTACCTATGGTAGATAATTCCAACTGAAATGGTAAATTAAGGTTTCCTTCAACATAGGGCATACCTGGGACGACCGGTAGGGCGGAGGCCGATCGGACGTCCCAGGTATCGCTGGTCCGCTTCAACCGACTTGCGCGATCTCCATGCCGATAACTGGCCGGATATGGCACAGGATCGAGACAATTGGCGTGTACGCGTGTCGGAGGCTAAGACTCATTTTGGGTCGCTGCGCCATTAAAGTAAGTAATTCCGTCAACACCACTCCGCTGCAGTGGTCGCGTACTGTCCGGTTCAAGAGGAATTTCCTTCCGCGGACGCTCCGGCTATGGAATGAGCGCTCTGCCGAGATTTTCGTCAGGGGGTACAATATGGAGTTCTTAAAAAAAATAGATTACTTACCATCAGGCCTGCTTCATGCTTTTTTGCCACCGACCTGGGGGCCGATTTTTGAATTTCGATCTCTCGATTTCGTCACTCGAAAATCGGTGGAAAACGGCGTAATGCCAATTTTTGAAATACGAGCGATCAAAATTTGGAATCTAGTGGTATTTACCACTCCATTTCAATTTTATTAGTAGAATTTAAACGCCTAGTAGTGGAGATATCATTTAACGAAATACACGAAATCGAGTGATTGAATTTTAAAAATCTGCCCCTGGTAAGAAAAACCATGATAAGAAACACACGGTTAAAAATTTCTAGAAACTACCTGAATAACTTCTGACATTGTATTTTAAGCACGATAACCTCTGGCCCACTTAAGTTTCGGTCCAAATTGCAGGTTTCAACTTTAATTGCTAAAAGTAGTACGAAATTAATTTGCCCAACTTTTACAGGTTCGGAATTATTTAAAGGAGAAAATAATTTTAACTTCCCAGTAAAGTAGGAAACTTTCTGGGAGACCCAATTGAACTTCGAGATCCGAAAGAGTTTTTTATAGATTTTCTAAATGGGAAAGAATTGGTGCTAACCGTCCTTCGTGCAAATATTCGAATTAACATAAGTATTCACGAATATATTACTAAATAGTAATTTGCATTTGCACATTTGCACTCCTAACAGTCCCAACAAATCAGAAAGAAACCAACCAATTGAAGCCTTATTGTTAAGAGTTTTAGTTTCTTATGCTCCATATACTTTCTTTTAAAAAACTCACCTACATATATGCATAATTTTGTCTAAAAGTGTCTCTCAATAGATGGCGCCGTAACGTTCCTTTATTTTTTTCTACCTCGCGATATCAATATAATGTTTGTTCCGAAATGTAGACAATTTAGTTTATTTGCAGTTTTAGTTTTTTAGGATTCCGTACCCAAAGGGTATAAAACGGGACCCTATTCCTAAGTCTCCGCTGTCCGTCTGTCCGTCCGTCTGTTTGTCACCAGGCTGTAACTCATGATGCGTGATAGCTAGACAAATGAAATTTTCACAGATGATGTATTTCTGTTGCCGCTATAACAACAAATACTAAAAATAAAATAAAATAAATGTTTAAGTGGGGTGATATTTTTTCCGGTTTTTGTTTAGTTTAATTATACGCTTATTTTAATTCTAAAGATATTATCTATTTGAAGTATAAAATGATAGCATTTGAACGTACGGAAAACAATTACATTGTATTGAATTGTATTAAATTGTATACGATGACAAAGTCCCTAACATTATTTTCTAAAGCAGCAAACTAAATCATCCTTCAAACGTAAGCAAACACAATGAATTGAATTGAATGAATACAAGTACCTCAAGGAATTTCCCCTCTAGATTACATTTTATTTTCAATTACATAGCCTTTTCATCTTCAGCGTATAATTAATACGCGTCAGCATCCCACCATTCAGTGTTGGGTTTGTTTGTGGCACAAAAGATAGGTACTCCATTTGGCAACCCTTTCAATATAGAAAATCAAAACTGTGGCACCATTAATAAAATCAGTTGAATGCGATACGGACGAAGTGCTTGGCAAACGTTTTGAATATTGCAGAGCAAATAGCATCGTTTATTCTAGAGGATATTTGACAACATATCTACAAATCACTATAACTGTTCTATATATTTATACAATCTATACTACTACTTACCTAGTCTCTTGCTTTAATTACTACGGTGACGCAACGACCCATAGTGAGTTCTGGCCTGACACCAGAATAAATCACGCCATGGCTCTCGATCTTGCGATAGATCTATCATTTAAGTATGGTATAAACCGCTACCGAAAAAAACCCAGATTTTACCTAGTAATGTCAATTTACATAAGCACAATGTAGCTCACTAACATGTATATTATGAAACTTTTGTGTGGTATACTGTTCGAGTAAAATTTAAATAGGTGTGTTTTCAACGTCTGTGTGTATTGAATCTCTTTACGAAGCCCCCGGGAGGCGAATTCAAAAGAGTTCTGAAGTGGCAATGAATTAATGCGTTCCACGTGATGGGTTGAAACGGATACAAAACCGCTTATTTTCTATTCATAAAATAAATAAACATAGCGGAGCTTAAAGTGGTATAGAAAGGGTTAATATTTATACGAAATTTGTCATTTAAATAATGATTAATGTCAGAAAGTTAACCCTTATCTTGGCAAGACTCAAAATATCTTAAATATAAACATTTTTTTAGTTTTTCGACACCTTTTGAGCATACTAGACTATTAAAAAATAAGGGAAAAATCCAGGATTTTCCAGTTTCGGAAAATCATATGTATCATATTTGATACAATGCCAATCCCTCGACAAAATAGTTACCTACTTTTTAAAAGAAAAATGTGGATTATAGTAAAAATAAAACATGTAATGCAACAAAAATTAACATTTATTGCTAATTAAACACAATCTATAGCATCAGATGACTATTGCACCTGTAAAAATGAATTATATCTACGAATACCTGATCACATGGGCGGAAAATTTGATCCCGTAAAGTTGCAAAAAAGTCGTCAGCAAAAAGTTGAGTAAAATATGAAAAGTAAACAAATAGAGTGAAAGTAAAAAAAAATATGTTTTTTTACTTTGGGGCCATTTTTTGCAATTCATATATTTTTCCGTGCTACGTGCTACGGCGTAGCAAAAAGGCTACGGCGTCCTAATATACTGTTAAATAACATCCATTACTTAAAAAAAAACAAAGCTCACTAACTAATTACTATGATGACTAATATGGAATATTGGAAACATATATTTCAACCCCTCACAAATATAAAAAAATTAAAAATAAAATAAATCATCTACAGCTATTTTGACGACAACTTGGCAATGTATTAAATATAATACACATGTACTTTTATGAGTTCTTGGCAATGTATCAAATATGATACGTAATAGTTTTATGTAAATATTTTATGTGTTAAATGTTTTTAAATGGGACCACTATGTGAATCCTAATACACTAACAGATAGTAAGTGTATTAAAATGTAGATTATGCAAAAATATATACTAATCTAAGAAATAAGTGCAAAACTTACAGCACGAAACAAGATCTGTTGTTTCCGTGGCGCCATGTTGATAATTATTAATTAATTTACAATGACACTTGTATGTATTATTTTTTGCTATAATAAAGGAGGGTAGATCGACATATCTATAGCAGAATTATTTTGTTAAGTAATAAAGTGAACCTGCTAGATTTTTTTATGTTCCATGTATCACGGGTGTTACGATGCCAAGATAAGGGTTAAAATTCTTTTGACCGCTTTTTGTCGATAATATCATTTTCCTTTATTTATGTCCTTAGTAAGGAATAACAAGGCGTAGTACCTTATGACGTGACGTTTCAATTTTCCTCTTTTCTTATTTGCTAGTGAAACAATCTGCTTGTTACATTTTCAATTGAATGTTGGTTATTTGATGTGATTAGGTAATTAAAGTTAACAATAAGTACTGTTGTACTTCGTAAGGTTTTAATTTCAATGTACATAGAATGAGTATATTTATATCTCGATTTTATATCAATTGCTTAATCGTCGTTCCTAAAGTTTATATTTAACTAGCGACCCGCCCCGGCTTTGCACGGGCTAACAAAATACACACAAACCTCCCTCAAGAACCTCTCCATCGATAGGTGAAAACCGCATGAAAATCCGTTTAGTAGTTTTTGAGTTTATTGCGAACATACAAACACACATACAGACAGACGCGGCGGGGGACTTTGTTTTCCAAGGTGTGTAGTGATAACTAAGTTTATGTCTGCGACTTTGTTTGCGTGAAATGATGATGATGATTGGTAAAAACTATCCTTTGTGCTTCTCTCCATACCAATCCATACCGAATTTCATATAAATCGGCTTAGCGGTTTAAGCAAGAAGAAATAACAGACAGATAGATAACTTTTTTTAAATAGGGATAACTTTTTTTAATAGCCTGTTTAAGTGTCCCACTGCCGGGCAAAGGCCTCCCCTCGCTTGCTCCAATCGACCCTGTCTTTTGTAGGTTCCCGCCAATCCGGATAAAATGCGTCCAAGTCGTCCCGCCATCTCCTTTTTGGTCTGCCTGCACTCCGGCCAGCACCATCTATCACCATAGAAAATGGTTACGGACCCACTCCGTAACCGTAATCATTTTGGCCCACCTTTCAGGGTGCATGCGGCAGACATTCCCAGCCCAGTCCCACTTAAGCTTAACTTTTATTTATAATATAATTTATTTTACCTACAGTACATCTGGGGCTACATTATGACACCGGTGCTATAATAAGCACATTACGTAACTAGGTCGAAAATTTAAAGGGCCATAATGTACTGTAAAACTTTGTACAATACACGGTCGTGTTTTAAAATTCGCCACTCGTTGCGAATATCCTATTTATCGCACTTGTGTCGTAAATAACTATCTTGATCGAACATAATACATTGCATAAAAAACTCAAAATTATTTCAATTCAAGGAATGAATTGTTAAACCACCTTGCCAGTTGTTTTGAGTTAAGAAACCAGCATCAAAAGGAGAATCTTCCTGAGTTCCACATTTTCAACTTGTGACTCAATCATTTGCATATTTCAAAGTTACCGTCTAACAACGAAATGGAAAGGAAATTGTGGAACAACTCTCAAAGTACGTTGGAATAAGTTTTTGTTACAATTTAATTTTCGACACAAGCCTTTTTACGAAAAGTAAAGTATTTGATTAAGGAAACTGACTGTGGCATCCAAGCGATTTAATTATTAATTTAATAAGTGATTTACGAAATTATAGTCTTTAAAATTCGGCATGTCGTCTTGCGAATTAGAAAACGGTTCCAAACCATAAAGACATAAGAAATACTTTTAAATACGTACCACAATTTACATTATTACTGCAGGTTTATTGTTAGAAAATGTTCTGTACTCCTAGTGTAAATTTCATTCAAGAGCGTGACGTGACATCATTATGTATGGGATTTTGAGTTACCAAAAAATCCCGCTTGGCGCGCTGTTCACAATCTCATGCATAAATAGACATAAATCAAACGCGAATGCTCGTCACGCTATCGAATGAAATTAACACTAAGGTTTCTGTTATTTACCATAGTTATTTAGTTCATAGTCGTTTAGAATTTATTTTCACACCAGAGACTTTCTTCTATTGGTTATTGTCTTCTTTCCCTCAATGGGTGCCTTACTGTTCCCATTCTCTACACTGCCATGACTTGAGTGCGGAGAAAATTTAATTATAATTACAAACTCTGCTTTGACGAAACATTAAGATGGTAACCAGGCGAAACCAGGCGAAGCCTACTCACCAGCCTAGACCTATTAGGAGGCCAAGGTGGGGGATCCGGCGTGGTAGCCTACCTTAGAGGGAGAGCAAGCCCATGCCCGGGGATTTTTCCTAGCGCCAAGGTTGCAGCGCCAAATTCAAAATTCTTGCAAAGGTAGTTAAACTTGTTGCTCCGCATTATAGGACGAGAAACCAGAGAAGAAGTCTGCCTGTTCACCAAGGATGGTGTGTGACGAATGTAAAATTGAGTTTGAAAGAGCGAAGCGGGCTTTTATTGCCACCATACAGGCCCAGAGAGCCCTCATAGATAGCCTCCATGATCAGCTGGTGGAACGGCTAAGCTCTGGAGCTGCGAACGCGGGAGGCCGGGAGCAGACACAGCGGACACCTTCCCCAGCCAGGCCGACTGCGGAGCCGAACCTTCCAGCGGGGGACCTGGGAGCTATGGGCTGCGCGAGAGGGCTGGAGCAGGAGAACGGAGACTCGGTGGAATCGCCTGCCCCGGCCCTGCCCACGCCAATGATCCAAAGAGACCACCAGGAAATATCCCATGAAGAGGCTTCGACCCGTGAGTCGGACCGGGGAGGGGAACACGAAGAGTGGCAGCACCGGGAGGAGCCGGAGAAGGAAACCGCGAAGATGACGGTTGGCCCCCAGAGGAGGGAAGCCCAACTCCCGCGGCTCTGGTCCCCTTTTTCACGCTGCTCGGGCGAACCGGGGGGTGAGATTCCGGAGGATGAGCTTATACACCCGATTGATCTCGAGGCGAGGAGGCTAGAGGAGGAGGACGGAGACTTGGTGGACACGCCTGCTCCGGCCCTGCCCATGCCAATGATCCAAAGAGACCACCAGGAAATATCCCATGAAGAGGCTTCAACTCGTGAGTCGGACCAGGGAGGAGAACACGAAGAGCGGTCGCACCTGAGGGACCCGGAGCGGGAAGCCACGGAGATGACGGCTGGCCCCCAGGAGAGGGAAGCCCAACTCCCGCGGCTTTGGTCCCCTCGTTCACGCTGCTCGGGCGAACCGGGGGGTGAGATCCCGGAGGATGAGCTCATACACCCGATTGATCTCGAGGCGAGGAGACTAGAGGAGGACGACGGAGACTTGGTGGACTCGCCTGCCCCGGCCCTGCCCACGTCAATGATCCAAAAAGACCACCAGGAAAAATCCCATGAAGAGGTCTCAACTCGTGAGTCGGACCAGGGAGGAGAACACGAAGAGCGGTCGCACCTGGGGGACCCGGAGCGGGAAGCCACGGAGATGACGGCTGGCCCCCAGGAGAGGGAAGCCCAACTCCCGCGGCTTTGGCGCCCTTTTTCACGCTGCTCGGACGAACGGGGGGGGGGGGGGGAGATTCCGGAGGATGAGCTCATAAATCCGATTGATCAAAACACAGAAGATCAAGAGCGGCGAGAGTGGGTCCTAGAGACGCTTAGAGGAGACAACTACGCGCCGATTCCCCCCCCCCCCCCCCGGGCGGCGAGGCCCTATACCCGCTCGACTTCACGATCTGCAGATATGATAATAACCAACAGGAGAAATACCGCGAGCAAGCTAAAGGAGTGCCGGGGTAGGGAAATGGGGCGCTGGCCCGACTGGGCGGCGAAGGGGAGTACAGAGGTGCCGTGGATCTGCCCCGGCTCGATATTGAGTCCGGGGCATTTGGCCTCCCGGCAGCGGAGGACGAGGAGCACACCGAGGGAAACCCGGAGGCCTATTTGGTGGCCGACAGCGCCCCCGCCCCTGGGAACGTAGACATGGCCTACAGCGACATAACAGATCCAACAGAGCCCGATGAAGCAATAGAGGAAGACCCGGCCTCCTCGCCAAGGAGCGGGCGCCGGAGCGAGGACTCGTCTGACCCGCCTGACTCGTCTGACTCGCACCCACAGGAGGCTGAGGACCCGTATCAATCCTCGGGCAGCGAATGGGAGCCTGCCGCTGCCCGGAGGGTTGAGGAAGCGGCCGGGGGCAGCGGCGGGGTGAGGCGCGCGGAGGAGGAGGAGTCCTCTTCCACCAGTATGGCTACCAGAGCCAGCTCCGACTCTTCGGGCACCAGATTGCTGCGTCTCAGGGAGTTGTACCGGGGAGGTGGTACATGCCGTGGACCAGTCCCCAGTGGTGCAATGTTTCCGCTGCCTGAAATTTGGGCATTTTGCAAGGGAATGCTCGGAACATACTGCTTGTGGATACTGCTCTAAGGACCACGACACCAAGGACCGAACAGAGAAGAACCACCGAGGTGCAAAAATTGCGACGGCAAATATCCGACCAAATCCGACCACCCGGCATACAGATCCGACTGCCCAGAGTGGGTAAAATGGGATCGGATAACCCGATCACAAGTGCAGTACTGCTGAGGGCACACCGGCGACAAACCAAACCAGGCAATCACACACGCACCAAACAAACCAGGACAGGATAAAACCACTATCATTCATGCAAGTAAACTTGGGCAGAGGATATGCGGCGACTAAAGAATGTATAACAGAGGCCGAAAACACTGGAGTGGACATCTTGCTCCTCCAGGAGCCATATGTGGGAGCCAGGGGGTACATCACAACCCCACAACCCACAACGAGTGATTCAGCAAACTCAAGGAGAGGGACCGGTCAAAGCCGCCCTCGTAATTCTGAACCCCACACTAAGCCTAGTAGTGGACCCAACCCAAATTACAAAAAACATAGCTACTGCCACCATTAAGTACGGGTCAATGGTTTTTGGCGCCGTCAGCTGCTATCTTGAGGGGGACACTCCAATTGAACCTTACCTTCTTAAACTAACGCATATAGTGGGATCCCTGGGGGACAAAGGTGCCATAATTGGAGGTGACTTTAACGCTTTTAGTCACTGGTGGGGATGTCCAAGGGAGGATGGTAGAGGGGCGGAGCTAGCGTACATGTGCTCAGGATGTGGCCTTAACATACTCAATAAAGGCTCTATCTATACCCACTTTTTACACGCACAGAGGCGGAATAGAGTACTCCAGTATAGTGGACATCACAATGTGCACCGACGAATGGCTGGCTGAAGTGGTAAACTGGAGAGTGGTTACCGAAGACACAGGATTAAGCGACCACAGGCGAATAAGATACAGCCTAATCAGACGGGGTAGCCGAATGCATAGAACCTCTACCTCCACCACGAAATACAATACCTCTAAGGCGGAATGGCCTGAACTTACAGAGTCCCTGAGTAATCAACTCCAGCAAAGGCAGCTCACCGCCCAGAGAGTGATGGAAATTGAAACCACTGAGGTACTTGAAGCAGTCACGAGAGACCTCACAGATGCTATACAGGACGCCTGTGTCAATACCATCCCTGAGATAAAGGAGAGCACAAAGGCAAAGAAGTTTCCTAAAGTTACGAAGTTCCCGCATGACACTGTTGTTTCTGGTTTGTCTATGTAGCGTCAGCGTCAAAAGTAGCGTGTCAGACTATGCGTCAAAAGTATCTACCATCCATATTCTTATTCAATCATTTATTTGCATAAAAAAACACATAGAAATTCATGCAAAAATACAATTTTGAAAACACAGAAATTACAACAATTCAGAGATCAGAAATAATAATACACACATAGCAAAGTCGAACAAAAAAAATTAAGTCAAATATCAGGTACAATCAAATGGTCAAATACAATTATTTACAACGTAACTTAGAATATGGCATGCATTCTCTAGAAGCTTAACTTTTTCAATAGACTTGGTGTTTTTTTTAAACTTTGTTTCATTTCCAGTTCAATGTTCAAGTTTTTTTTTTACTTGATGACATGTCTTATAGGTTCAGGGGTTCATTAAAGCATTCCACAGGTGTTTATTGATAATATGCTTGATAACTACCAACTTGGCTAAGTGGCTCGTCACGCTATTGAATGAAATTAACATTAAGGTTTATGTTATTTACCATAGTTATTAAGTTCATAGTCGTTTAGAATTTATTTTCACACCAGAGACTTTCTTCTATTGGTTATTGTCTTCTTTCTCTCAATGGGTGCCTTACTGTTCCCATTCTCTACACTGCCATGACTTGAGTGCGGAGAAAATTTAATTATAATTACAAACTCTGTTTTGACGAAACATTAAGATGGTAACCAGGCGAACCCTACTCACCAGCCTAGACCTATTAGGAGGCCAAGGCGGGGGATCCGGCGTGGTAGCCTACCTTAGAGGGAGAGCAAGCCCATGCCCGGGGATTTTTCCTAGCGCCAAGGTTGCAGCGCCAAATTCAAAATTCTTGCAAAGGTAGTTAAACTTGTTGCTCCGCATTATAGGACGAGAAACCAGAGAAGAAGTCTGCCTGTTCACCAAGGATGGTGTGTGACGAATGTAAAATTGAGTTTGAAAGAGCGAAGCGGGCTTTTATTGCCACCATACAGGCCCAGAGAGCCCTCATAGATAGCCTCCATGATCAGCTGGTGGAACGGCTAAGCTCTGGAGCTGCGAACGCGGGAGGCCGGGAGCAGACACAGCGGACACCTTCCCCAGCCAGGCCGACTGCGGAGCCGAACCTTCCAGCGGGGGACCTGGGAGCTATGGGCTGCGCGAGAGGGCTGGAGCAGGAGAACGGAGACTCGGTGGAATCGCCTGCCCCGGCCCTGCCCACGCCAATGATCCAAAGAGACCACCAGGAAATATCCCATGAAGAGGCTTCGACCCGTGAGTCGGACCGGGGAGGGGAACACGAAGAGTGGCAGCACCGGGAGGAGCCGGAGAAGGAAACCGCGAAGATGACGGTTGGCCCCCAGAGGAGGGAAGCCCAACTCCCGCGGCTCTGGTCCCCTTTTTCACGCTGCTCGGGCGAACCGGGGGGTGAGATTCCGGAGGATGAGCTTATACACCCGATTGATCTCGAGGCGAGGAGGCTAGAGGAGGAGGACGGAGACTTGGTGGACACGCCTGCTCCGGCCCTGCCCATGCCAATGATCCAAAGAGACCACCAGGAAATATACCATGAAGAGGCTTCAACTCGTGAGTCGGACCGGGGAGGGGAACACGAAGAGTGGCAGCACCGGGAGGAGCCGGAGAAGGAAATCGCGAAGATGACGGCTGGCCCCCAGGGGAGGGAAGCCCAACTCCCGCGGCTCTGGTCCCCTTTTTCACGCTGCTCGGGCGAACCGGGGGGTGAGATTCCGGAGGATGAGCTTATACACCCGATTGATCTCGAGGCGAGGAGGCTAGAGGAGGAGGACGGAGACTTGGTGGACTCGCCTGCTCCGGCCCTGCCCATGCCAATGATCCAAAGAGACCACCAGGAAATATCCCATGAAGAGGCTTCAACTCGTGAGTCGGACCAGGGAGGAGAACACGAAGAGCGGTCGCACCTGAGGGACCCGGAGCGGGAAACCATGACGGCTGGCCCCCAGGAGAGGGAAGCCCAACTCCCGCGGCTTTGGTCCCCTCGTTCACGCTGCTCGGGCGAACCGGGGGGTGAGATCCCGGAGGATGAGCTCATACACCCGATTGATCTCGAGGCGAGGAGGCTAGAGGAGGACGACGGAGACTTGGTGGACTCGCCTGCCCCGGCCCTGCCCACGCCAATGATCCAAAAAGACCACCAGGAAAAATCCCATGAAGAGGTCTCAACTCGTGAGTCGGACCAGGGAGGAGAACACGAAGAGCGGTCGCACCTGGGGGACCCGGAGCGGGAAGCCACGGAGATGACGGCTGGCCCCCAGGAGAGGGAAGCCCAACTCCCGCGGCTTTGGCGCCCTTTTTCACGCTGCTCGGACGAACGGGGGGGGGGGGGGGAGATTCCGGAGGATGAGCTCATAAATCCGATTGATCAAAACACAGAAGATCAAGAGCGGCGAGAGTGGGTCCTAGAGACGCTTAGAGGAGACAACTACGCGCCGATTCCCCCCCCCCCCCCCCCGGGCGGCGAGGCCCTATACCCGCTCGACTTCACGATCTGCAGATATGATAATAACCAACAGGAGAAATACCGCGAGCAAGCTAAAGGAGTGCCGGGGTAGGGAAATGGGGCGCTGGCCCGACTGGGCGGCGAAGGGGAGTACAGAGGTGCCGTGGGTCTGCCCCGGCTCGATATTGAGTCCGGGGCATTTGGCCTCCCGGCAGCGGAGGACGAGGAGCACACCGAGGGAAACCCGGAGGCCTATTTGGTGGCCGACAGCGCCCCCGCCCCTGGGAACGTAGACATGGCCTACAGCGACATAACAGATCCAACAGAGCCCGATGAAGCAATAGAGGAAGACCCGGCCTCCTCGCCAAGGAGCGGGCGCCGGAGCGAGGACTCGTCTGACCCGCCTGACTCGTCTGACTCGCACCCACAGGAGGCTGAGGACCCGTATCAATCCTCGGGCAGCGAATGGGAGCCTGCCGCTGCCCGGAGGGTTGAGGAAGCGGCCGGGGGCAGCGGCGGGGTGAGGCGCGCGGAGGAGGAGGAGTCCTCTTCCACCAGTATGGCTACCAGAGCCAGCTCCGACTCTTCGGGCACCAGATTGCTGCGTCTCAGGGAGTTGTACCGGGGAGGTGGTACATGCCGTGGACCAGTCCCCAGTGGTGCAATGTTTCCGCTGCCTGAAATTTGGGCATTTTGCAAGGGAATGCTCGGAACAGACTGCTTGTGGATACTGCTCTAAGGACCATGACACCAAGGAATGCCCGAACAGAGAAGAACCACCGAGGTGCAAAAATTGCGACGGCAAATATCCGACCAAATCCGACCACCCGGCATACAGATCCGACTACCCAGAGTGGGTAAAATGGGATCGGATAACCCGATCACAAGTGCAGTACTGCTGAGGGCACACCGGCGACAAACCAAACCAGGCAATCACACACGCACCAAACAAACCAGGACAGGATAAAACCACTATCATTCATGCAAGTAAACTTGGGCAGAGGATATGCGGCGACTAAAGAATGTATAACAGAGGCCGAAAACACTGGAGTGGACATCTTGCTCCTCCAGGAGCCATATGTGGGAGCCAGGGGGTACATCACAACCCCACAACCCACAACGAGTGATTCAGCAAACTCAAGGAGAGGGACCGGTCAAAGCCGCCCTCGTAATTCTGAACCCCACACTAAGCCTAGTAGTGGACCCAACCCAAATTACAAAAAACATAGCTACTGCCACCATTAAGTACGGGTCCATGGTTTTTGGCGCCGTCAGCTGCTATCTTGAGGGGGACACTCCAATTGAACCTTACCTTCTTAAACTAACGCATATAGTGGGATCCCAGAGTCCCTGAGTAATCAACTCCAGCAAAGGCAGCTCACCGCCCAGAGAGTGATGGAAATTGTAACCACTGAGGTACTTGAAGCAGTCACGAGAGACCTCACAGATGCTATACAGGACGCCTGTGTCAATACCATCCCTGAGATAAAGGAGAGCACAAAGGCAAAGAAGTCTCCTAAAGTTACGAAGTTCCCGCATGACACTGTTGTTTCTGGTTTGTCTATGTAGCGTCAGCGTCAAAAGTAGCGTGTCAGACTATGCGTCAAAAGTATCTACCATCCATATTCTTATTCAATCATTTATTTGCATAAAAAAACACATAGAAATTCATGCAAAAATACAATTTTGAAAACACAGGAATTACAACAATTCAGAGATCAGAAATAATAATACACACATAGCAAAGTCGAACAAAAAAAAATTAAGTCAAATATCAGGTACAATCAAATGGTCAAATACAATTATTTACAACGTAACTTAGAATATGGCATGCATTCTCTAGAAGCTTAACTTTTTCAATAGACTTGGTGTTTTTTTTAAACTTTGTTTCATTTCCAGTTCAATGTTCAAGTTTTTTTTTTACTTGATGACATGTCTTATAGGTTCAGGGGTTCATTAAAGCATTCCACATGTGTTTATTGATAATATGCTTGATAACTACCAACTTCGCTAAGTGGCTCGTCACGCTATCGAATGAAATTAACACTAAGGTTTCTGTTATTTACCATAGTTATTTAGTTCATAGTCGTTTAGAATTTATTTTCACACCAGAGACTTTCTTCTATTGGTTATTGTCTTCTTTCCCTCAATGGGTGCCTTACTGTTCCCATTCTCTACACTGCCATGACTTGAGTGCGGAGAAAATTTAATTATAATTACAAACTCTGCTTTGACGAAACATTAAGATGGTAACCAGGCGAAACCAGGCGAACCCTACTCACCAGCCTAGACCTATTAGGAGGCCAAGGTGGGGGTTCCGGCGTGGTAGCCTACCTTAGAGGGAGAGCAAGCCCATGCCCGAGGATTTTTCCTAGCGCCAAGGTTGCAGCGCCAAATTCAAAATTCTTGCAAAGGTAGCTAAACTTGTTGCTCCGCATTATAGGACGAGAAACCAGAGAAGAAGTCTGCCTGTTCACCAAGGATGGTGTGTGACGAATGTAAAATTGAGTTTGAGAGAGCGAAGCGGGCTTTTATTGCCACCATACAGGCCCAGAGAGCCCTCATAGATAGCCTCCATGATTAGCTGGTGGAACGGCTAAGCTCTGGAGCTGCGAACGCGGGAGGCCGGGAGCAGACACAGCGGACACCTTCCCCAGCCAGGCCGACTGCGGAGCCGAACCTTCCAGCGGGGGACCTGGGAGCTATGGGCTGCGCGAGAGGGCTGGAGCAGGAGAACGGAGACTCGGTGGAATCGCCTGCCCCGGCCCTGCCCACGCCAATGATCCAAAGAGACCACCAGGAAATATCCCATGAAGAGGCTTCGACCCGTGAGTCGGACCGGGGAGGGGAACACGAATAGTGGCAGCACCGGGAGGAGCCGGAGAAGGAAATCGCGAAGATGACGGCTGGCCCCCAGGGGAGGGAAGCCCAACTCCCGCGGCTCTGGTCCCCTTTTTCACGCTGCTCGAGCGAACCGGGGGGTGAGATTCCGGAGGATGAGCTTATACACCCGATTGATCTCGAGGCGAGGAGGCTAGAGGAGGAGGACGGAGACTTGGTGGACTCGCCTGCTCCGGCCCTGCCCATGCCAATGATCCAAAGAGACCACCAGGAAATATCCCATGAAGAGGCTTCAACTCCTGAGTCGGACCAGGGAGGAGAACACGAAGAGCGGTCGCACCTGAGGGACCCGGAGCGGGAAACCATGACGGCTGGCCCCCAGGAGAGGGAAGCCCAACTCCCGCGGCTTTGGTCCCCTCGTTCACGCTGCTCGGGCGAACCGGGGGGTGAGATCCCGGAGGATGAGCTCATACATCCGATTGATCTCGAGGCGAGGAGGCTAGAGGAGGACGACGGAGACTTGGTGGACTCGCCTGCCCCGGCCCTGCCCACGCCAATGATCCAAAAAGACCACCAGGAAAAATCCCATGAAGAGGTCTCAACTCGTGAGTCGGACCAGGGAGGAGAACACGAAGAGCGGTCGCACCTGAGGGACCCGGAGCGGGAAGCCACGGAGATGACGGCTGGCCCCCAGGAGAGGGAAGCCCAACTCCCGCGGCTTTGGCGCCCTTTTTCACGCTGCTCGGACGAACGGGGGGGGGGGGAGATTCCGGAGGATGAGCTCATAAATCCGATTGATCAAAACACAGAAGATCAAGAGCGGCGAGAGTGGGTCCTAGAGACGCTTAGAGGAGACAACTACGCGCCGATTCCCCCCCCCCCCCCCCGGGCGGCGAGGCCCTATACCCGCTCGACTTCACGATCTGCAGATATGATAATAACCAACAGGAGAAACACCGCGAGCAAGCTAAAGGAGTGCCGGGGGAGGGAAATGGGGCGCTGGCCCCACTGGGCGGCGAAGGGGAGTACAGAGGTGCCGTGGGTCTGCCCCGGCTCGATATTGAGTCCGGGGCATTTGGCCTCCCGGCAGCGGAGGACGAGGAGCACACCGAGGGAAACCCGGAGGCCTATTTGGTGGCCGACAGCGCCCCCGCCCCTGGGAACGTAGACATGGCCTACAGCGACATAACAGATCCAACAGAGCCCGATGAAGCAATAGAGGAAGACCCGGCCTCCTCGCCAAGGAGCGGGCGCCGGAGCGAGGACTCGTCTGACCCGCCTGACTCGTCTGACTCGCACCCACAGGAGGCTGAGGACCCGTATCAATCCTCGGGCAGCGAATGGGAGCCTGCCGCTGCCCGGAGGGTTGAGGAAGCGGCCGGGGGCAGCGGCGGGGTGAGGCGCGCGGAGGAGGAGGAGTCCTCTTCCACCAGTATGGCTACCAGAGCCAGCTCCGACTCTTCGGGCACCAGATTGCTGCGTCTCAGGGAGTTGTACCGGGGAGGTGGTACATGCCGTGGACCAGTCCCCAGTGGTGCAATGTTTCCGCTGCCTGAAATTTGGGCATTTTGCAAGGGAATGCTCGGAACAGACTGCTTGTGGATACTGCTCTAAGGACCACGACACCAAGGAATGCCCGAACAGAGAAGAACCACCGAGGTGCAAAAATTGCGACGGCAAATATCCGACCAAATCCGACCACCCGGCATACAGATCCGACTGCCCAGAGTGGGTAAAATGGGATCGGATAACCCGATCACAAGTGCAGTACTGCTGAGGGCACACCGGCGACAAACCAAACCAGGCAATCACACACGCACCAAACAAACCAGGACAGGATAAAACCACTATCATTCATGCAAGTAAACTTGGGCAGAGGATATGCGGCGACTAAAGAATGTATAACAGAGGCCGAAAACACTGGAGTGGACATCTTGCTCCTCCAGGAGCCATATGTGGGAGCCAGGGGGTACATCACAACCCCACAACCCACAACGAGTGATTCAGCAAACTCAAGGAGAGGGACCGGTCAAAGCCGCCCTCGTAATTCTGAACCCCACACTAAGCCTAGTAGTGGACCCAACCCAAATTACAAAAAACATAGCTACTGCCACCATTAAGTACGGGTCCATGGTTTTTGGCGCCGTCAGCTGCTATCTTGAGGGGGACACTCCAATTGAACCTTACCTTCTTAAACTAACGCATATAGTGGGATCCCTGGGGGACAAAGGTGCCATAATTGGAGGTGACTTTAACGCTTTTAGTCACTGGTGGGGATGTCCAAGGGAGGATGGTAGAGGGGCGGAGCTAGCGTACATGTGCTCAGGATGTGGCCTTAACATACTCAATAGAGGCTCTATCTATACCCACTTTTTACACGCACAGAGGCGGAATAGAGTACTCCAGTATAGTGGACATCACAATGTGCACCGACGAATGGCTGGCTGAAGTGGTAAACTGGAGAGTGGTTACCGAAGACACAGGATTAAGCGACCACAGGCGAATAAGATACAGCCTAATCAGACGGGGTAGCCGAATGCATAGAACCTCTACCTCCACCACGAAATACAATACCTCTAAGGCGGAATGGCCTGAATTTACAGAGTCCCTGAGTAATCAACTCCAGCAAAGGCAGCTCACCGCCCAGAGAGCGATGGAAATTGAAACCACTGAGGTACTTGAAGCAGTCACGAGAGACCTCACAGATGCTATACAGGACGCCTGTGTCAATACCATCCCTGAGATAAAGGAGAGCACAAAGGCAAAGAAGTTTCCTAAAGTTACGAAGTTCCCGCATGACACTGTTGTTTCTGGTTTGTCTATGTAGCGTCAGCGTCAAAAGTAGCGTGTCAGACTATGCGTCAAAAGTATCTACCATCCATATTCTTATTCAATCATTTATTTGCATAAAAAAACACATAGAAATTCATGCAAAAATACAATTTTGAAAACACAGGAATTACAACAATTCAGAGATCAGAAATAATAATACACATACACACATAGCAAAGTCGAACAAAAAAAATTAAGTCAAATATCAGGTACAATCAAATGGTCAAATACAATTATTTACAACGTAACTTAGAATATGGCATGCATTCTCTAGAAGCTTAACTTTTTCAATAGACTTGGTGTTTTTTTTAAACTTTGTTTCATTTCGAGTTCAATGTTCAAGTTTTTTTTTACTTGATGTCAGACATGTCTTATAGGTTCAGGGGTTCATTAAAGCATTCCACAGGTGTTTATTGATAATATGCTTGATAACTACCAACTTGGCTAAGTGGTATTTAATAACTTCGTCAAAGTGACACAAAAACAAATTAAAATATATTCAAGCTATCAAGCGTTAGGATGATACTGGTTAATTATTATAATAAGCTCCTTGTGAACTATATCTATACAATAAAACATAGAAATACAATAAATATACTAAACTACAAATTTTGCACACCAGCAAAATTAAACAATGGAATGGTAACTGAATAAATAGGATTTGATTGTGTTTGACCAACTACACAAACACCAGCTATGCCGATACCGGCCAATACAGTAATTCGGATTGGCCCGATAAAGGTACATTGGGACAATGCGGTTTGTACAGTAAATGTATTTAATATTAACAAAGTTATTAAGCTTTCGTTTGTATAACGAGCGTTAACGAGTATTGAAATGGGATGATTTTCACCAAATTTAAATTGTACATTACAATTAAAAGCTGAATTTTAAGATTATTCATTCATCATAAATAAATAATCATTCGTGCATTTTTGCTCCAAATTCCGGTATTATGGATATTATTTTTGACAAATGATAAAAATGTTATGGCAACTCATAAGTTGTAGAACTACAATCAAACGGTGTAGGTAGGCTATACTACCGTGATGATTCAAATTGACACATGTCCAAAAAATAAATTTCCTAGACTTTTTCAATAGATCGAAAATCAAATATTCATCTTATGTATACAAAAAAAAAATCTTAGTAATACTTTTCAAAAAGCTATTAAGAAAATGTAAAACATGTCCAATAATCATGTTATTTCCTAGTCAAGTTACGAGTAGATATATGTATTTTGCCATGCAAAAACTCCTTATCTCCTTACTTTACTAATGAATTAAGGACGCAAATACTATCCTATAGGGCGTTCCAAAGAATTAGACACGCATACATTTTGCCGGTCAGAAAAGGGAATTATTTTATTTCTTACGGTCTTTATTGTCCGACATTCGTGCAGTTCAAAAACAAAGCAAAACTTGCGCGTAATAATTATCAAAGTGAATAAAATCACAAAAGAACCAAAGAAAAAAATCCCGTGGAAAGCGAAAAGCTTCATCCCGTTCTTTATGCATATTAGTTCCGACTTTCTTCAGATAAAACTTAATAAAAGAGCTTTTTGTTTCAACGATGCAATTATTTCAAGCAGATCCTTTTTTTATTGTTCTGTTCCGTAATTAATAAGGAGTAGAGAAGTCAAGCGCGTGACTCTTAAGCATTGTTATACTTATTTATTTATAAGGCAGATACAAAGCCGCCTCTCAAGACACGCCGCACTGAATGACATAATCCGCCGGTCTCTTGCATCCGTCAATGTGCCAGCTCTACTGGAGCCAACTGGCATAGCGAGAGACGACGGCAAGAGACCGGACGGCATGTCCCTGGTTCCTTGGGGTTTGGGAAGGGTGCTAGTGTGGGACGCTACCTGCGTAGACACTCTGGCCCCTTCCCACCTGACGGGAACCAGTAACCAAGCAGGTGCGGCGGCTAAAGCGGCCGAAAAGCTAAAATCCCAGAAGTACAGGGGTCTCGGCCCCGAGTATATTTTTATGCCATTTGGGGTTGAGACCCTTGGCCCGTGGGGTCCTAATGCTGTACAGCTTTTTAAAGAGCTCACAAAAAGGCTTAAAGACTTCACTGGTGACCGAAGAGCTGGCAGCTTTCTCGCTCAACGTATTAGCTTAGCAATACAGCGAGGAAATGCTGCCAGCGTCCTCGGCACCATGCCAAAGGGGCCCAATTTCCTAGACATTTTTTAATTATATTTTATTTTATTTAGTTTTAGTTTTTAGCATTGTTTAATTATTAAAAGGGGCCAAGTGCGAGTCGGACTCGCCCATGAAGGGTTCCGTAACAGCAAGTAACATAATAAAATTGCGGTTTACGGTTTATGACGTATTAAAAAAAAACTACTTACCAAATCTTGTTCAAACCAATTTTCGGTGGAAGTTTGCATGATAATGTACATCATATATATTTTTTTAGTTTTATCATTCTCTTATTTTAGAAGTTACAGGGGGGGGGGACACACATTTTACCACTTTGGAAGTATCTCTCGCGCAAACTATTCAGTTTAGAAGAAAATGATATTAGAAACCTCAATATCATTTTTGAAGACCTATCCATAGACACCCCACACGTATGGGATTGATCAAAAAAAAAAATTTTTGAGTTTCAGTTCTATGTATGGGGAACCCTAATAATTTTATATTTTTTTTCTATTTTTGTATGAAAATCTTAATGCGGTTCACAGAATACATCTACTTACCAAGTTTCAATTCTATAGTGCTTATAGTTTCGGAAAAAAATGGCTGTGACCAGTGCCGGATTTAGACATTTGCCGCCCGTAGGCTATGCCGATTTTGCCGCCCCTATCCGCCTCGCTACAACACACCATAGCCATATTAACATGCACATAAGGTAACGTCACAAATGTCACATTCTAGATACAGATTTATATGGGCCGTTTTTGTCACTCAATGACGATGCAACCTATTTATATTTGCCTGATCTGATCGGTGACCGGTGGGTACCGCTGGGTTTTGGCCATTGAGAATCAAGGTGAGGCATTGGCAGTCAGGCTGGATATAGCTAAGGAGTTCGGTCGGGTCTGGCATTGAGTCTGCTCGAAAGACTATGCCATACAAATGGATCGCTAGCTTTTTATCCGGTAGACGCATATGAGCCGTATAGTAGACGAAAGCTGCTCCGATAGCGTGGACATTACCGCTGGCGTTCTACTAGGTTCTGTGTTATCATTCAATGATATGGTCAGATGGGTCACAATAAAATGTAGTTAGGTAAACGAAAACGCGAGCGTAGCGAGCGCGAAATTTTTTCGAGAAAATAGTACGTAGGTAAACTTTTAGGGTTCCGTATCCGTACTTCAAAAGGAAAAAAACGGAACCCATAATACCACGAAGATACAAGAATCGACGACCATCCCAAATTTACAATGTAGTCAGATGGGTCACAAATAATGTAGGTACTTAAATGAAAACGCGAGCGTAGCGAGCGCGAAATTTTTCGAGAAAATGGTAGGTGGGTAGGTACATTTTTAGGGTTCCGTACTTCAAAAAGGTCTTGACATGACAGAGGGCGGCAAAATCGACAAATTATGCTTGTTATTTAAATTTTACAAATAAATTCTGGTCTACCCTATCTGAACAGCACATAAAATAATTTGTGGCCGAGCCCTAATGCAGTCGGCAGTAGCGTCGCCTCGCAATACTGCCGACTGCATTACTGCACAAACGTCAAAAAAATATTATAATCTTCTCGATAAAATTACCTTTATGACATTTTCCGCAGCAATGGAGTTGGGCGATTAATAGTTTATGATATCCGATATCGGATATCGACTTATCGAGTACAGATGTGGTGCATACTTTGTTTTCCATCGTATTTTCTCGGAAACGTTCGTATTTGTCATGCTACTTCAGTCAACCGCAGTGCTTTGTACCGAGACTGACTGAAATAGAAAGACGCGTTCGTGGGTTTCCGTCAAAATATGATGGAATATAATTATGCACTACAATCTGTACCTACCTAGCTATTAAAAAGCTGGTTGCCAGTTATAAACTATCATATTCGGGTCGGGTAAAAGATAAGGCCGGTATTCTTTTATTATTCCGAGACCAATATCGAGATTGGACTCTTTTCATCAGTTTCTTAAAAAATGCTTGAAAGGCCGAACAATTTCTTCCTAGGAAAATGTGGTTGTTGCGACAAATAACTAGGGGCTCATGTTCCGGGCCACATAGTTTTAATTTTAAAAACGGGAGCAAACATGCTAGACAAAGGCTGGCGCCGACGACTACTGGCGAGGGTGGTACAAGTTAGGAGATAGCGAGATTTTTTACTATTGAGCGCCAAACAGAATTTAATACTGATTAGAAAAATACAAAAGAGATGAAAGGTTATGTTCAGTATTTTACGTATACATACATATGCCTCTTGAACCTGCTTGGTTTCTGGATGCACCCGAAGTTAGATTTTTTATAGGTATCTACTTAATAATTATTCAGCCTAGATACGTCCCACTGCTGGGCACAGGCCTCCACTCATGCGCGAGAGAGCTTGGGCTATAATAAGCCTCACGCTAGCCCAATGCAGATTGAGGACTTCACATACACCTTTGAATTTCTTCGCAGGTTTCCTCACGATGTTTTCCTTCACCGAAAAGTGGTAAAGATCAAATGATATTTCGTACATCAGCTCCGAAAAACTCATTGATCCGAGCCAGGATTTGAACCCGCGACCTCCGGATTGAAAGTAGGACGTCATATCCACTCGGCCACCACCGTTTCCCTACTTAGGTCCCTACTTACTATTTTTACCCCGACTAAAGATGAATAATGAATAAGGATTAATAAATAATACATAAGGCTTAATAGGAGGTCTTCAGTGAAGTTGTAACTAATAATGACTCAAAAATCTTCGAGCATGGTTTAAATTTATTTCGCGCGACTGTGTCTAAAGTCCGTATTACCCTCGTGATAGCCGACCAGTAGGAGATGGCACTGCAAGAAGAAGGCTTGCTATAAATGCAGGGTTTCTGGAACGCTTTCTCTCTCACCTTGCTCCACCCCCAAGCCTTATTATTTCGCGTCCCCATTCCCTGATGATGTCAGGTCGGCTCCGACATTGTGTCACGAGGTTTCAATTCGCATTTTTTTTCTTTGTTTAAAAAGGTCTTTCCACTGTGTCGGTATTAAGAGCATTCTTATGGAAACAGTTATTGGAATTACTTCTATAGAAGGAGGGTTTTGAATAGACTTGGGAGAAAGGGGATTTTTCTGGCTTCTAAGTAATGGAGTCCTTAATAAGAATATGGGTCATATTCGGTTTGAATAAGAGATGCAGTTAAATATCATGACAATAATCAAATGTAGGTATATTCTTCATACTCCAAAATTAGGAGATTATAATTTTGTATGTGTCTTTGTTTTATACACGGTGGCTATAGGAACAACCCCAAAAACGTGAAATTTTTTTTTACCCTGCCATAGCTTAGGCATAGCATAGCATAGGACCAGCCAATTCTTTTTTGGCGATTTCGGGTTTGGTCCCATAGTAAAAGTTGCTCAGTTGTCCAAAGCCTCCCTAGCAACGGGAATGCAGTTATTTTTAGCCACCCTGTATGGATACTTGCGGCTCTACGCAATAAATTAAATTTTATCTCGTGGGCAACATTTCTCCGATACTTATAAAGGTTAACATATCTCAAAGACCCTCAAAAAAGGTCACCATCCAATGTCATTATTATCCTTTACAGCGCCATCTAACTTGAAAACTGAATTAGTATTCAGGCAGTACACGGCGGGTCGGATTATGCAAATATGCAAACGATGGTAGAAAGTCGCCACTTAAATAATATATGAAATTATGCAAAATGCTGAAAGAATTGGGGTAGTGGCCGTTCCGGAGTTATATCACTTTCGGGGCCTTCTGGCCCTCTAGTGTTTTAGGTGAGTTACTTTTAATGGGAGTTTTGGAGAGTACGGTCTCGCTTTCAAAAATGGCGAAAGGAAAAAAGAAAAAGAAGTGACACTTAATCTGTGTTTTTGTGGACAGATCTGATATTTTTTACATTAAAATTCGAATATTCATATCATACAGCGTGTACTTTTGACACGCCAACATATTGTAAGGGTATAATAATTAGTATAGGTCCTAATGTAGCTTTCATGTTTACCAAAAAAAACGTAGCGACATATATTATTTTGTTTTTAATCAAAACTAGCAACCCGCCCCGGCTTCGCACGGGTTTACTAAACCTTCCTCAAGAATTAGGTGAAAACCGCATGAAAATCCGTTCACTAGTTTTTGAGTTTATCGCGAACAAACACATAAACAGGCAGACGCGGTGGGGGACTTTGTTTTATAAGATGTAGCTACTGACTCGACATCACAAAGTGATAAGATAACTATTTACGCAACAAAAAGGTTATATTCCCTCTTGGAAATTTTTGTAATATTAATTGCTCTCTGTTAGTTAAATTAAACATTCTTTAAAATCACAATAGCCCAGCCTAGCCTAGCTAAGCAGGAGGTCCCGGGTTCGAATCCTGGGAAGGGCATTTATTTGTGTGTTCATCACAAATATTTGTTCCTGAGTTATGGATGTTTTCTATAAGTATTTATATATATGTGTATATTATATATATCGTCGTCTAGTACCCACAACACAAGCCTTATTGAGCTTACTGTGAGCTGTGGGACTAGGTCGATCTGTGTGAAAATTTAAATAGGTAGGTATTTACCAAGAATTTTGAGATCATTAACACAGAGTACCGAAACAACTTTCATTATACAATAATATGCGGCTCAAATTTACCTACATCTATACTCACACATTAACACGTAAATCATAAAAAAACACGTCACATTTGGATCAGTACCAAAAAACTCCACCCGTCGTGTTTGATCACATTAAAGCTCAACCAAAAAAACCTTTCAGCCCCCAAACAAACATTTCGCTGGCAATTATCTTCAACTTTAAATCCTCTTAACCAGTCAGGATCGATTACTCGCACCCACTCTCTCATACGGCGTTATATTCTGGGGCAAAAGGGACGGGTTCAACCTACTTTATTATGATAATCGGAAAATTCGCCACATTTGTGTGGCAGCAGCTCGATTCGAGCTCGTGAATAAACGATGAGCAGTGTCACTGCTACATATCGGGGTAATTTATAACTGGTGTGGGGTGAACTGATTTTTTGGATGCTGTAAAGTATTAAATTCAGCGCGGAAGGCAGAATTTTATGTTTGCTTTTAAAAATGAGTTGTAAAACGTTTGCATGATAGGATTTAATTTGGTTCTTTGAAAATGTAATAGATCTTTCAATTTTGTTGTAGGTAGATCTACTATTTATCTCAGGGTGTTAAATAAGTTGGCTGGAGATTTTCCATATTCATTTATATAATATATTTCCTGGATCTCGGAAACAGCTCTAACGATTTTGATGAAATTTGCTATAAGAGGGTTTTCGGGGGCGGAAATTTGATCTAGGTAGGTTTTTTTCTCTCGAAAAACGCGCATTTTTGAGTTTTTATATATTAGCCGAGCAAATTCCGGTCTCCCAGGTACTCATATTTATGCAACCAAAGCATTAACCAGTAATCCGTAGCTGATCATTAAAACCTTTTACTAACCCTCTCAGTTAAACGGTAGACCAATAAGTGGTACGCGGAAGTTTGCCTTTTATGTTTACTTTTAAAAATTAATTGTAAAACTTCAGATGAATGAATATTTGGATCCTTGAAAATGTAATAGCACTTTCAATTCAGTAGAATTTCCAGTCCTACAGACAAGGTAAGCTTTAATTAACCTCTCTCAGAAGTATCCAGCCGTAAACAAATTGAATTATGGGCCGTAGAACTTGCCTTATAATAAATGTTTATGCGAATACTAGCCTAAGCCCGTGACTTCGTCTGCATAGAAATCGTTAACATTAACCTCAAGGGAGATATTGAAGTGGTAAATAGCGCGTTTATGAATAATGCCATAAATATGTACCTACCTACCGATTTTTACCTTTTCAATATCAGTTTGAAGATAAATATTTTCATCGTATAAAAATAAGTTTACTACTTACCTTAAATAGTTAAATTTAACCTTATTTGGGACGTTTATTTTTAACTGTTATCTCTTATGACATGTGCTGATACTCGATTTTCCGGCAAAATATGTAGTATTTCATATTTAAGTGTCCCGGCGGAAGTTTGTTCGCTCTTTATATCATTTGCGCCGATACATTCACTGTAAATTATCGTAACAGAGAAAAGTAGTTCAGAAAGTTAACTTCTCGTATTGCTTTTCGTAATTAGGTTTGGTAACATCATCATCATTTGCCTCTCGCTGTCCGACTCTTTGCCACGGCTCAAGAGAGTCGGGGTCCGCTTGGCAAATAATCCCAATAATTGGAGTCTACTCCAATTATTGGGATTACTTGCCAAGCCATTTTTAACGAAAGTTCCTATCCCCACAGCATCAAGTGAGTACTTTTGTGACTTCGGCTGTAATATATGCAGGATTTTGGGAGCTGATCGAGAAATAATGTTCCGGGACTGTTTATATTAACCATTCTTTATATTAAAGGCATTCTTAACCATTTTTTGGGATTGCGAGCGTGTTAGGTATACTTAAAACAAATAAACAGAGTATGTATGTGGTTTGTGTACAGACATAGTACCTAACATACCTACCTCGTTAAGAGCCCTTCAACGTGCACACTAGCGCCACAGCTAAATAATCGTGATTATTTAAATTTCACGAAAAATATTTAAAAATGGGGGCCGCTACGGACTGTATTGTGTATTTAAGTAGGTACCTTTTGAATACATCATACTAGTTTTTATGTTGCTGGATTTGTCAATCTCTGCGTCCAAAGTAAAAACGGCCGTTTTTTGTTTTGAGTTCCTAGATCGACGAATCCAGCAAAATAAAAACTAGTTTGATGTATTCAAAAGGTAGGTACTTAAATACACAATACAGTCCGTAGCGGCCCCCATTTTTAAATACCTGTCGTTAAATTTAAATAATCACGATTATTTAGCAGTGGCGCTAGTGTGCACGTTGAAGGGCTCTTAAATGGTGAAATGCAGAACATTGAGAAAATACAACAGAAGAATAATTAAATTTATATTTCTGTGAAATTATTGCACATGTTAAATTAGGCTCCAAAAATGAGTCAGCGTATATAACAGCGTATGTTTCCCCTATACTTAAAGAAATATAGTTCAAAATAAAATGGTTTTGAAAACTACATTTAAACTGTTAAATGGTTTGACTAATTTATTGAAATCCGACCACAGAATCTCTTAAATAAAACCCGGCATTTGAAATACAAGTCATATAAAAGATGTTGATGTACGAGCAAGCAGGACTGAGAGAACTTAATATCGAAACAAGATCAGAGTTTAATCTTTACACGCCCCTGTAGATAAATGAACGGGACAAGTTCTAAAAGCTAGTCATAAATAAAACACTCGCAGCCAACTCTGAGCAAACAGATGTAGAATGCGTCAGAACAGCTAACGCTAAATCACGCGAGACGTGACGAATGGCGTGCTGTGGATACAGAGGAAACACTTAGTTGTGTTTTGAAGAAAAGAAAGTGAAATAACTGAGGAAGTACCACAGCAGGTGTTACAGGTGTCCATAGACGACGATCATTTTATTGCTTACCTCAATGTGATTTGTCAGCTTGTCTGTCTCTTATATCGTATTAAAAGACAATTTTGCCTACTTTGCTTCAAAATTAGCTCCAGAAGTCGAAATTTAATTTCTTCTTCTTCCTAGCATTTATCTTCGTTTATTACAATAGTTATCAACTATATTGTGGTACAAGTAAGTATGTTGATACCTGTATATGAAGATTAAAAGTAAAGCATCACTACTCTCATGTAGCCACAACTTAAATGATGTTGTGATGTCGTTTTCATATTATAAAAACTATTTAAGCACAAAAACCCATTGGGGAGTAAAGTTGGCACATTTTACTGTATCATTAAAAGCACTTTCTGTCGTAACAAGCTGTGATACCGCAGGATTGCTTATAGCATATTCATGCGACGACTCAGTGAGGTGAAGTAGTAATGTGTCCAAATATCAGCTTCCCGTGTGTGGGTGCACTTTGCCATAGACTTAATAATTATACAGAAGTTCAACATAATTTCTACCAAAAATGTATCAGGTAATCATCTAAAAGCTTTTTCGTCACTTTTAACTCTTGCATTGCAGATCGATCCACTTACACTCCACGGACGGAATTAGTTCTTGCACTGTGAGAAGAAGAAGTACTTATTCATAAAACTTACCAAATCTTTGTTGAATTTTGTCCCTTTTTAACAAACACAAATATCAAAATGGATAAGGACAAGCAAATATCAACGGTTTGTTAGATTATGATGAACTTTTATGAATAGCCATATAATTTTTGTCCCCAGCGCGTCGGCTGCGACCTGCGCGTGGGCAGCACGCGACGCGTCGACGAGTGCGGCGTCTGCGGCGGCGACGGATCCTCCTGCTCAAGGCCACGGTACCACTGGCTCGCTACCCCGGGATCCCTGTGCTCTGCGACGTGTGGTGGAGGTATGTGCTATCCTTGTCGATAGGGTTATGTATACTGCGGCGATGGATCCTCCTGCTCAAGGCCACGGTACCACTGGCTCGCTACCCCGGGATCCCTGTGCTCTGCGACGTGTGGTGGAGGTATGTGTTATCCTTGTTGATAGGGTTATGTATACTGCGGCGATGGATCCTCCTGCTCAAGGCCACGGTACCACTGGCTCGCTACCCCGGGATCCCTGTGCTCTGCGACGTGTGGTGGAGGTATGTGTTATCCTTGTTGATAGGGTTATGTACACTGCGGCGATGGATCCTCCTGCTCAAGGCCACGGTACCACTGGCTCGCTACCCCGGGATCCCTGTGCTCTGCGACGTGTGGTGGAGGTATGTGTTATCCTTGTTGATAGGGTTATGTACACTGCGGCGATGGATCCTCCTGCTCAAGGCCTCGGTACCACTGGCTCGCTACCCCGGGATCCCTGTGCTATGCGACGTGTGGTGGAGGTTAGTTTTGTATCTTTGTCAATAGCGTGGCGGCTACTACAGTGGTGATGGATCCTCCTACTCAAGACCAAGATATCACTCGCTCGCTGCCCCGGGATCCCTGTGCAGTTCTACATGTGGTGGAAGTATGTTTATCCTTGTTGACAGGGTATTGTCTGCGGCAGTGACGGGTCAAACGTTTTCGTAACGACACGCGTAGCCGATTTAAGCGTCTTCCCGCTTTGTAGAGTCCAACTACGAACAGAGAGCCCGCCAAGCGAGTTCCCGGCACTGAATGTGTTAAATGTAATAATACGTACCTTAGCCCTTTACGGCCGGGAAAAATGTTTTGCAAAAACTAATGAAAAATGCATGTGAACCGTTTTCATTTGTTATAAAATACACGTAAAAAATGATAAAAAAAATCCAACGACCCTTCATCATAAAAAAAATCGCATGCACGAAAGTGACGTTCAGGATTTATCTGTAAATGCACGAACGTGCAAATTCATTTGAATTTGTAAAATGATATGAAAAAAACGCAACATTTTACACAACAATACACAAGTATAATAATATGTCTTTAACTTTACATAATCATCACAGTTCTCCTTAAGAATCAACACTCTCAATTCAACTACCTACATCATAGTTATGGAAATCCTTGAAAAAGTTTTCATAAAATGAATATTGATTCATTCACAAGTAAAAAGAAAGTATTTACATGTGTTTAATATAGTTTATAACTAATTCTGGAGCTGTTACATCAACTATTTGATCAAATCTTTTTCCCTTCACAACCCTAATATTGATTGTGCCTGAAAACTTGAACAGTTAGAAGCCGAAGAACGTAATTTACTGTCTTTCCACTTAACTAGAACGTTACTTAATCTGTCATCATCAGCCGAATCTCTCCATGTCACATATCATTGTCGTCTTTGAATGTCAAACTCCATCTGTCAGGAATTCGATTCACCATTACTTTACCCGTGCTGTGTCATCTGCTATTATTGAGTTTTACAGCAAATAATATAGTTGTAAAGAATCTATGACGATATAAATTAACTACCTTGGCATATACTTCGATAAAAAATCGAGTATAGACCAACAGCTGGACCTAACCCCAGTGACATAATATCACAGCCAAACTGCTTTATATGGATGTACCGAAATCAAGCATAAATCCGGCAGAATTATAATCACCATACTTTTAACCCTACTGGACGGGTTTTATACACCACGATCTGATGCAGCGAAGCTAGAACATCGTCTGATTCTTCGCTTTCATAGTGAATCCATTCCAAAAGCGAATAAGCTAGAATGAGGTGGTCGTGAAATTCTTCAATATTTGATACCTATATCACCATAACACAAAATTCAAAGAATTTGTCTGGCTCCTAATGGACGTCTTAAAAAATACAAAACCTAAGAAACGGAATATATTATAAAATGATCAAAGATATGCTATCTATTGTGATTTAAGTTTTTGCGCAAAAGCCAGATACTCACAAACTTGCAAATAGTTATGACAATTGATTCACGGGCTACGGCCGAACCCACAAATTCGTGCACTTATTTTTTACGAGCATGTAGTTTTCCCTAAAAACATATTTTTGCTCTAATTTGTGCTTGATAAACTCATTTAACTCTTTTACTGTAATAATTAAGTATTAAATAGCAACTTCGATACCAAAATTATACGAAATTATGAACTTACGTGTGTCACTACTCACACCAAAATTCGCCACCATCTTCACCACTGTCTTGCGACCGACTGATGCCACTGACCTACGGTATTTAGAACTCAAACATGTCTCTAATATCTGCAGTTTAGATCAGAATAGGTTTGAGCTCGAAAAGACGATTTGCTTGCGGACAGGATTTTTTAAAAGTAGTTTGCAGGATTATATCTAACCGGTCGGAAAGGGTTAGGGTGGTTCAAAAAACATTTTTTTTTATTTTCCGACGGGGCACCACCTTATTTTGTTACACTTATTATGTTGATAAAATGCACCAAGTTTCGTACTTTTATCTCAACTACAAGGGGGTGCTCAACCACTTTGAAAATTTTGTATGTTGTATGAAAACAAAAAAAAAACAAGAATTTATTATTCAGAATTTTATTTAAGTATCTGTTATAACATTATTTGCATATGTGGTTTATAAGTTTTTAAGTAGAAAAACATTTTTAGTTATATTTTTTATAATTTTTCAAAAGTAAGATCTTTAGAATTTCATCTAAAAAATCATAAAAAATAGAAATAAAAATTGCTTTTCACCAAATAACTTTTAAATCACACTTTCAAATAATGTGAAAACTACTACTTACATAAAACCCAAAAAAAATAACTTGATTTTTATGGATTTCATACAACTTTGAAAATTTTCAAAGTGTTTGAGCACCGCCTTGTAGTTGAGATAAGATTACAAAACATGGCATATTTAGTCATCAAAACAAGTGTAACAAAATGAGAGGGTGCTGCTTCTTCTAGCTAGAGTTTGAATTTTTCCCATACAAACGTGAACCACCCTAACGTAAGTACCTACATATTTCCTTTCCGGCTGAATCCGGCCGCAATACGGTTTTGGTTTAACAACCCATTCCTTTCATTTCAATGATACTCGTAGTTAACTCTTTGAATCAGCTTAGAATCTAGTTTCATGGCCTAACAGGCTAGGTTTACAGCAATTTAGTAGGCTTAAACCGTTTGTACACCTGTACCCTTTCTACTTGTAACAAAGGGAACTATAAAGTGCATTGGGATTATTACCGGTCATTGGACTCGAAAGTCACAAGTTATGAAATTTCCTTGAGACATTATGGCGTTATTGTAGTAGACATATCGTTTAACTCGTTTCGATTATTGTTCTTAAATGTTATTAGAATTAAACTACTATTCTCGTTTTTTTTAAAAATGGCTGTATTTTATCTGAAAACGTGGTAATGCTTTCGTGGGGTAGTTTCCTAAAACAGTAAATAAAATTCTTATGTAATTCTGAGTTAAGATATATTGTAGGTACCTGTATGTACTACGTGGGATAATTCTTATATCTGATAGTTTGCCTCCTATATCAAAAAAAAGCGGCCAAGTGCGAGTCGGACTCGCCCATGAAGGGTTCCGTAGCAGCAAGTAACATAATAAAATTGCGGTTTACGATTGATATAACGTATTATTAAAAGATCTCGTTCAAACCAAATATCGGTGGAAGTTTGCATGGTAATGTACCTACATCATATATTTTTTTTTAGTTTTATCATTTTCTTATTTTAGAAGTTATAGGGGGGGGGGGGGCACACATTTTATCACTTTGGAAGTGTTTTTCGCGCAAACTATTCAGTTTAGAAGAAAATTATATTAGAAACCTCAACATCATTTTTGAAGACCTATCCATAAATACACGCATGCATGGGCAAAATATTTGAGTTTCAGTTCTAAGTATGGGGAACCCCCAAAATTTACTGTTGTTTTTTTCTATTTTTATGTGAAAATCTTAATGCGGTTCATAGAATACATCTACTTACCAAGTTTCAACAGTATAGTTCTTATAGTTTCGGAAAAAAGTGGCTGTGACATACGGACGGACAGACAGACAGACATGACGAATCTATAAGGGTTCCATTTTTTGCGATTTTGCTACGGAACCCTAAAAAGCAACAAATCAATTTGTTTTATTAAAATATTTAACCCTACCGGGGTATTATGGATGCTTTTATCTACGTGCGGGATGGAAAGTGACGGACAACGTTTTATCACGCTGTCACGTAGACAAGACGACCATGATACCCGTACTCGGCACTTTTTCTTTCGTATGAAATCTATTTCAGTTTATAATTGAATTTATCTCGATCCCGAATAACCCCATCGTACCTTAACCCTTTCTAACAAAAGCCTGACATCCATTCATCACCGCACCTAATTAACAATTGAAACGTTGAAGGGCCGGGTCAGGAGATAATCTTTGAGAGATTACCAAGTACTTACCAGGTAAGGTAAGGTCCTACAAGAACAGACCGTACAAGGTAGTTGCATAATTTAAAGGGTTCTGGAAGTTTTTGACGAACAATTATCGATTTATTGAATCAGGCCTAGGACACAGTAAATTAAGGTACTAATCACGAAGAATTTACTAAAATGACCCGCCATGTCCTATCTCTATCGCACACTTACTTACTCCTCTGGCGCAGCGACCCAAAGTCTTCGCCTCCAACACGACTGCTCGTCTCTGTTCCCGATCCTGAGCTGTTTCTCGTCAGTTTTCTAACTGGAGCTCACATAGATCCGCGTGCACCACATCCATCCATACCTTCCATCCATCCATCCATCCATCCTACCTATCCATCCTACATGTCCATCGATACCTAGGTCGACCGACCGAGCGGCGTGCTGTCGGTTTTCCCTCGAACGCTCTTTTCACCGCCCGATCGCCTTCCATTCGCTCGAGAATCTCGAGATGGCCAAGCCTTTGCGACTTTGTGACACCAATGATGTTTGGTTCGTAACTATCTGTTCAACTTCGCGGTTTTTGCGGATTCTACACACACACACACACACACACACACACATACGCACGCACGCACGCACGCACGCACGCACGCACGCACGCATCAATCTCATCACAAGTTTCACATCACGTCTTTCCTATATTTTATCCAATGGTATAAAACAAAAGAAAATCTCTGATTGTAATCTCAATCTGTCAATCTGTGCACTGTGCGGCGGTCAAGGGTTGCCGGTTGCCGGCAACGCCTTAATGGGATCTAATCGAAAACACTCGGACCGCTTTTAATTTGCTCAAGTGAGGGCAGGTAAGTGCCGCTGAGGTTAGGAAATAAATACAATGAATATATAAAACAGAGAATTTACGCATGTATTTTTGGTATTCACTACTTTTCGCCCTTGACTTTGTCCGCGAATAAGTTGCTAAAATAAAGTATAAGAAACATTCGTTAATATTATTTTCTCAACAGCGTAATTTCTGGAGTATTAACAAATAGAGAATCAATCGCGAAAATACACATCTTCAAATTATTGTGAATTATCAAGGCCATAATTATTACCTACGCTTAATCGACGCTTAGGAGAGCCGCTAACAACCAGTTCACAATATTAATTAATTAACAGTAAACATAATAGCTCTAATTAAAACATAATAGACTATGTGTCTAATTGTTTGCCCTGTCTAGACTTGTTTAGACGTAACCAATCGAGTGGAAGTTAGAAAGTCGTGATTTGTTGACCAAGCGTTAGTGAAGATCTCCGTTTCAGCTTGGGCAAAAATGCTTTCGTATGTCCGGATGTGATATATTGTAAGTAGGTTGGATAATTAAATTGAATGTAAATTAAAACAAAAACATTACTTACTTTACTAATCCACGAAATACTTAATAACGTGATAGTCAATCAGTGTTAACCCGTTATACCTATTTACATGCGTATTTTTACATGCAATTCATTTTAGCACCCTCCCAACGCAAAAATAAAAACTTATAGCAAACAACCACCAAACGTACAAAATTTTAACTCGACACGTGTTACAATCTATTCCCAGTCCACTATAACTTGGATCTCTTTAAATCGAGAATGAATAGACTTCTTTTAGGTGAGCATGTTCCATCCTAGACTGCATCGGCACTTACCTTCAGGTTAGATTGTGGTCAAATGTTTACCTTTTTCCAATTAAAAAAAAATCATAATAACGGCGATGACACAACATTCAATTGTCCCCCTATTGTTGTACCTTGAAATAGAGACATAAGCAATGAAACACAATAGGTAGGTACGTGATTAAATTCCTCCAACTGACTGCTCTTATGAAACGTATCGACAAAACCTCCTTTCAGCTTTGCGCATCCTTTCAGCAGAGGTGTACTCGTAATTACAGCGATCCATCGTACTAGCACTGAAATTAGCCCGCGTACCAATTAAACGTGATTGGATATCGGTTTTTTCAGCATAATCAGTGAAACGTCAGCTTTTAACATTGAATTATTTGTATAAATCACAGAAGCTGACGCGGATTAAAACACTTTATTGTTGTCACTTTTAACAAAGAAGTTAATACAATCTTGCAATATGATTTTCACTCACTCCTTGCATGTAGGTAATCGAAAAATTTGAACGAATAGGTACTCTGTATTCCGTAACTGGATGGCCTAGTAAATGATATGGTAATAGTTCAGTTTATAGTCTAAAGGGGCCCAGAGCCCACAGATCACCAGTTCGCCAGACGATATCGGCCTGTCAGTTAATCGCAAAAGGTAACAGTTGCGAATAACTGACAGGCTGGTATCTTCCAGCGAACTGGTAATCTGGGGCCCCCTAAAGTTTACAGTAATGACGGAGATATGGAGTAACAAACATAAAAAAAAAAAAAACAAAATAAAAAAAAAAAACGTACAACCGAATTGATAACCTCCTCCTTTGGGATTTGGAAGTCGGTTAAAAAGGGGCCCAGGGGGCCCAATCTGTTGGGATTACCATTTCGCCCGCCGATATCGGCCTGTCAGTTAATCGCAAAAGGTAACAGTTGCGAACTGGTAATCTGGGGGCCTCTAAAGTTTAATAAAAAATATTAACGATCAATACATTCCGCAAACCATGCGCTAAAATGCTAAAACTACCCGACCGTTTTGAAAGAGAATCAATCTGAGGACGTTAATTATTCAGCCAGTGCGATTACATCGGATGCTAATTCTTATCGGATCTTCGTCCCTAATTAGGGTTGGGGAGAGCAGACCAGCAGATAGATAAAAACAATCTCGAGGCGGTTTAATTCAGGCACAAAGGCCAATTCGAACGTAAACTGACATCAGATTTAATAATATATGAATCACGTTATTTAGATATTGTGTGTCTCTCCCGCGCATTAGCGCATTGGCGCGTACTGACATGTATTGACATGTACGGACAAGTACGACTAAAATTCCCAACTGAATGACATCAGTTACGTTACATGTCTTTATATTATCCATACATGTCTTTACTTTATATTATTGTACGTTCGAATTGGCCTGACAATTTAAGACTAACTGCTGTATTCGAACTTCAAGATATTCACCAGAGACGACACGTACTAGATCCATTCTAGATACGTTATAGTTTAGATATCAACTAGTTCTCTTTTGCAGCGCAATTCGGGCAACTAAATAATGTCACTTTTACGTTAGATAGAGTAAGATAACTATTAGATGTGAATTAGATGTCTAAGTCATATCCTGTGGAAATCGTTCAAGAGTATCTCCAGAATCGCAAATGTCAAATTTGACAGGTTAGATCTTAAACAATCGTTATCGTATCTTGGTGATGTCTAATAGATGTCTATTTCATAATCCGAATCGGGCCCTAATTTATGTTCCAATCCTCTAATCTTATTACACCCGACTTTACAAAAGTGATGTTTCTCGATTCGTTGGGATCTTTGTGTATTAAAGAAGGTATTTCGGAAACTGTAACTACTGTACAATTGATAGCTGTTGATTCTCCGAATAATAAATAAATAAATAAATAAGTACTTCTTTGTCACAATTGGTCTGATGGTCATCGACTAAGGAGCTGATGACAGAATGAGCATTGGACAGATTAAGGAAGCTCTTGGAAAAGCCTTGATTCTTGACTACGACTTGGAACTTAGTATTGACCTTGGTCTTGACCTTTTTAAAATAGCTCGTACTCTTGATAAGGGTCATGAATTGTTGACATAGAAAAATTTTAATTAGATGAATAAGTTTTATCCAATAAACGTCAATACAACAATATATAAAAAAAAAACTAAAACTAAAACTTAAGACTAGCTTAAGTCTAGTCAAAAAGTCCCCCCCCCCCCGAGTTGTCATAGAAAATACTCAACAAGTCTTTTTTGTTTACAACAGGTTATGTGAATACTCCGGCACTGCAAATGTCGCTAGTCTCACCCAGTTAAGATGATCAGCTTTTATTTACTAATAGAGTTAGACCAACATAAGTCTGCGTGTGCTATCAAAATCGATGCAGACTTATCTCAGTCTCAATCTAGTAATAATATATTTTAATCCCAACCCTTTATTTAGGCAAGAGACTACCATAAATCAGACAGTAAAAGATATATCATTCAAAGTATCACTATTAATAGTTATTATAGTGAACATTTCCAAAATCGCCAAAAACCTTCAGCCCTCCGCTACGCCCGTCTGCCCTCAGCCGGAGACAAAAGGAGTCCAGTCTGATTTATCGTGGCCCTTCCCTAATGGCGGTATGCTGTTATAAATTAACCTCCAGCCGAGCAATTAACTATGTTGATGTATCGATGGGGAATCAAAATTTCAGATTTGGGGGATGTTGTGCCAGATACAATTTAACTGCAGCAGATAATTCAAACTGTTGAACTGTTTTGCATGAAGCTATTCAAAAATATATGTCGGACAAACACAAAAAGGTCACAAAGGTCAGCACTGAGGACAAAAAATAAAAAACAAGTTAACGACCCGAGTACCTTACCTACTGAAAAAATGTATCCTGGTTAAAAGGGTGCAGCGTAAACATTTAATTTGCTTTGGATTCTCTTAATTTTGCGATGTCTACAAGAAAAACATGAACACGTTGATAAAAATAGTTAGGTACAATAAAATGTGTACGACCCATATTTTTATTTTGTTTACGCTAATTACCTACAAAGATAAATAATTATTAGTATACGGGTTTTTAAAGCTCACTCGGTGTATCACGTGTTTAAAATTAAATAATTTATTTCTGTTATTGTCACAAAGAAACAAAGAAATCCATGAATCAAACTCAACGCGACGTCGTTAAACAAAAGCTTCGCAGTTAATAAATGACACGACAAAATAAGGCGATACTTTATCGTTAATTGGCGACTAATTATCTCGAGTGTCAAATGCCGCAGTTCTTGTCGGCTGTCACGGGGTGGCGGGTTCGAATCCCGTTGTATATCATTCAGGGGGTTTATTTGTAGGTACTTTGTAAATTAGCCTCTTTTTGACATCAGTTTCAGGGCATCTAGCTCACATTCATTAAAATCCGGACAAGTGCGAGTCGAAATTGCCCACCGAGGGCTCCGTACATTTTAGTGTTTGTTGTTTGTTATAGCGGCAACAGAAATACATCATCTGTGAAAATTTTAACTGTCTAGCTATCACGGTTCGTGAGATACAGCCTGGTGACAGACGGACGGACGGACGGACGGACGGACGGACGGACGGACGGACGGACGGACAGCGAAGTCTTAGTAATAGGGTCCCGTTTTACCCTTTGGGTACGGAACCCTAAAAACCGCGGCACAAACGTACCAAGTAAATGCACAAATGGGGGAAAATCTTTTATTGCATGATTAATTCTCATTGTTCCTTTATTTACGAATGTATTTTTCCTTTATCCAAGCATGAATTTAGCTGTGTCTTTACTATTCAAATGGGCGTTTGCAGTCGAAACTACAAAAACGAGCGAGAAAATCTACCTTGCGGGGACAAAAAGCTGAACAAACATGTGATGCTAAAAATGCCACATGGTTGTTGTTTTAGACTAGAAAAAATACCTGTACCCATACCATGAGTCACTGACACTACTGACAGCACTGACAATGTCAACACTGACATATTTATATTATACGCCAACGTCTACGTAATTTACTTTCTATAGGTATACATGTCGCTCGCAGTAATATGTCAGTACGAGCGAGATGCATAGAAAGTTACGTCCACGCTCCCCTTTATGGCTCCTCTACACGATGGGCCAACGCCGGCCACTCCAAGGGACGCATTTATGCGTTAGAAAGAGCTAAAATAGAATGTTCAAAGCCAGTCCATCCAAGTTTTCCATATATCTGTGATTATTCTAAAAAAACCATAAAGATACCGACAAAAACTTCTCCCTTCATTATGTTAAGCGTCACCAGCAAGCTCGGCCGGATTTCACCTTTCACTTCCTTTCCTTTCACCTACTCGTAGGTACATAAACTAATTATAGGACTAGATATACCTACCATATCCTATTATAAGTACAAAGTACCTATCCGGGCAATCTAGTCGTTTTAAAATGAGAGCGTAACTATGGAAAACCGAGTGTTTGTATGGAAAACCGAGCTTGCTGGAGACTCTTAAAGTCAGTTTATATAAGAAGAAGCAAAGACCAAGTCTGTAGGATGTAAATAAAATAGTCGCTTCACTTTAAGTTAAAAACGTCTGACCATTCTCGGCGGCACTTTAGCCTGGCAAAGCGACTCTAAATTTGATATCCCCTGCAGAACGCGGCCCGTAATGAACCTCCATCTTTATTTACATATTTATGTATTCACGGGAACTCCCGGGCTTCGCTAATCGCTCATTACCATGGTCGGACTTTAGGTACAAGGACTAAGTGACGCTGGATGAGTTTGACAGTTTTCTTGTCTCTTGAAGAAAATGGTTTAACAGCGCGATTCGGGAAATGAATTAGAGATTAACTAGATACGATATAGTAAAGATATGTGACGTCCCACGGGTATAGGTACCTTATGGCGGTTGACACTTACGCTATTATTAACGCCGCTCAAATATTATTGCGGCGCTATGCGACGTAAGCGCCGGCCGCCATAAGGAACCTTTTTCGTGGAACGTCACATACCTTTACTATTTCATATCTAGTTAATCTCTAATTCATTTCCCGAATCGCGGCGCCAGCCGCCATAAGGTACCTTTTTCAGTGGAATGTCACATATCTTTACTATTTCAGATCTAGTGAGTCTCTAATTCATTTCCCGAATCGAGTCGTAAGTCCTTTCGGGGCATAATAATGGAGAGTACCCAGTTCGTCTCCTTAGTTTTTAGACTAGAAGTAGAACTGGTAAATTTTTCATCGAGCGGGTTTTGATGCCATCCATTACTATAATTGAGGAGTGTCTTTTCAAAAGGGCTTATTTTTGTATGGTGACTATAGAAAAGCGGCCAAGTGCGAGTCGGACTCGCCCATGAAGGGTTCCGTAACAGCAAGTAACATAAATAATTGCGGTTTACGGTTTATGACGTATTAAAAAAAAACTACTTACCAAATCTTGTTCAAACCAATTTTCGGTGGAAGTTTGCATGGTAATGTACATCATATATTTTTTTAGTTTTATCATACTCTTATTTTAGAAGTTACAGGGGGGGGGACACACATTTTACCACTTTGGAAGTGTCTCTCGCGTAAACTATTCAGTTTAGAAGAAAATGATATTAGAAACCTCAATATCATTTTTGAAGACCTATCCATAGATACCCCACACGTATGGGTTTGACGAAAAAAAAATTTTTGAGTTTCAGTTCTATGTATGGGGAACCCTAAAAATTTATTGTTTTTTTTTCTATTTTTGTATGAAAATCTTAATGCGGTTCACAGAATACATCTACTTACCAAGTTTCAACAGTATAGTGCTTATAGTTTCGGAACAAAGTGGCTGTGACATACGGACGGACAGACAGACAGACAGACATGACGAATCTATAAGGGTTCCGTTTTTTGCCATTTGGCTACGGAACCCTAAAAATAAGCCCTTTTGAAAAGACTCCTCAGTTAAGCACATAATACCCTTTGAAGAAAATGATCGAAAATCAAATACCCTACATTCGCATCTGAGTCTATTTAAGCACTAAAGAAACTTCTTGTGAAGATTAAACTGTTTGTGAATTTTGCGATATACATAACTATTATTTTTTGCAGAGTATCGTCGTTGTTGAAAATTGATTTAAATCATTTCTTGATCCAACTTTACAATAAATTGTCCTAATAGGTACCTTAATTGCTTTCACTTCTTAAACAATGTCGCTCTGCATAACCGCCTTATTTATAAAACCGTACCAACCCCCTGTTAAATTTTGGTCTCTTTCTAACAAACACAAATGTGAAAATGACAGATGGGGACAAACGATTCTGAACGGCTCTTAAACTTGACAGATGTTTATGAAGAACACCGTAGAACTGTAAGTAAATCACGTCTTAGGACTTCCTCATCATCAGACTGTCTCAGTCTACTTAATCTGAGGGCCTACCGCGAACCACGTTCGACGTGTTGCCTCTCTGTCGCACTTATAAATTCGAACGTAAGTATATCAGAGAGCCAACACGTCGAACGTGATTCGCGGTAGGCCCTCTGACCATAAGCCACTCCCGTAGCACAGCCCAATCTTTATCTTATTGTTAGCCAACTAAGGTCTTATTTCGCCAAAAAATCTTTCTTCCTTTAACATAATATTTGAGAACTTTACAGTTGATTTTATATCCGTGTTTAGTAATTTGGTTCCTAAGAGCTCTCTAATGGCTATTTAAACACTGAAAGTTTCTTGCCTGTATTTGTTTTTTGGAGGCGAGTTTATTTCAGAGGTTTGCGTTGCTTTCTACCTGAAATTATGAAGATTGTAGTTTTGAAAATTCATGCTGTTCTTTAGAATTTAAGTCTGAACGGACTGAAAATAATGTTCGTTCTGAGCGTTAATAAGACATTTCATCTACGATAAATAGTCTGGCAACCACTAAATGCAATCTAAAAAAATTGATATTAGTTACACAAGCTTAATGTCTAACCCATTCATAAACGTTTACTAAAGTTGACAAGCCGAAAATAATCGTTTGTCCCTTTCCGACGTATTGGTATGATGGAAAGGGACGAACGATCATTATCGACTTGTCAACTTTAGTAAACGTTTATGAATAAGGGGGTAATACATCTACATAATGATTTACCTGTATATGCCGAGCTAAGTTCTGTTGGTTTGTAACAATGTTTTGATGTAGACAATATTTAACGACGAAGCAGAATACAATATTTGTACAAAGACAAGATTTCTTCATTAATCTTTGAACTGTTTTATTCTGGTCAGCAAGATTTTCTGTGTTAGCGTACGATTGTACGTTTAAATGCTCTAACAATTTTTATTTCTAAGACCCGTGACTTTGCAGAGTGCAAATGCTAAAGTAACTTTTCTTTTCAGGCTACAAGATGTCGCTAGCAGTCTGCCGCGATCGGTTAACGGGGTCAGATGCGCCTGAGCAGCTGTGTGACGCGTCAAGCAAGCCTCAGGCGTCCATCGTTCCGTGTAACACCCATCCGTGCCCGTTCAAGTACGTATACCACCATAAAGATGTCGCTAGCTATCTATTACTTAGTTCTTGAGCAGCTGATGTGCACTTTGCACCAAGCCATAAGCGTCAATCGTCTCCTGAAACACATGTGCTTGTCCTGTCCAGTCCTGTATTGTCTCGAGCTGTCAAGGACATCTAATAGAGCAGTCACAAAAATGAATGGAATGGAAAGCTCCTGCCATCTGTATTCCCAACAAATATGACTTCAGTCTCTTACGCAAGAGTAAATAGGAATATTACTGAACCGGTTAGCTCCATCTTAGGCTCTGTCTTCATTTTCCATCAGTCAATCGCCGGTTAGTTTATAACCAAAAAAAACTACCACATGACCTCTAGTGCCTTCTTTACAAAGCTATATGTCCCACAGGTGGTACGTTGGGGAATGGTCAGCATGCAGCGTGACCTGCGGCGGCGGTGTGCGCTCGCGTCGCGTCCTGTGCGCACGCTCTGCCAACATGACTAGAGCGGACACCTATGAACCAGGTAAGGCCTTTTCACACATATAGCGAACTTAACAAGCTTAAAGGTGATAGCAACCGGAGATTTAATTCCGTGCAAGGATGAGCCGCTTTAGACCAGGCCGTGTCCGGGCCGGAGCTTCCGGCGCATCGTTTTCTACAGAAAACATCACGTGATCACCTGTCGTATCATAGAAAAGTAAGCCCCGGAAGCTCCGGCCCGGACACGGCCTAGTCTAACGCGAGTCATCCATCCACCGCTACAGACTGTGCAAAGAATCGACTTTCAAATGGTTTTTATTCAACGAAAACATCCATAAAAGTATCGTTTTAGTATAATAGACTAAACTCGAACATATAAAAAAAAACAATTTTAACCTGCATAGATACGCCTCACGGTGGTGACTATGATCGCTTTTCAAGTAGGTAATCTACGAATCCTCTGTAGGCAGTGCAACATTTTTATTAATTTTTAACTTGTCGATTTCTTAATTATATTTATTTCTTAATTTATTTTTTTCTTTAAATCATTATAGAAATATTATAGTATTTTATTCCTGCAAATCATTTAAGCATAATGCACTAACATTTTTCATAAGTAACTATTAATGCAGTATTATATTGTAACAGGTTCGAGTCCAGACCCTGGTTGCGTGTCGCCAGCGCCTCGTTCAAGCCAGCCTTGCAACACTGAGGACTGTCCTGTCTGGGTTGAAGGACCATGGTCAGGGGTAAGTAAAATGTTACCATCCCTACTTCATCCCTAAAATTCATCACTGATATAACATTTATATTCTTGCTTTGGTAAAAATGTTATTGAATATTTATGTTAAACAAGTCACTTACCAACCTGTATTTTGTTAAACATTATTTGTTAGTGAATAAATCATTTTTCATTTTAATTTTTTTAACAATCAACATGTTTATGACAACATGTTTTGGACCCGGGTATATCCTTAAACTACGTCCAAGACCACCGGTGGACGGGCAGCAGCGTCCCTCACATTCGGTGTACTCGACTGCGATCGCCAACTCGCCTGCCAAGCGTGGCGATTATGGCATTCACCCCCCATTAAGGGGGAGGCTTATGTTCAGCAGTAGACGTCTTATGGCTGAGATGATGATGATGATTAACATGTTTATGTCGAGCTTTATCCAGAAACACTTAGGGAAAACAAGTTTAATCCAATGAACAAAACTGTGCATATACTGAACCGCAATTAAAAAATAAAATAACTATAGACAAAATTAATCTATTTACTAAAAAAACTTACGTTCTTACTAATGTTACCGTAATAATATTTACCATCCTTTGTTCCCGTAACTCTGTCCTAAGTAGCAACATTGTTAAGTTTTCAATACTTTTAGTGCTCGGGTTTTATAGCGGCGCGGCAATATCGGGAATATGCATACTTTTGTACTTACCGCACTTTGTTGTTTGCGAATGGGAAATTGCTGATATTGTTGTTTAAAGTCTACACTGTCGGTATTTCCTGGAAATATAATAGGGAATCATTTTCGGTATTGGGAAATTTATTTCACTGATGACCGATATTTAGTAACGCATGCAACTTTCGCATGCGTACGCGGTGCAAGACAAATGCGTGGAAAACATTACATGATTTACATGGGTGTTTAAATCACAGATATATGTAAAATGACGCTAACGCTTAAAGATAATTTAAGTGTTAAGGGGCCCACAGATTACCAGTTAGCCGGACGATATCAGCCTGTCAGTTTTTCGGAGCTGTCAATATTTGCGTTTAACTGACAGGCTGATATTGTCCGGCGAACTGGTAATCTGTGAGCCCCTTTAAAAAGTGAATCACGCATCCCATCACGCATAGGTATGATAGCGGAGTCAGTTATGAAGTTGACCCAAAAACTTTTTATTAAGCTATGAGCTTCATCACATATGATCTTTGAGTAATTCTAAGCAGTTCAAGCCTGGGAGGCAATACGGGGAGGGGGGGTACAAAGATGGCCGCCACCCGTCATCATTCAAAAAAACCTGTTCTGGTCCTGGTGGCTACTAGGGCAAGTTTGGTATCATTTTCGTATAAACCGGAGACGTAGAATTCATTGCTGATATTTGTTTTTTTCAGCTTCATAGTAATTTTACAAGAAAAACGTAAAAAGATGAAAATTTAGGATGGAGGTTTTTGCTTTGAGAGCTAATAACTTTTGTATAGTGGTCAAAAATATCATATAAAAAATACTATAATAAAGCGTAATTCATGCAAATTCTAAACATATACACGTTGAGTAATATCCTACTGCAAAAAGATGGTGAAAAAATTATTAAATGACCGCAGCGCGGGTAGTTGGACTTTCGTTTATCTTGCGGACCGTCGTTTATCTTACAAAATGATCGAGTACGAGTATCGTAGGTATGCTTACTTTGCTAGATTTTATGATGACGAATAAAATACTTTCATCCAGACATAATTCATCATACAGACATAATTTTATGCACTTTAATTTTAATGCACTTGCAACGATTTGAGTGGGGCCTAGTGTTATTTGACCGGTGTTTTCTGTAAGGTTGAGGTAAGTACGTACTTCCCCAGTTGGGCTCTGCTCGGATAGATCTGGAATGACATCCGCTGTGCTGTGCCCTACCACACAAAGCGAGATGACATTCACAGTGCCCATACCTCTCTTTTGAACGTAGTTTAAGGATATACCCGGGTCCAAAATTGGGTCTCTTTTTTTGCTGATAATATTAAAACACTATTTATGAGAGAAATTGTACTACTTAGGAAGAGGCAAAATATTATGGGGCTCTTATTTTTGCTGATAATATTAAAACACTATTTATGAGAGAAATTGTACTACTTAGGAAGAGGCAAAATATTTATTTTCACGATAATTTTCATGCTATAACTCACTTTAAGTAATTTTATATGTACTTGTTGTTTTTAATAAATAACTTCAACCTGCACATAACATTCATTTGGCTTTGATTTTGTTTGATATTTCACATTTAATATTTGCTTCAGGTTGGTGTGGTGAAAAATTCTGTGTTTCACTCGGCGGCAAATTTTGTTTAACCCTCGTTCTTAGAAACCCTTACAACGCTCAAGATTCCATTTTTCGAACCACTCACTACGCTCGTGGTTCAATTTTGAAATCTTTCGCTTAATATAGGTTATGCAAGTATGACTTGGTGACAAACCAACGAAGCCCCGCCTCGCGGGGCTTCTATTTTCTGCTCTGAGGGATAAAAGGTAACTAACGAACCTAACCTAACCCAACCTGAAATTGCGGTTGTACATGATCTTATTTGTTAAGCGAGCCGCCCTCCTCTTTAGACATGGGGACCTGTGTGTATTTTTTAACCTATACCAGAATGATGTCTGTGTACTGGAAACTGCGGACATTAAATATACAGAAAGCATTTTATTCGTCATCATAAAATCTAGCAAAGTAAGCATAGTTACCTACGTAGATACTCGTACTCGACCATTTTGTAAGATAAACGCCGCCTAGCGAGAGTCCAACTACCCGCGCTGCGGTCATTTCATAATTTTTTCACCATCTTTTTGCAGTAGGATATTACTAAACATGTATATGTTTAGAAGCTGCATGAATTGCGCTTTATTATAGTATATTTTATATGATACTTTTGGCCACTATACAAAAGTTATTAGCTCTCAAAGCAAAAACCTCCATCCCAAATTTTTATCTTTTTACGTTTCTTGCAAAATTACTATGAAACTGACAAAAACAAATATCAACAATGAATTCCACGTCTTCGGTTTATACGAAAATGATACCAAACTTGCCCTAGTAGCCACCAAGACCAGAACAGATTTTTTTGAATGATGACGGGTGGCGGCCATCTTTGTACTCCGCCCTCCTCGACTAGACGCACGCTTCTTATCGCCTCCGAGGCTAGAAATGCTTAGAATTACTCAGAGATCATATGTGATGAAGCTCATAGCTTAATAAAAAAATTTTGGGTCATATATGGCAGCGATCCGTAACTGACTTCAGTATGATTAAATAGCCAGCAATATGCGTACCAGCCTGGGCGCTCGACATCAGATGCCGTGCGGGACGTGGTGGGGAGAGTGTTAGGGCACCTGGAGGACTCGCGACAGGTCGCCGCCATCTTCTGCGACTTGTCGCGCGCCTTCGAGACTATTGATCACTCTCTTCTTCTTAAGAAATTGTTTGAGTACGGTGTCACAGGATCCTTTCATAAAACGATTTCTTCCTTCCTAGAAAACAGAAAGCAACGCACCTACGTGCTCGACTCTAAATCAGACCTTGAGTCAACTGGTAACAGCGCCGTCCCTCAAGGATCTGTCGCTGGAAACAATCTTTTTTTAATACTAGCAAACGACATAACGACAGCCTGTCCTGACGTAGAATATGTTTTATTTGCAGACGACACTTGCATAATTGTAAATGCCGACAGTTTTGATAGCTTAAAATCTAACCTTGGTCATGTAATAAACCTAGTTGAAAAATGGTTCACCTCTAATGGCATGTCACTTAATCTTGAAAAGACCAATATCATACATTTTCAGCTAAGAAATTCAATAAAATATAAACTTAATATAGTACTAAATGACACAATAATACCACAAGTTGATACTGCTAAGTACTTGGGTTTCATGATCGACTCTGGGCTGACGTGGGCGTCTCATATTTCAATGACCTGTGACAGACTGGCCTCAGCATGTTATGCGCTGTCCCGGTTAGCCGGTAGTCTATCAATCGAGAACCTAAAGATGGCTTACTATGGTTATTTTCACTCGATATTAGTTCAGGGAGTGGAACTGTGGGCCACCGCTGCTGATAAGGACAGGGCGTTCAAAATGCAAAAACGCGCCATTCGTGTAATTGATGGAAAGCCTGTGGACCATCCGGCACAACAATTGTTTAAGAAACATAAAATCCTTACCCTACCCTGTGTATACATACTGGCCGCGTGTATGTACGTTAGGCAAAACATACATAACTATAAACGTGCTAGTAGTGAGCGCCGTCCCCGGCTACTTGCCCCGAGGCGCCGACTCGCCAAATCACGACGGTCACTCAGCGTCATAGGACCAACTATTTACAATTCGTTACCCTCAGATATACTTAACTTAAATAGTGACCAAGTATTTAAAACTAAACTTAAACTGCTGCTTATAGAAAAAGCATTCTACAGCATTGACGAATTTATAAATATTCGATGAGGTCATTGACTACTGCACCATAATTAATTGTATTAATGTTAACAATAACAACGTAATAAGAATAATGTTTTTGTTTAAAAAATGTTATGAAATAATTAATTTAATTAAAGAAAATATGTATGTACCTACCTACTAGCATATATTTTTTGTAAATATGTATAAAATGTGACCTGTAAAATCTACTTTTACCAATAAAGATCTGTATTCTGTATTCTGTATTCTGTAGTATGAACATTTCATGAGAGTGATAGAGATATACCACAAGTAAAAAAACTTGATGACTTTTAAGCTATACCATTACTATAACCATATCAAACAATGAAGTTGTCGTAATCGCAACCTGTACCACGCGACCAAAACGCCGTAAGCGCCATAAAATACATGGCACTTACGCGTTTAGGTCGCGAGACTCACGTCCGCTTCTATGGTTTGTTGTCAAAACAACATCAACTCATGGCGCAAAATACTGGTTCTTAGTAATAATAGTTCAATGTGAGATTTGCATAATTTTAAACAAACCCTTCACTATAAAACCGTGGAAAGTCAATTTATTTTTCGACAGCCATCAGATCCTGTTGAAAATGCAAGAGATAATTTCTAACATTATCCAGCCAAGCTACATTCGAACTAGGATATATAGTTTAAGGTCGGTATTCGATTGGCAGGATGCTAAAAGGATTGGAATAGTGATGCAACAAGGTAGCATATTGTTTAGACTGCATCTATCGTGAATATAGTTACATAATAGCCAAGTAAGTTCAGAGCAAGGTAGGTAAAATAGGGATTGGAAATATTGACTCATTTCAAGAAAATTACAAAAAAATGAAATTGTTTGTTCTCTTTATTTTATTTCAAGATAATATTCTACAATTGCTATTGTAAACCTAAACTTAAACAAAAATACAACAAAAAATCTACAATTGTTCGGTGTGTTCGGTTTATTTTATGTTTCTTTACTAATTTTTTTTTGTCTGTTACCTTCCGTGATTATTTCTCACTTGATGGTCTAATCGGAAGATCAGCGCTGGAAGTCGCCAGCAACATGCTGAGATGGGACCATTTCGTGACACTTTATTTTTCACTATGTTTTTTCTATGTATGTCTGTTGTCTGTGTGTTTACGAATAAAAAACTATTCTATTCTATTCTATTCTATCGTACCCGAGAAAGCCTTGAAGATCGCTGATTCTAATTGGTGCAAACGAAGTGAAGTGAAAGTCGTGTGTGGGATGTGCGCCAATCCCCAAGACGATCGTCTAGATCATATCAAAACCAGATTAAAAGGGTAACAGTTAGTTACATCGGAATTGGGCTCCTGGTCAGGCACAGATAATAAAATTGCTGGGCACATTTATAAACTGAGGTGCAACTTTAAAATATCACGTTCACTTTCAAAAGGACGGGTGATGGTGAAATGTGAAATATTTTTTTGTGAAACGCTTTAACTAATATGTTTCACTGCTTGTTTTTTTATATTAAAATGCGCTTGTTTTCAATATTGTATTGCGATGTAATCTGATTGCCTGGTGTTACAGATACAAATAAATATTTTGGTCTACGGTTTACGATTTCATGAAATAAATTGAGCTATTTTTGGAGTGTTTATAGAATCTGTTTTTTAACGGAACCTCAGCTACTTGAAACTCATATTTTACTAAAGATATTAATGAAAACAACTGGAATTTTACTATGTATTATTAATAATATAAGTATAATAATATAAGTGCTTCTACCTACAATGATCACTTACATAAATAAAAGGCGACTAGACGACTCAATCTTTTGTTGACTTATGTATTTTTTTCTAATAAACTTTAAATTCATAAATATTTTCCTTTATCTAATTTTATAAGCAATTCTTTACTTCCTTCAATTAGCCAATAAATAAACTTTTGAAAAACGAACAATATTTTGCACACAGGGTCTCACGAGGATATGGCAAATTCAAACGCTTAAAACTATCTTTACTTTTTCGCTTCCCAATTAACATGGTCGCCGCGACGTATAATTAATTGACCCAAAGCGAAGACAACGCGAACTTTCAACTTGGGCTGTCAAACTTTCAACACAACCCGTAGACTAACAAGTTGGTAAGTTCCGAGTCAGGGCTGTGGTCTGCCAGGCAGCGATTCAGTCAGGTGAGCTTCTGACACAGGCTTAAGCACAGCGTGAGTTTAGAAGCGTATGGTGGTAGTTAGCCGAAGTTTAGGACTTTGAAGTTTAAGACTAGAGGTAGAGGTTATGGTCCTATCTACACTCCGTTCACGATATCTTTAAACCAACATTGAAATTAGAAAGTGTGGAACCACCATAAAATTACATGACATATTTAGCAAATATAAACTCCGTTTTGCAGTAACAATTCCCTTTCAGTTTAATTTCTTCACTATACCTAATTTAGATAATTGAAACCAACTTGGTTAAAATTCATTACCAACCAGAAGTAGCTATCTATGCCAAATAAAATCATCAAATCTAAAATCTGATATATATTTGTACAAATAAAATTTAAGTATGACTTGATAGGTCAATCGTTTATATGTTAGGTATACATTATGTTATACGGTAAAATGTACAATTTATTTCCCTTCTGTCACCCATTCTCCGCTGCCGCCTTAGCTCCAACTCATCAAAGAATTGGTTAAGCCGCGAGCGACATAGTTAGCCAAAGTAAAAACCTGCCTTAGAACTTTGGCTAATTGGAATGGCTTTTTTAACAACTCGCACAGGTTGGGAAACTTTGCTTGTCTTCATTCAGTTCTTGCGTCTTAGGTACTTGTTTCTTCTTGTAGCTTATTCTTTTGTGAGGGGTGTTTCAAGACTCACAAGTGCTACAATTCCTGGAGCCAGAAACGTTTTACTTATATAAGTACTTTTGAGAAGTCTTGAAGGTTTTAAGCATGTGAAATTGGGCTTTTAATTTATTATTTATAGTTACAAATTCATTTGATATTTCTAAATGGTGACAGCAAACTACGGTGTACTGTATAGGTAGTCGCCATCATATTAGTTTTTGGAGCGGCTAAGTAAGGTGTTCAAAGATATCTGAACACGCCTCTATTGTCAAGGCGTTAGAGTGCGTGTTCAGATATTTTTGAGCACTTCGGCCGCTCCGATATATATCTGATGGGGACTGTACCTTATTTTTTTTAGATGTTCAAATGTTTGAACAACTCTCAAAGAAACATTGTGACTGTACTGCGTATTTATGCTATCAAAATCGTCGCAGACTTTTCTTGGTCAAACTCTGGTCATACCTCAACTAAGATATTCTAGTTAGTTTTGGACCATAGTTGGATGGTTTTACGATGGTACGCGAAATAAACTTAACTCAGGGAACAAAATCTAGAATGGGTATCACATATTAAATGCGAAACTGCAAATAGCCTGCGATCAATATTGTGTCCGGAAGATACTATTAATAGTTGCACTTTGCCTGCGGTCAGAAACGGATTAAATTCTGGCTAGAGTTCGTCTACGCCAAAGATTCACACTATGTCCAGCAGTCTTTGGTTAACTGATGAACAGATCACCCTACGTCAGCGTCGAATAGAATAGTCACGCCCAAATTGGCCAAAATATCGTATAACACCTTTGTTACTATATAGAAACCGATATATTTGGCTATTTGACCATCACTGTCTTATCGATGCTATAGATTAAATATAGGTTTTGTTTTTCTCAAACAGCACTTAGATCCAAATAATCAACACAATTTTTCATGTTCTATTGTATTTCTTTCACCAGTGCTCAGTATCCTGCGGCGAAGGCATCCAGGTTCGAGGTGTCGAGTGCACGCCATCTGGCGGCGGCTGCGACCCCTCAGCCAGGCCGGAGATCTCAAGGCCATGCTCCACTGGTATCAGTTGCAGAGAGGAAGAGCCTGAGGTATGTCAATACTAATATTGCCAATGTGAAGCGAAGGTAACCAAATCCTCGACGTGGAACCTTCTGGCACCTAATAATTTTATCAAGTCTTGGTCTCAAGTATTGTTTTTTTTTTTACTTTGCTGTCAATATTAACTGGATATTTGAGTAGTCAAAGGCGTTATTGTTTCACCAACTTCTTAATTTGTTACAATGTGGTGCCGTGACCAGGATATCTTTAGTAGTATTGTTTGATAAAGAAGTGAAACTGTCACATGGTTCACTAGATAAATGTTGGGTTCTTCCGTCCTTTTAATCATCTTCACTACTACTTCAAGTGATATTTTACTACAAGAACTAAAACCCACTATAAAAAAAGGTTCTTACTTCGGAAAGATTCGTATTGTCAATTTAAAAAACATGTAGTGTTTTTGAACTAATTCATATAGAGTCACTATGTTTCAACTTTGATCAGATACGAGATCTTTTCAAAAACGAGTAGTAAACTTGAACCTAGAGAACTTGCATGCAATATTTGATATTATATATTGCTAACTACAGAGTACAATGTACAATTAATTCAGTAGTTCGACTTAGAAATAAAATATCATCGCAATGTAACGAAAATTGCATGCAACTTCTTTATAATACGTCTAAATGGGGCCTCACGTGTTTTTTTTTTTTCACCTAGGACGATATCGAAGAACTCCTCCCAGGCGTAGTGTACCACACACAACCCCTCATACAACCATACCCGCCGCCTCAAGCGAAGGCCGAGCGCCTCATTGGAGATCCCGACGTGCCGGTCGAAGCCACGTAAGTTTTATGTAGTCCTAGTACATTGACATCAGAACATTCATAATTCATACGTCCTATTATTACTTAGTTTGAATTGGATTAAAAAGGTTAATTGATGTCTACATTAAGAAGGTCACAGTTACAATTCGTGTACAATATAATGAAAGGATCGGCCACACTAGTTCTTAAAAGGTGTTGACAACAAATTGTACTTACTACTAGCATACTTATTAACTGATCGTCGGTGGATCTATTATCAATTTATCATTTACCAAATGTCAGTGAACAGTGTTGACGATGACATGACAAAAATGCAATATTTATTTTACGTCACAAGCTAATGTTTGTTAAGTTCTAGTGTGGTCGATGCTTAAACCCTGAGTTTATACTTTAGTATTTAAGCTCTGAATATCAATTAGATGTAATTTTAAATTACTTTGAATACCTATATTTAAACCCCGACAGTGTTTTCTTTTCTATCAGTGTAGGTACATCATATCCATAATATACCTATATTTAGGATACACATACCTACAGACTTCTCATTTACCAATTTTTATCAAATATAATTTGTCACAATTGGCGTCATATTAAATTATTTTTTAAGCACAACTGGACTTTGATCGCTTAAAGTTCGTGCATTTTATTAACATGCTAACTATCCGATTGCAGCACTTTTTGTACTACAGGCCCTTTGTAACATTGAAGGATCAAAATAAATCTACGTACCTAAGAGTCACGGTAAAGTCCAGTTATGATTAAAAAACCTTATCAATCTCCTAAAATATTGAGGTTATTTCCATCTCGTATTACTTGTCTCAGTCATTTCCTTTAAAAGCTCAGAGTATTTTGTTGTTGTCTCTTTCAGCAATTACAAAATATTCTTTGCGTGTGGCTGGTTGTATGTAAGGTATTGTACCTGCGAACGATCAAATTTTTAAAGGTTTCACTTTTCAATTCAAAATAACATCACACATTTTTTACAATGAATGACATTGACCCCCTCCATCAACACAGTTCCGGCTGCTAGCTATTGTTATGTTTTCTAGCTTTTGTGTATCAGCAGTTGCTCAAAAATGTTCTAAAAGATAACAAAATTAAGACTCATTTTTGAACAACTGTTCTCACGGTAAAATCCTAGTGGTCTTAGAATAGATACAGAAACCCGAATGTAAATGTAAAAAATCCTGAAATGTCTAGATTATTTAGCAGTTTTTAAGTGTTCACTGTAAATACTGTACAGAATAAAATAAACAGAATCCTAAACGACGTCCAAAATCTGCACATCCTTTACCAATCAAATCAGACCACTAACTGTCACTATCCATCGCTTTCACATAAACCTACAATACTTGTATTTTCAACTCTTTGCACTGCACAATAAAATTTAAATTTCCTTGCACACTTGTAGCACACAGTGACGATTGTCTTGCATTTGTTTTTCCTTTCGCTTCTAAACACTTTTTCCAATACTCTTGACTCTACATTTCTGGCACCCACACAGACACAGCTACACTGTTTCCAAAAGATTGACTCACAGAGTTACAACACAAAAATGTTACAAGGCACTTTAATTCTTATCTCAATGTTAAAGCTAAATTTACTATGTTAAAATTTTCAGGTGAAACATTCAATTGGTGGACAGATAACATATATACACTGGTGCACATACTTCTACATATACCAGCCAGAAATTGATGAAATGTAAAAATAGGATTAGTAGAATTGACCCTTCAGCACCCAGCATGACGAGAAACGTGTGAATTTCTATAGTATTAAATAGTATAGCGAATCCTATTAACTATGATATTATATATAGACAATAATAGTAATAAACCAGTAGTTAACGTTATTTTTTATTTACTAGCTACATCAAAGACGACGAATGGGGACCGTGCAGTGTCTCATGTGGAGAAGGTTGGAGAAAAAAAGAAGTACATTGCAAGATATTCCTGGAGTTCAGTAGGACTATAGCAAAATTACCGGACAGCAAATGCATGGGACCGAAGCCAACGGAGGAAACTGAGAGATGCGTGATGGAACCTTGTTCGTTGGCTTATGGGACTTCCTTTGGGGATTCAAGCGTGCCTGCGTATGGTGGATCTGACAGGTAAGTTGGTTATAATTAACCTTTATCTGTTAATTATGTTAAATGACTTAGGTATTAGCTATTTATTTTAATTTAAAACAGATTCCAAAGTTATGAATTTAACGCTTTATGTACAGTGGAAACTGGATAAGTGGAATCGCAAGGGACCGGCTGTTTAGTTCCGCTTATCCAGGTTTTCCATTTATCCAGTTTTCCACTTAACCAGGTTTAAATAAAACGTTTTCTCACTTACAGAGGCTCTCGCTAATAGAGGTTCTGGATACTAGTAATGTCGCTTATAGAGGTCACGTATAGTATGGTCAAATAAAAGATCTAGACTTAAATAATCATCTTTTATTAAATATGTATGTAGATATACATATTGTATTATGAAATGGAATGAAAGGATAATAATATAAAATTTCACTCATAATATTATATATGCTTTGGTTTTGAAAATAGGTACGAAGCTTTATAATAAATATAATCTTATTTACATTGAACTCCAGTATTGCGCGTTGTACTTACAACACGTATACTAACATGTTGGTGTAAACTAGCTAGACTAAAAAGTATAATGTCGTACTTGTTATTACAATAGCCATCATTATTTAAATCAAAATGTAAACAAAAACATATCTACTAAACTACCTACATTACAGTAACATACAATTAGCAAATAGCTTCAACACGCATATTAATAACTAAACCTATTCATTTCATCAATCAATTTATTTATAGCACCGTTATTCGAGGCTTCTCTCACCACATCATTAATTCTAATTTTAAACAGCTCATTGCCATTCGGTGGCTCCAAAGTATTCAACGAAAGACTAGAACCTCTCAAAAAATCAATATCCTCCACTGTACATGTGACTATCCTCAACTCTATGAAAGCTATCAAGAAACCGAAAGGCAAAGTTTCCCTTACATCCCTGTAAAAATCCTCCTTCTGATAAATTAAACTTGCATCCACGTTGAATAAATTGGAGAATGCTTGGAAACTTTCGTAATATGCGTCTAAGAGGTTTTCTAAATGTTGGGATCGGAAGTTGGAGTTGGTGCATAGGAACAGGAAATGTAGGACGTCGGTCGCTGGATTAGCATATCGTAACGCCTGGAAGTCTAGGAAGCATAGCCGATTTCCGTTTTCCTGGAAATAAAAATGAAATTTCAGTTATTGTAAAATAAAATGAAATATCAGAAAACTGAAAAAGTAATATTTACCAATATCATTGATAATATAACATAAAGCTTAAAAAATTGACCCTTCCTCCCCTTCGCGCAGAAATCTCAATACAATGTGATTCATTAATGTTATTGGTTCTGAGTTTGCCCCGTACATCAAACAAATACACAGGTGTGTATTTGTTTGTCTCGAATAGGTATTCGAAAACGCAAAGTGTGCGATATCGTATCGTACTACTTAAAAAACAGAGAACACAGTCAACATAACTACATCTCATCGAAATTTGGAACAAACCTCGTTAGGTTGTAATGTAAAATCGAGCAGTAACATACGGATGATTGTATTAGAATACTCGTAGTAATAAAATCAGATCATGGGCTAGCTCTTATGGATAGACTATGCCGTCTTTATACTAAGTAAATAGTGTGGTGATGATACATTATTCAATTCAATTTAATAAAAACAAATTGATGAAATTAGTGATATTTATATTAGGTTAAACACTACGTCATCACTTAAAAATTTTACACAGGATGTTTATTGTCATTTATTACTCATTACTCTCATTAGGTATTTTTAGATTACTCATAGCAATTATGAATTCTACTCGTTCTCAGCGATCAGGGTTAATCAGACTATGTTTAATGAACACAGCTTTTTATTTATTTTGTATTTAATACAAACAGTCTTACCATTTTTTTAAACAACACATTATTGACCCAGCAGTCCCCATGGCACAAAACGTTAAATTTCTTTGGCGTTGTATACAGTCCTAACAATTCTATTAGTCTCGTTCCTATTTGTTCTAATGATTTCTTAAGTTCGATATCCTCTACAACTTTTAATGACATCTGAAAAGAATCCACAAAATACTTTCGTAAGTTACTTTTGTTCAGAAATCTGTTATCGAACATTAAATCTTTAAACTTTTTCTGTAACTTTTGAAATTCTTCTGGCTCTTGTTTCTCACAAATCAAAGAGATAGCATGAAACTTTGCTAACTCCTTTAATATTGATTTGATTTCATCAAAAGTCAACGATTCAAATTTAGCCACCTTATCACTCATTACAAAACCTTTATCTTGCATATCTTCGAGTATCAAAATTTCCTGTTCATCTTCAATACTTGATAATAAACAATCTGGAAATATCACTCTATCATCATCGTTAATGACCTCTTGTATTCGTTTGAACAATGGTAACACTTTCTTATAAACTTTGACTTCTCGTTTGTGCAATTCACTAAATGTTTCTTGTCTCGCTGTATTTATAAGAGTTTTTACAATAACATTAACACTGTTAGTTTCATCTTCAGTATCTTTGATGATTACTCTAAATAGATTTGCAATGTAATTATCTCCTTTACCACTAATAGTATCTACGTGATATTTAAAATCATTTATTCCTTTAATATGAGCGGCTTTTTCAATAGAAGTGTGTAGTTCTTGGCAATTGAATTCCTCAGGTTCACTAATATTGACGTCTAGAGACATTCTTGCTTCGATAAGTACTGTTGAAGTGGTATCTGATGTTTATTTAAACTTAATCATCCGCGATAAGCTGAATATCGATAACGCCCGGTAATACTTATCAATAAGATGACGTCCATAGTTGTATATAGCTGGTTAAACAACTTTGTCAACAGAAAAAGGCGTAAAATTCAAACATTCTGAGGGACCTTTGCACCTACATTTCTTGAATTTTCCGCTTTTATCTACTGATGGAAATGGAAAAACAGACTTTATATTTGATTATAAACTATTAATTCAAATATTTATGTTTGTGTTGACACCTGTGGTGTTTACAAATTTAAAATGTCTGAACATTTCCTGGAAATGTCTGGATTTTTCCTGGGAAAAAAAACAATCAATACTTTATATTTGTGTATTTCAAACATAACAACATTATGAAGACCAGTAAAACAAACTTTGTCTAAAAGATGCATTCTATAAAATAACACGTTCGCGGACGCGGATTGCATAGCATCCGTTTTTGCACTACTCCTGGTGACGCGTATGTTATAGCATCCCTTATTCGTTTTAAATTTCTGCATTGAAATGCTTATCAATCCGCTTTACCACAGTATAATATTATTCACCAACTTTTCCTCTACCAGTCACCAGATTCAAAGTTTGCATACTGCCATTTTACATAGTTTTATCGAAGTTAAAAATTATCCTGTGACGTCTCCAATTTGGCCCCCCTTTCTGTGACGCACATGCTATAGCATTCGTCTTTGTATGGCAGCTCCCTTAGTAGCCCGGCAGGTGCGTCTGGGAGTAGACACGTGCAATTTGGGTGAATTTCGTGCGCGATAGCCATTTTTACGGATTGTTTATAACATCATAATTAATGTTTTTCTTGCATTTTCTTTAAGTTTTTCAATGTGTTTTAATAAACAAACATGTTTACTTGTGGTTTATTGTGCTACAATCAAATTTTGATACCGGTGAATGTGAAAAAGTGAGGCATGAATGTGTATACCTATCATTCAAGTAATTACGTTACTAGTCATAGTTTTGATGATATAATTGTGAATTATAAGCCTGCTGGCGCTCAATGATCACCTCTTACAAGGTAAGAACGTTTATGACAAGTATTGTGGCATAATTCTTGTATATTTCACGCCTTATGTTTGGTGCAGATGCATCCGAAAAGGAATATAAAGTTGGGTAAATCATCGCTTGACAGAAAAAGTGGTGGTCGCTTTACATCCAGAACTTAAAGCGGCGGTGACTTACAGGGAACTCAAAAAGTGTAATGCGGTAGAGATTGACGATTTTGAAAGTGGTGGTGGCGTAAATGCTGCGTATACCTTGGACAGCTGGAAGAAAAAACCTCTCTCTTTTATGAGAGCTCAACCGGCTCCACTCGGCTCTCTGCAACATGCCATGAGTGGGCATTTAGATTCTTCAGACATATTATGCGGTCTCCAACGCATGATGTGTAGTATCACATAATTTTAGGTCCAATGAATGACGAACGTGCTTGGGATGGGGCATGTATGAGAAGGACATAATATTACAATGATAAGAAATGGGGGAACAAAACAGAAGTAGAAAAATGTTTGAAGAGGTCAGCAATAAGTCTTTAGAGCAAAAATCTCGCCTCTAGGAAGTCAGAAGTCTCAGCCATTAAGTCCATCAAGTACGATGAATGAATGCTATAACATGCGATGTCATATAAGATCACATCTTGACTACGTCATGTGACGGAGATGCTTATGCATCCGAATTGTATAGCATTTGTTGTCACATAGCGTATAAAAAATATACTTCATATTGACGCGGATTGCATAGCATCCGCCTTGCATAGCATTACGCGTCATATACAAACCTAAAAGATATATTTGTAGTGACAGATATGCTATAACAGTCGCAAAATTTCCATACAAAATTTAGGTGTCCAAATGGTGTGACTGAGCGTCCGCGAACGTGATAATAACAACACCTCTTTCCCAGCAGGTCACTGACCTACGGTACGTCGAGCAACATCAGGGTGGCACCAGGGTCACCCGGCAAGTCCTACTCTTGGAAGGAGAAGGGGTATACCAGCTGCAGTGCGTCCTGTCTGAGTGGCGTTCAGGTACAATACTCAGGATCTACAATACCTGGCTTCACTTATTTGTAAATAAACTAGAGTTAGACCAAGATAAGTCTGCAATGATTTTGATAGCACACGCAGTGCACGTGTTATTGTAAACGTCAAACTTCTATAAAATTATGAGTTATGACGAATAAATAACACTTGCACTGCGTTTACTATCAAAATCGTTGCACACTTGCCTTGGTGTAACTCTAAAACTCACTTACCTCTAAATTAATGGCGTTGTAACTCAAACCGAGTCTTGGTTTCCGTCACAACTTTGCGCCGGTTGTCTCACACAATCACGTCCCAGTTAACGAGCATCTTCCGAGCGATACCAACATTATTTTTAAACTACAGGAGCTGATAATCCAGTGCGTGAGAGATGAGGATGGGAAGAATGCTTCGCCTTACATGTGTGACCCGCTAACAAAGCCTGAGAACAGAGTGAGGACTTGCAACGACCACCCGTGTCCACCAAGGCAAGTATTGGCAAGAATAGTTATTTTTTGTTCCACGCGGGGGCAAATTTTGTTTAACCCTCGTGCTTTAAAACCCTCGCAACGCTCAAGATTCCATTTCACGAACCACTCGCTACGCTCGTGGTTCAATTTTGGAATCTTTCGCTTGCTCGGGTATAAATATTAGCACGAGCGGTTAAACAACAACTTTGCCCCCTTGTAAAACATAAAATTTTTAACCACACCCGAAGCAAATATTAAATGTAAAATATCAAACGAAATCAAATTCAAATAAATGTTATTAAATATTTATCATCCAAAATCATCACTTAAAAGTCAATTCTACAATGAAATTACATCAAATTTTAATACTCATTTATTGTTTATTTTAGATGGAACTACACTGAGTTCTCCCAGTGTACAAAATCATGCGGTATCGGTATACAGACGAGAGAAGTTTCGTGTATTCACGAGGTAAGTATTTTTTATGTCCAATTATCAATTTATTATGAGAAACCCTTATAATAAATCGTCAGAGTTCGACCACGCGAAGTTTTCAGGCCAAGTGCTACGTCAAGTAGTATTAGTAGTAGTCAATTATTTATTGTACAAAAAACATATTAAAAATAACATACATTTAGTAAGAAGTACAAAGGCGAACTTATCCCTTTGAGTAAGTATTAGTAGGGTTAGTAAGGAACACAAATGTATGGAAGTGCATGCACTTTAGTCTCAGGCGATGCCACTTGGCACGATTGTTCCTTAGGTCAAACAAAGTTGATCTGGCCCGGTAGCCAGGAGATCGTGCCATGCAGACCCCCCAAAAAGGGGGGGGGGGGTGAGGGCTACATCGTCCAATTTTTTATCTAGTGCAAATCGCCACACTGTGATTGTAACATCCAAAATTCTCACAAATAATTACATAACATTTTCATGTTTTGTACAAAAATCATTTTTTTTGTATGGAAAGGCATAATAATTATGTCAAAAATGAATTCCTCGTCCCTAATTTATACGAAAATGATATATAACTTGACCTAGTTGCTAAGACTAGGAAGGAATATAGCATAGATTGGACCTGGGGAGCCGACCCTTTCACCCCCCCTTTTTGGGGGGTCTGCATGGTACGATCTCCTGTCTACCGGGCCAGATCAACTTTGTTTGACCTAAGGAACAATCGTGCCAAGCGGCATCGCCTGAGACTAAAGTGCATGCTAAATTACCTTACTGACCCTACTATATGGAGCTTATAGGAATATGTATTCATTATTTATTACTGCCAAGCTTGTGCAAAATTTTCGTGTTCAGACTCTATTATTCATCTTGCCTTGAGCAAAACAAACTATGTAAGTATCTCTCAGCCTGCCTACTTGAACTTTTAGGCCATGATAATAATTTGTCGCTGTTAGATCTTCTAATTAATTTTTTTTTTAAATAATTACGAAAAATCATTACAAGTTGACGTTTCCCCAACAGGTGACCCGCGGAGGCACGAACACCGTAGTCGTACCAAACAGCATGTGCCCTCAACCGCCTCCGCCAGACCGCCAGTACTGCAATGTCCTGGACTGCCCCGTCCGCTGGCATACTGGAGAATGGTCGAAGTGCTCCAAAACTTGTGGAGGGGGGATAAAGACGAGAGATGTGAGTGTATCGTACTTTTTCTTCAATGTATAATATATATGCATAATACATGTAAAATGTATGTAATGTATGCAATGTATATATGTGTGTGTGTGTGTGTGTGTGTTTTAATATTCCATATTTTTAGAAAAAAAACATGTTATATACTTTTTGACGTCTTAATAGTTTGCCACTTCAAAAATGGGGTATACACATAATTGTTACATACCCCATTTTTGAAGTACCGTTTGGACTAAACTCCCTGTCGATGTAGGTATACTTATAAATACAAGCTCAACAACCGTAACGTTATAAAAACATATAGGGTACATCGCCAATTACTAGCCACCCCCCAATTACTGGCCACTTAATTTGATTTCTATTTATAGGTGAACAAAGTTCATTTTAGTATATAAGGTACGAAAATCCAATTATTAGCCAGTTTTCAATTACTGGCCACCTATTCCAAAAATGAATTCTATTTACAGATAAATAAAACTCATTTTCAGTATAAGGAAAATGGCCAGTAACTGAAATTTATCCACAACCCACTCGTTCAATAACTGGCCGCCTCTTACAAAAATGAGTTCTATTCACCTATACACAGAATTCATTTTAGTATAGGTGGCCAGTAATTGAAAACTGGCTAATAATTGGCGATGTACCCTATCGTACATTTTGTAGCAATTTCTGCACAGCATTGTTGCCTTAATGGGATATAAATATATCTACCAAATTCCATGTGAAATAATAAAACTTATTTCATTACAGATATATGAACCTTTATTAATCGTATTTGTAAGATTATCTTAACAATTATTGTAATTCATCTCAGCTGCATCAAGATTATCTAGTTAAAAATCTTTATGTCAAATATGGCGTTTTACTCATTTGATGAATTTATGAATACAAACAATGTTATATGTGATTATTGAAATTAGATACTTATTATTGTTAATATAAAATAGACATAAGATGTAAATATGTATAATAAAACTGACATGTAACTTACGTTATGAATAAAGAAATTGAAATTGAAATTGAAATTGAATATCTTTCTACAGGTGGAATGCAAGCAAATAATGGCCCAGTCCCACGTGGTGGAGCGGCCCGTGTCTTTCTGCAACTCTCCCAAGCCCGCACCCACTAAGTCCTGCAACAGCAGACCCTGTCTTTTGGACACATCAGCGCCAGAAATCCAGCTGGACAACTCTTCATACATACAACATGATCCGAAGAAAAAGAAGGTAGAAATACTATGGATTTACAGTACCCGCCAAATTCTGCAACAGTTCTTGTTTTCTGGACAAGTCAGCGCGGCCGCAGATCCGACGTGATGATTTGTTGTCCAATTCGCATACAGCACGATCCGAAGAAGTTTGAATGCTCTATAGGTCGAGCAAACCTGTACATTAATACTCAATCAATCATCAATCATTCAGCAGACATCTTCTTTTATAATCCATCTTGTAATTAAGGTGATCTTTTTTTAACAATTTCCATGGAGAGCTTTTCAAAATAAAATGATCACAATTCTTGAAATGTTTGCGAAATGTTACTCGTCTTTGTGTAATGGAGCATTCCATGAAATTGTCTAGGTACCGTTGTCCCGTACAAATGCGAAGTTTCTGAAGATTTAAAGGTATAAGAGTTTCCTTTTCTATGACAAATGGTCAAAAATATGCACAGAAAAATAATCGCCTGCTTTAAATGCCGAGAAAAAAGTCGCAACACAGGAAATAAAATGCGTTTGTACGGGACACTCGGGACAGTCCGTGGAATGCTCCAATATTTCAGCTAGGTAATAATAATGTTCTTTACACAGTCAACTAACAATCTTTGCGTTTGCTTGCAAAGGTGACGGTGAAAGTGGGGGGTTCAGCCACCGTGTTCTACGGGACGCAGGTGAAGATCAAGTGCCCCGTCAAAGGCTACAATCGCACCAAGATCCAGTGGGCTAAGGATCACCAGATCATCACCAAATCGAAGAAGTACAAGATATCGAAAAAGGTATAATTTGATTCAAGTTTGACTAACAATCTAAAACGTCGCTATTCCAATTTGTACGCAACTTAGCGTAACGTTATTGACACTTATTGACTGAATCCCATCTTTATTGGCATTAATATATTTAACATTCTGATTTTATTGTATTCGACAGAGAGAATGTAAATTAAAAATTTTGCATTCCCCTTACGGCATAAAGGCAAAATTACTTCCCAGAATCATTAGAGGCTTATATTTCTCAAATTTATTATGAAATTTATTGAATCCTCGTTAATTATGTGGGTGTGATGAACTTCTCCCCAGGGCGCTCTTCGCATAAACTCCCTGTCGCTCCGAGATCACGGCATCTACACGTGCGTTGCTGGCCGCTCCAGCGCCAACCTGACGTTGCTGGTCAAGCCCCGGCCGGGCGAGTTCCCGTCCAGCGAGGAGATCGAGCGGCATAAGGCGCTGGATGAACCGTCATCGCCATTAGCTGACAGGTAATTTATTGTACAGGTACTGAGCAATAATTATGTAGAAATTACTGATATTGCAAAATTGTATACATATTTTTATTTGGTATTGTATTCGAAAAAATGGATCATATGATTTACCTTGAATGATCATTCATTCATTCATAATTATTTTATTCAAAGATTTACCGAGTGATTTGGATAGAGAAAGGGTTTTGAGTGTTTTGACGGTGGTGAAAAGTTGAGAAGACGTGTTGTTCATGTTTTTTTTAATTGTACAGAGCCGGAATTATGACCTTTTTGCTACCTACAAATGCCATTCGTCTATATCTATAAAATGCTATCCTGCTGTAAATGTCGTTTTGCCAACAGCAGAACCGATGGCCGCTACCGGGCCATGGTGGGGGGCAGATCGGACGACCAATCCCACGAGCAACGGCCCGGCGACACTCGGAAAAGCTACAAAGGGAAACAGAAGGGTAAGTCGTTCTGTATAGGTATTCCTTATAAAAACCACAGAAACTTTTATCTCCACAAAAATGTATCCTTTGCATCTCTATTTATTTGAAAGGAATAACATGAAATATTTGAGAATTTTACTACAAATCGAAGTTATTTTATTGGAAGCAACGAACTTTCACGTTTGTGAAATATTTTCCCTGCACGAACTAGGTACTGATATTATTCCAACGATACGTCTATAAACCCGCAAATACCAATGTATTGTCAGAGAAAAATAATATTCATAAAATGCATGATTGTGTAACTGTTAGTTCTGTTGTTAGTATTTATATATATCTTTTATTTCAAATACATAGTAAACTGTATGTCATCTAATATTATCATTCCTTCAATGACGTCGATGCTTGCTGGGGTAATATTGTAAACACACAAGTCTGTAAAATAAAATCATAACTATTCGTAAATTATTTATTTTATCGTGCATTGGTGTAACTTCGAAAGCGGGCTACTAAACTAGAAGTACTTTATATTGTACCTATCAACAGTAAGCAAGATGTTGCGATAAACGGAAGCGTACAGAAGCGTTAGTGTTGCTAAAGTATGAAGTAGATACATCTGGTTTTTTTAGCAATTAGATTTTCTAAATTACGCTGCTATCGAAGTTATCCCAATACACCTTTTTTTTTAAAGATAAGTATCTTGAGTAAAAGAGTTTCAGATTGTGATATCACATTATAGATTTAAAATAAATAAACGGGACGCTTAGTCTTAATAATCACTTATACAAAACCTCACACCACAGATTAAGAAACAAAGAAACATACCAGAGGTGCTTTTCATTAAAATCTAGAGCAGAAATCTGAACTAAATAAACATAAGTGCTTTAAATGTTGCAAAAGAAAGAGATGTGCGTCTATCGCCAAAGAGACGATTAAAATAAACAATAGAAAATAGAATAATTTTCTTCAAGCATAATTGAACGTAATTTAGGGAAAGTAGCTAATCCACAAAAATCTGTCAACATTGATTGAGGGTTTTTGGGTAGGTAATGAATCGAGTGGGTAATTAAACGGTCATATTAGAAACTGAAATAAAAAAACAGCGAATTATAAAAGTAGCTTTCGAATAACTAAAAGGAAAAAATCATTTCAGACATAATTTCTTTTTTGTAAAATCTCTCTGAGCTTTGCTGGATAAATTGAAAATTCAAAAATAAAAATAGTAAGCAATTCGTTAACCCAAACTGTATAGTGCTAATGGAAATAAAATGTCTGAATCTGAATGAAACTCGATTTTGCTCGAAAACCCTAGAGGCTGATTCTGGTTTAAGGATTTGATATAAAGCCTAACAAGATTCCATTTGGCCCTGAAACATTGTTGCTGTCGTGGCCACGTCAAAGAATCTGACCAATGAATTACCATTTTCAAATTGAAAACTTCATAATACGTTTAGTTTAGGTTTGACTTTTTGATGTTGTAGCAAACCGATCATTTCATGAATTGTTGTCAATCATGAAATGATCAATTTTAAGATCTGGCCACGACATTGCTACAAACAGCTTACATAATTATGGCAAAATAATGGTTCACTCGTTCAACAACCTATTTCAAAACTTTGTCATTTTTGTAGTAAAATCGATTAAGTATAATCGAGGAATATTGTCTCCTTATTTTCATCGGTCATCATAGAAGGCAAGATAGAAAGAAAGAGAGGCAGGGGCAGACCAAGACGTAGCTATATAGACCAAATAAAAGAAATAGCTGGTGTCGTGTCGTATCAAGAGGTCAAAGCTATGGCTTATGAGAGGGAGAAATGGAAAATACTCCACCGACAAGAGGATACCTCTTAAATTGAAGAAGAGAGATTTTCATCGGTAGTGACTTTCAACGATTTGTCAAGAAGTCTCCTTGATAGTAAAATAAAGAAGTACTCAACTACTCACCACTAAAAATCCGCAACGTGGCAAAGACCAAATATAAAATAATCTTGTCAGGCTATAACAGATGGTTAGAGCAGGATCGGCTTCGTAGAAAGAATTCAAAATGGTTCTCATTCGCCGTTGTTTACGGAGCTCCGTGCAGTCAGAGCAAATCTTAATTAATCTGAGAGATAAGCCGCTGTTAAGGATGCTGCGGACCACATCACTGTGTTGGACAAAAGTAAAGCTCGTTTTTTTAATACTTTTGTTTGCCTCGTATAACTTTCTTAAATGTTTCGCATGTTTAAGTTCAAGCAAATATCGGAATATGGAGGACAACGTTTGATGACAGGCAGGGGGTTTACCTATGTACTCATACTCATATACATAGGTACCAGTAATATAGTTTTTTTTTTAAATAATATTTCATTGAAATTATTGACATGAATCAACGTGATAACTTAATTTTCTTTTTTTTTTTAAGTAGGCATATTATTTGAAATTCATATTTCGGGGTGATGATAAAGTATGCATAAAGCATATATTACTTGATCGCTAGGTTATAAAAAATAATGATGAGCGAAGTTTCGAAAAACCTTTAAAAAGAAAAAAAAACTTTGTTTAATTAGCATACTAAGAGTATGTATTTAATTATATTTTTACAAACATAACTTGGTGCAGTTACTAAGTAGTACATGGGAAAAGCATCGATAATTTTAGTGAGCAATAAGTATGTCAATAAATTGCAAAGATAACTTACTCTTATACTTTCACTGGGCCACCTCTATCACGCCGAGAATCTCGGTACCCATTTACGTGTTTTATGACACTCATAATTTATTTACATTTTTCAACACCCTCCCAAAGTGGTTTTGTTGCGCGCTACAAAAAATAGAATAGACGACGTCATAAAATAATTTAGGAAATTTAGGCATTTATACGAGAAAAGGTGGTTTACATTTTAGGCTAGCTTGAGCTGAAATACAAACATTCAAGCGTAAATCATACTTTTTACGACACTCTTTAGGTATAGTAGACTTCATACAAAACGAGAGCAACGGGTAGGTAAGAGAAGGTAGTGGAGAACTTTTGCAAATTTGGTCATACTCGTTTCATAAATTTTGTGATTTTTCTTGAAAATTTTAGTTTATGTTCACAAAAATAAGGTATTATTTGCGACCATTTTGTCACTTTTATCAACTTGGGGGAAAATGAATTAATGCGATTGACAAATTAAAGCAATTGGTATTAATTGAAATGAAATACTCGTAAATATTTATAAATTCGTAAATATTACGCACTAAAGCGCAAAAACTTTTGTATTGAAGGGTCATTTTCCACATCCTCCTCAATCAAAATGATTTTGTTCGTTTGTATATATTCTCATATCATATCATATTTTTATTGACACAGGTAAAATAGACAAAATCCGAGACGCCCTCCACAATCCGATGACAACAAAGGCGTCTCCTACCTACAACTCACAGGCCAGAGACATTTACGACGAGAACGAGGTAAGAATCTTCAATTTTTACACCAAATAGTTCATTCTTGGCTAATTGATGGTCTAACCCGCATGTGAAAGGTTTAGTGTCATTTGAAAAACACGGGTAAATAAACTTCGCTGCGAAAATAATTGAAACTAAAAATTTACTCTTAAGCAATGAAAAATTCACGTAACATATCGGGGTAAGTGACAACACATAATAGTGGGGATTTAATGAAAACGATTTCACGAACTTAACTATTTACAACAAATAAATAATCATAATTATATTTGTTGCAAACCATGGTATACCAGAAATTCTGCATTAAAAAGTGTAAATGAAATAAAATAAATAATTGAAATATAAAAACAGATGAACAATATTTTTTACAATATTTTTTCTACGAATTGAAATAAAACATACGAGTATCAATGAAATATAAAATCAATTTTGCGAACGTTGAGCACCGAAGGATTACTATTTCCAACTACGTACGTCAGCGGTTCTCAAACTTTTTTGGTGACGGAACCCTTTCGGTAAGCGAAATATTTGATGGAACCCCAAATTAAAAAATTTCGTTCATCACTGTAGACCAGATATACCTATAGCAGAGCTGTTTTTTTCTTATTATTACAAGTATATTTTCGCGGAACCCCAACAGCGGCTTTGCGGAACCCTAGGGTTCCGCGGAACACACTTTGAGAATGGCTGACGTACGTAATTGACTGTAGTTAGTTATTGCTAACTTTACTTTGTTTCCATATTGATCCCAGTTGGCTTTACGCTATTCCAAATCAGATTATAGGTATTTCATCAGTTTTTATTATATCATCTAGAGGCCGATTCTGTCTAGAAATGGTTTTCATCTAATTTTGATACGACCTTCAGCTGAGCACTTTTTTTTCATAAAATATAAATTTGAAAAATTCACCGCGTCGGGAAAGGTTCGTAACTGTGACCTTTTGGAATACCGATCCAATTGCTAGCCAACAAAGCTACCGAAGTTTAATAGAAGCGTGCTAATTTCCAATATTGCCTGAAGCGGTATTTTCCTTTATTTTTTTCTTTAATATTAACAATTTGCGGCTTCCACTGATTGGTGCTAACGAAGACAGTCAAGAGTCGTATCAGGCGTCTCGCTTGCGCTTATAGGTGCGCGTGATGACACGACTCAAGGTCGTATCAAATTTTGAAAACAGAATTGGACCCCTAGTTTATTGAGTCCATAAAATCGTCAGGTTTTATCGGCCCCTTTACTGAAGTTACGTCTCGCTTCTGATTATGAGATTCGGTAGACAAAGGCACCTTGGCTGTAAATTGTTTTATCTACCTTTAAAGATTGGTCTTAAAAAGGCTTTAAAACAGCCATTTGATACGTTTACTACAATGTAATTGAACGAGGGAATACAAGTAACGTAATATACTTTAAAAGGTTCAGTTGCTTCAAATAATTTAAAAAAAACATTATTTTAGGTGTCCGTGCCATCGCTTGAACCACATTATAAGATAGCCACCCTTGTAACTCAGCCCAATGAATTTAATACTAGAAGCGCCATTTATCTCGCTTCTCGAGTACCGATGTCACAAAGTAAGTTTAAAAAGATTTTGATCGACATACAATAATATACAAAAATACACAAAAAAGTTAATATTGATAATAATTTTTCTGTAAGAAAATAATGGTAAATTAAATAAAATAATCAATTCAAAAGTTCAATAAACGAAGTATCAGAGTGCAGAGCCATAAAGTTGCAGAGTTCCAACTATATTGCGTACTGTCTAACTCAAAATATATCGAATTAATTTATTGTCTGTCACTTTCTATGTGAAGCTGACTGCACCTATTCAATATCAAACTCTGTATAAAAACAAATTAAAAAGCACAATAAAGTCAATAACAAACAAATAATAATTTTTAGTCATGTTCGATAACTTATTGAAGAATAATTAATCTCACTTTGCAAGAAATCTGCAGCGCTCATTATACTTGTTTACAAAAATATATAGCACCCAGCCAAAGACTTGTAACTCCCTATAATTAAACAAAATTTTGAATAACCTTATCAAAATTGTCTTACTCAACGTAGCTCGTATGAATTATACAAACATTTATTCTAAACAACAACTATATCTCCCAACGCTGCTTGGACTAAAGGAGAGCGCCGTCTCCTCTCAGATGCTCCCCCCCAAGCCGAGCAGCGGCTCGCGGCTGCTGCCATGCTTCCACTTCCTGGTCATGCAGATCCAGGTGAGACGTTACCGTAATGGAGACCTTATTTATATCGTCTTTGGTTTCATTTTACCTGTAGTATGTAGTCGTTTCTTCGGGTGTTTAATGTTTTATTGGTATTTTGTTTATGACCTCTATACCTTTCGGTCTTCATCTCAAATTCCTTTAATTTTGTAGTTTAACAGGGTTGTCATCTCTCATGATTTCTCTTATTTGGTTTTTTACTTTTGGGTTTCTTAGTTAGACGATTCATTTTTTTTATCATCATTCAATGGAGTCATCAGTATCTTTTATATTGGAATGTTTATTTCCTGCGGGTTACTTTAATAGGTTATAACATGGTTTTAGTTTTCGGTTTCTAGTTTCCATATGGTCGTAATTATCTTTGGTTAGTTTCATATATAGACGTAGTTTTGGAAAGTTTTAATCTGTATTATTGTAACATCATTATTCACGGTCATTTTCCTATCATTTTATTATTTATTATTATTATTATTTATTGAACAATAAGCAAATTAATCTACGTTATTATAACACAACACAAATTCAAGTAGATACCTCAATTCCTACATTGTCATTTATTAGATCAGCCCAAAAAGGACACATATAATTGATATGTTCAGATGTTTTGGAATTTCCAGGGCTTCGGGAACTCGAGAGGACAACGGATGGTAGACCCGCTAATCATGTACCAAAACTACGGCACCCCTATCAAGGCACACATCATAAATTTGGAAGACAAACAAATCGTTTTCCCTGAAGATGATGATTCTGACATTATTATTGTTAACGAAGATTATGGTAAAAATACCATTGATGAAGTTAGGGTCCAGAATTTGAAAGAAGATGACGAAACGACTACGGAAATCAGGTAAGTTAATTATAATATATCATCAATAATCAGGAAGATTATTGATGATATAACAAATATGATATATGAATAAACAACAAATACCATACACCATATGCATACATATATTTATTATTTAAAATATTTGAAACGTTTGAAATGAAATAATAAATAAATACTATAACTCCATCTAACGCTTCTTAAGAATCAAAGTAGAAAAGTATTACAAAATCAAGCACTATTTCAATAGTGCCATTCTCAATTTGTTAAGCAGTTCCTAAGAAGGTCTATGCTTTTTACTATTCTAATTTAAATATCGTGCCTTAGACGAGTGGAAGCCGTGGATGCCAAAGAGTACGCGTGGATGACGACAGACTGGTCCCCGTGCAATGCTCCTTGTGGACAAACGGGCCACCAGGTTAGAGGAGCTGTTTGCCAGGTAAGGTCTTAATACTTTACCGGTTTATTGTTTTAGTCCGTCCGTTTATGATTTGACGTAAACTTTTGTACTTAAATGTGATTCCTAAATTGCAACATTTTATTCCTCTTTTGCCATCATTAAAAAGACTCGAGACTTGATGATTCATTGTAGAATTCTATTTTGTATTATTTAGAACAATTGTAAGTAACTAAGTAGCAAATTATAAAATGTTATCTGCAGTATTACTACTGTTGGGCACTATTTCTCTTTTCTAAAATTTACCCTGTAGTTTCAAGATACCCCAGTTAATGCTATCATCTTTTGTAAGTTTTGCTATTTTCCTTGTAATTGTCCTTTATAAGATGGTCTAAATTAATCAAACTGTGCGCTTATCTTAAAATAATTCCTTCTGCGTGATAAATAAGCTTCAACACAAATACAATTTGTCGTCCTATCAACAGCACAAGAAAGAGAACTCGACGACAACTGTAGAGACAGACGAATGTCTCTCGCGCGGCTTGACGCCTCCTTCCGTGCTGATCGCTTGCTCGAGTGGCGCGTGCGCCTCGTGGAGATCGTCGCCGTGGTCGGCAGTTCGCTGTCTCGCCAGCGGCGCTGGTAAATATGCCTACCTCTTTTATGCACTTAGTATATCTACTTATCTAGCTAATTCCAAAGAGGTAGTCCAACATCCATGTTAATAATTCTCCAATTTCTTTACAAAAAATTGTACAATGCGGTTCGAATGTATGTCGAAACTTATTTCCATCCAGCCATCGTCCGCCGCCGGGTGGAATGCGTCAGTTCCAACGGCACCGTGCTGGCTCCAGAGGCCTGTGACATTGGCACGCAGCCGGAGAAGACTAGGCGGGAACCACAGCCTTGCAAGGCGACTTGGGCTGTCGGGCCTTGGAGTAAGGTACAAAATCCTATTTGTTATTGCGTTATGTCCATAATGGCAACGTGCCTCCAGATGCATCAGACGTCAACACGTACCCAGATAACACTATGTAGAAACCGCTCTGAAAGGCAACTTAGTAGCTCATTGAAAGCATTTCAAGGGGTGATGCCTTGCATAAATAAAAAAACCGGGCAAGTGCGAGTCGGACTCGCGCACGAAGGGTTGCGTACCATAACGCAAAAAAAGGCAAAAAAAAACGGTCACCCATCCAAGTACTGACCCCGCCCGACGTTGCTTAACTTCGGTCAAAAATCACGTTTGTTGTATGGGAGCCCCACTTAAATCTTTATTTTATTCTGTTTTTAGTATTTGTTGTTATAGCGGCAACAGAAATACATCATCTTTGAAAATTTCAACTGTCTGACAGACGGACGGACGGACGGACGGACAACAGAGTCTTAGTAATAGGGTCCCGTTTTACCCTTTGGCTACGGCACCCTAAAAAGGGTTGCTGGTTTCTTAAAAAAAAAATTTTAAAAAAATTAAAATCTTTAAATGTTAAAATCCAGTTTCTGACCTGAAAACTCCACTGGTAGACCTGCAAAAGTAAATCTTCAACACCCGAAAAACTTCAATACGGATGTTTAGCCGCCATCAGATACCTATCTATATCAGAACGCCAAGGTGCTCGAAATATCTAAAATGCACGTTACTTTTTGATAATAGACGCTTTGTTCACGTGGCCGCTCGGATATTGTATCTGATGGACTATAGGATGAACAATGATACTTTCCCTGCATACCATTGACTTTTCAATCAGACATTAACAAAAACTCTCATCCCCAGTGCATAGGCCCTTGCAACACTCCAGGCCGTCAGCACCGCGTGTTGCGCTGCGTCTGGCGTCACAACCAAAAACAGAAGCGACGCAAGGAACGCAGCGCGGGCGCAGCTTGCGAGTTCCTCAGGCGGCCTAGCGTCATACGGCAGTGCGACGTTGCATGCCCGCGAGGTAACTGGGTTACGGATACAGCGTTATCGATGGTTAAGTTGGTGAGAACTGTGGAGGGCTGGTTTGTTTAGTGGCGAGTTTCTTTAGTGGCCCAGCGTTGTAAGCCAGTGCGACGTTGCATGGCCGCGACTGGTTATGGTTGTCACGCTGTTGATGGTGGTTTACTTGGTAAGAACTGTGAGGATGATGGGCCGATCAGCGGGGTGGGCAGCGTCAAATTAAGCAGTGGGCACTCAGACCGCATATATATATTATTTTTATATTAGTTTGATATTAACGCTCGACTGCATACCCATTTTGATGATCCACTCAGTCTTAGCCCAAATGAATTTACGGGTGTAGATTATTCCAAGCATGAATTGTAGCGTTTTAAAAGCTTAATTTCCCTGAGTTCACTTATACGAGTACGTACTTGAAAATGCACAAATTGTTGGTGGTTTAGTTGCTAAGAATGATTCATTTATGTCTCAAATGTTACCGTCACAAAATGGAGTCTCAATTCAAATACATGAAGATGTATGAAATGTAATCTGCTGAAATTAACACAGGGAATCGCCAATAATAGAATGTTATTTTTAAACACTTAAGTGTTAAGGTTACCCACTGATTAACAGTCCGCCGGACGGTATCGGCCTGTCAGTTAGAACAAAATTTTGACAGTTCCGATACCGTCCGGCGGACTGTTAATCAGTGGGCCCCTTTAAGTTCAATTCATTGTTAAGTTCTGTTACCGTATTCTACTTTAATTAATTTTAAATAATTTATTTTAGCTGTCTGGTGTGTGCAATGAACTTTGTTATAATTTATTCATGACTTTTAACTCGATTAGTCTTGCTCTCTATTATTTAAACATGATTTCTTGAGTGATTTTAATTTAATTAAACTTTAAGAATAAGAAAGTCGTCTGCCACATTAATTACATTTATTTTAAATACAAATAAGAATAATATTCTCTTTGACGATATGTATGTATTAGGTACAAATATTTCTTTAGACAAAAAAAAAACTATAGCAAGAATATAGATAATGTTTTTTTTTATATAGATTTATGATCGGACCGAATCGAGAATAACTTAGGTTCGATCCTAGTAGTAAATAGATAATTACAACAGGAAGTAAAAGGTCAAAGAGACCTTTAAAGTACAGTTTATATCCACACGTGTTAGTCAGAAATCAGTCAATCGTCAGAATCTTATTCTAATCAGACCGTATAGCTACACTCGTGAGACTAGCATGGCGACTCACGCGAGTTCGAGTTCAATATATTATTTAATTGCGCGTTCGCACAAGTAAAATTCGCGCAAACTTGCGATAATTGCGACTGCGTTGTATTAGGACGACCCCTTAACGCGGTGAATAACGAACGCGAGTGGTTAAGGGCTGATACATACGGACTGCAACTCGACTGCAATTTGTATGAAAACTGTAGAGTCAGCGTGCGGTTCCCATATAAATTCCAATCGGGTTGCAGTCAGTCTGTATCGGCCCTAAACGTAGAAATAATACTGCACTCGCTATTCGCCTCATCGCTTTGCTCGCATGACTGTGGGGTTAATCACGATCCCTTACATTCAGATTCGTTTATGTCTTACAATATAAATGCTACCCTTATTATCATAGCCCAATAAAAACGCTAGTTGTTCTGTGCAGATGGCGTCTGTCGCGACACGTCGCGCTTCTGCGAGAACGTCCGTGCCATGAACATGTGCGCCCTCCAGCGCTACAAGATGCAATGCTGCAAGACCTGTAATTATTAACATATTAGTTAAAATACGCTACACATTTTAACAAGTACGCTGTCAGTTCGCTGACTAATTCTATCAGTTTGCTGACTGTAAACTTATCGAATGGAAGTATTCTTTTCAAACGTTTATGAACATGTGCGCCCTCCAGCGCTACAAACAACAGTGCTGCAAGACCTGTAAACTATTAGTTCAAGTACACCGAATAATATCATTCGCTGACTAATTCTATCAGTTTGCTGATTGGCATCATTTAGCGCGACTGTGCTAAACGATTTATAACGATTACTTCAAGTATACTAAACAAGTTAATAAGTACGCTGTCAGTTCGCTGACTAATTCTACCAGTTTGCTGATTTATTTCAGCTAAGACTTATAACGATACTATGACGCCGGTTTCAAAATTTAAAAAGATCGCAAATATGGTCATGCTATTTACCATTTTATTGAGGCTATGATTTAAAATAAGAATTGAAATGTAATTAATGTGGAATTGAAGCAGGAATACGTTTTTAAAGACATATTAATGTGAGACGACTTTCATTGTACCTATTAAAAAAACTAAGAATGTAATACTTCAGTGCGATTATATCAATTCAACAGATCTGAGCCTCTACCATCAGTTGGCAGAGTATTTTTCACTTACACTCGGTGAATAAACGTGCCGTGAGTCACGTTTTACGTTTCTTTACGGTCTTATGTACCTAACTTCACTCCACTCCAAACGATACTGTCCCTTTCTAACTATACTAAAAAACAGAGCAAGAGTTACGAGTATATCAGAGCTTTATACAGCGCCTCTAGGAGTCACCTAATGAACTAAATAACAAAATTGACACATTTTCTCACGTCTACGTAATTTACTATCTATGCATTTCGCTCTCGCATATTAGTGCAAGTGAGATGCACAGAAAGTAATGTTACATATACTGATGTAGCCGTGAATATGGAGGGTAGAGGTAAGGAGAATCCTTTATGACTTTATGAGAAAACTCCTTTATGGGAGAATATTTGCAAAAACTGGGCACGCTGTCAGCTATTATAATTTTTCTAAATCTCTCCAGAGTAGCGAAAAAAAGAAAACCCATAAACCTAGTTTTTCATTGTATCAATACCGTACTAAAAATCATGGAGAATGGAAGATACTCGTATTTACAAGTGGAAAAACGTTTTCCCTTTTTGTATGGACGATTACGTAGTATACTTCCCTCTTAAGGTTTTTGACGGACACTTTTTCATTATTAATTACAAGGAGATTGTATTTCTTACCTCTACCATCCACTAAGAGCATTTAGAAGGGAGATGTCATCGCTGTCATTTTCTTTACAAAATAGTCTGCCGATTTTTACGGGGGAGGGGACGTCAAATGTATTGCTATTTCTACATGATTTGTACGTAACGTACAAATAGCCATGTCAGTCTATACAAAAGTTTGCACAATTGTGCAAGTTTTTCGGCAGAGGGGTAAGTAATAATGTCAACAAAAAAATAAAGAGTATACCTTCGAGACTACTACGACTATGATATTTGATTTATTCGGTTGTCAATATAAAACAAATGTAGGTGTTCTTTCTTCTGGTATGAGACGCCATTACTATGTAGTCTTGCTTGAGATGAATAAACATTACCTATATGGTGTTAAAACAAGCTTTTCTTTCCTGCTTGGAACCCTAATCCTAAATCCTAACAGTAACGACTCAATGGCCACTCCAGTTATTAAATGCTCTAAGACCAATTTTGTCACTATGTTACTGACTCAACCTTCATTCTACAATTTTTTAAAGATTTGACGTTGCCATAGTTACGAAAATAATAAACACATCAATGTTAGTAAACAATGTATAAATTAAAATATATTGTATTCAAGACAAAAATTGCAAAATATGATAATTACGTAAACATCATTAATAATCGAGTTCAAATTATGACTGCGTGTTAAAAAATAGGAAGCAAAGTATACGGCGCGATTATACAGGCTACTTTTGGCTACATATTTATTACCTATGATGAAAATAGTACACACATGAGAAGAAATCTTAAAATAGGTATGTATTTTAATGGTCCGCTTCAGTCCGCATCATGACAGCGGCCGTCTCCTACTGCTAAGTAACATTACCTAATAGAGTGTGCGGAAAGAGAAGAGTCGTGACATTTAGGGGAGCCCATACATTATACCTACGACTCTCCTCTTTCTGCACAGACCCTACGTATGACCTTAATAGCGATCTTAATTTTATAGTACCTATATGATCTCGAGTATATTTCAGTGCCAAGCGCCCCATTTCCAATACAAAATGAACCCACGCAGCGGGTTTTTGGCAATAAATGTGTTAAATCTTATTTAAATTTTCAGATTCTGAACCACCAGCAAAAGTTTTTGAAGAAAGTTTTATATTTCCTGTTACCAAGTTTACATGAAAAACGATTACCTAGGTACCAAATACAATAATTTGAACAACGGAAAATAAAATAATACTTACTTAGTACTTAAAGAAACATAAATAAACTCAGAAAACATTTGTATTTTTTTGTTTTATTTAAGATAATAATGCTTAATAAAATACGTAGCAATTCTTGTGTAAATATTATAATAGGTCTTGCGGTATCTTCTTACTATGTGTTATGTGCACCCATCAACAAAAACAGCAACATGTCTATGTACCGCTCCTTGTATTGAGCCTTAATTCTTAATACATATGTAACTTCTACATGCATACGCATGCATACATGATGCAATCCGGGTTTTCATGGAAATGTTGTTTTCAATCAGCTTCTTGCCTAAAACCAAAAACTGCTCGTAAGCAATGTGATTTTCGCAAATGTAGCAGTAGAAATAGGAAAATATGATGTCAAGTATAACTCATTACCTTTGTACTAAATCAGCCTTTTATCGAACTATTAATTGATTTATCCCTTAAAGTTTTGCTTGAAGTTCACATACTGTTATAAATTTATACATATTACGTTGAAAATTGCATTAATATTCGTGAAAAATCTGCGTATTTGTTGTGTTTACAAGTTGACAGAAATGTCACGTTGGAAACGCACGTATTTTTCCATAACATCTGTCACGTTTACTCGCGTAAAGTATTTACGCAGAATAATTCTGGCTCAGTTTTCATTATATAATTAGAAAGAGAGCGTTTTAGGTGTGAAGTTAGGCAAGTATGGAAAACTCGCGTAAAAACGTTTGTAACTCATGGTACAAATTGAAATTTTTAGTTCTTTACGTGACCGGTAGAGGCACTGTACAATTACTCCATACATTTTTCTTAACTTTCTCACCATCGACTGTCATTCACGGAACTCATAGTAGAGCTACTGATCTTTACTTTGTTTTCACTCGTATTTCTTATAAATATAAGTTATAGGTTACAAAGTAAAATGCCATTTAACTGTAAAAGTTGCACAAATTGAAAAAAATAGATCTAGTCTTAAAGTGCACTGATTGGATACTGAACAATGAATGGATGTAATATATTTTTTAATGAACGAAAGAATTTCAGAAATCAATATAATTTGATAGGATTAATAAAATAACGATTGAACAATTAATGTTTCAATATAATAGTCCTCGAATTGATTATTATGTAAGTAGGAATCAAAATATTTAAAAAAATGTTTTGTACTATATATTTAAATATATGTAAATATATAATAAATATACAAAAGCAGCACAATATACATTATTATGCTTAGCTCTGTCTTGAAAACGCACTATTACATAGGAAAATGCAATATTCATATAGAAAAGATAGTTAAAATGCCAAAATCAATTCAAAAGCAAATTGTTTATGAGTGCAGTTGTTTCTACATTATATAGAAAAATAATTATTAAATGTCAATTTAGTAAAATTAATTTAAACTTAAGCTGTCTTTAGATGGCCTTGTTAAGGGCATTATGTATGTAGTTAAGCAAATGTTTAACATATTTAATATGTATATTGAAAATTTATAAACTAGCAATTATTCTTTATTATTGAAAGCAATACGAGTCGCTTACATTAAAACATGTATATAATATAATTAATTAAAGGTATGACCTGTGGAATAGGAAAATCTAATAATCAATTTAATTACAATTACATTGGAACCGTCTTGAATAATGAAAATTTAATAAAACTTAAGGCTAATAAGTTTCAATATTAGTTTATTTTCTCAGTTTCCACTCAATCGGAAAACTAAAATGATTCTATTGTGAGTATGAAATTTGAAGGCGGTTCCAAAAAATAATTTAACACTTATAATTATTTTTACTGACGTAGGATATGTATTCAACGACTCATTGTATACTTAAGGATATAATTTTTCTTTAAATACGCTATACAGTATTATAAAAATACGAACTATTAGGTAAAACAATTTGTTGTCAATTGTTACACGCATTATCCTAAATGTAAATATATAGTTAAATATATTATGATTTGTGAGGTCATGTAATGCACATATCTCAGCTATTGTTACTTTTATGTTTTCAAAATCAGCATACCGTAGACTTTTAACAACCATACCTACATGTTCATAAGCTTGATTAAGTAGTTTGTGAAAAAGTAAAGCCACCTGACTACGGTGCAGTACAGTCAGCAGCAGAAGTTGCTACACGGGCCTGGTGTTCAAAATGATCTTGACGCGACTTTATTGTTAAGAGATTAAGGGCATGTCAATATAGTTTTGAACACCTCGCCCGCTTAGCAACTTCTGAAAGTGCAACGCAATTAAACCTTCTACAAGTGGATTATTAACCACAAAATTCCTTCTTATCACGCTTCAAGCGATAGACCAACAGATGTGCAAAGTCTCCAAAAAAATGCGAAAAATGTTTACGGAAACAGGAGAAAACTTTAATTTTTAAATTGAAAATTTCTATCCCTATGTATTATTATATTAAAACTTTCCGAATTTTTTCCATCTGGAACACAAAATTTTAGAAACATTCTGATAACACATCCAGTAGGTATATCGGTAGTATAGTAGAATGAGGTAGAGGAGCCATCAGATATATCGGAGCGGTCAAGGCGCTCACAAATATCTGAACACGCTGTATTGTCAAGTACATGCGTGTTCAGATATCTTTTAGCAGCTTGACCGCTCCGATATAATTATCTGATGGCGACTGTACTTGGGTAAGTCCGAAAATTAACTCGACGTTAATTGAATAATTGAATACAGGTTATTTTCGGAATTACGCAAGTTTCAATATTTTCGGAATTGCCTGCATATACCCTATTTCTTTGTTTATGCTAGAACCACTACATACCTCTGTCTGAATGTTGCGCAATGTTAAATAGTATTTTTGTTCAAGTCCCATATTGCATAAGTCCGAAATTGTACATTGTACCGAAATTTTCAAATATGAATAAAATATATTATATAAATAAGTTACTTAAATTATTTCGTTTTATTACTCACCCCACTTAATATTTCAGACATCTCGTGTCCAACGATATTATCAATATAATTATTTTATTAGGTGCCTAATGTTTTAGCTCCTTGTTAGTACTTTGTATTTTTAGACCTTTAGAGTAAGTAATACCTGCCTACAGCAATACCCCTTTTCTCTATGTAGGTAGGTACTTGATTAAAAAAAATTATGATTGGAAAACTTAAATTAACGTTAATAAATAAATACATAAATAAATATTATAGTGCAAATCATAGCAGTTGACGACCGGTCTGGCCTAGTGGGTAGTGACCCTGCCTGCGAAGCCGATGGTCCTGGGTTCGAATCCCAGTAAGGGCATATATTTGTATGATGATACAAATATTTGTTCCTGAGTCATGGATGTTTTCTATGTATGTATTTAAGTATTTGTATATTATATATATCTTTGTCTGAGTACCCACAACACAAGCCTTCTTGAGCTTACTGTGGGACTCAGTCAATCTGTGTAAGAATGTCCTATAATATTTATTTATTATATTTATTTATAGCCACACAAAAGTATTAATAGTTATTTGTTTTACAAGGGGGCAAAGTTGTTGTTTAACCGCTCGTGCTAATATTGAAACCCGAGCAAGCGAAAGATTCCAAAATTGAACCACGAGCGTAGCGAGTGGTTCGAAAAATGGAATCTTGAGCGTTGCGAGGGTTTCAAAACACGAGGGTTAAACAAAATTTTCCCCCGAGTGAAACACAAAATTTTTCACCACACCAACCTGAAGCAATTATTAAATGTAAAATATCAAACAAAATCAAACCAAATCAAATCCAAATGAATGTTATTAAATATTTATCATCCAAAATCATCATTTAGAAGTCATTTCTACCAGCAAACATAAGAAACCAACTCAAAATTTACATTTGATTACTTTGTCTCACATGTGAATAAAATGCAACTTTGCTATCAGTTTTTGAAGTGCAAAGTAAGCCTTTCCGAGCTGGTGTGGTGAAAAATATATTGTCTTATTTATAGAAATTAGTTCCATTCTAGTAAATTATTCAGTCAAATCCAAACTGCCCGCAACTAACCCAAACAATACTAAACATTGTTCTAAAATTACACATTTTGCAGTCTATCCGTAACAGAATTCCAAATTTAAATCCAAACGAGATATTTCCATTGCGTCAGTGCCAAACTCCGCTCTGATTGGCTAGCCAGCGCTCGCCCTGGGACGTGATTGGTCTAATGAACAATTCGGCCTGATTGCCACAGAGCACATTGTTGCGCAGAGGCGGCAAACCTGGTTATGCTGATTTGGTTGGTAATACGAGTGGGTATTGATTTTAACTAGTTTTGAGTCTAGTGGTAGTGTTTAGATGATATTTTTCATTTAGTGAATTGATATAGACGTCCAAGATGCGGACAGTAGATAAAGCAAAGGCGAAAAACAAGAGGATAGTCAATAAAAGAAAATAATTTAACGTTTATTTTTCAATTTCTACTTCACAGTTTTCGATTTTTTGATTTTTAAGTATAAGAGTTATATTAGGAGCGCATAATTAACTCCATCCACAATTTTTGGAAGCTCCTAACTCTTTAAATAAGACTCGGAAAAAAAATCAAACGAAGTGGCATATAAAAATTTGATTCAGGCAACAACGGCGCGATTCGGGAATTTAATTAGACATTCACTAGATATGAAATAGTAACGATGTGTGATGTTCCAGGACAAAAGGTACCTTATGGCCGCAATAATATTGGAGCGACGTTAATAACAGCGTAAGCGCCAACCACCATGAGGTACCTTTTGCCGTGAAACGTCAAATATCGTTACTATTTCATATCTAGTGAATGTCTAATTCATTTCCCGAATTGGGCCGTAGGGCCCATATTAAATATACATACCTTATAGACTAGAAGACATTATAATAAACTTAAAAACTAAGCTATAGGCAGGGGTCGGAACCGGTATTTTCTCCATACAAAAATACCGGTATTATTAAGTTCTTTTTCGTTCTTTGGTGTATTATTTCATTTTTAATTGGACAATCTTATAATACAAAGTCATTAGTCAAATATATGATTCAGTCTTACGTAAAGAGCATAAAATAATTTAAAGTATTGGTCTACTTCGGGGTTATTTAAAAATACCGGTTCCGAGCCCTGGCTATAGGTACTATTTGGCGACAGAACGGCTGGCTGTGCTGCTGGCGCGTCGTAGACGGTGTAAATGCACTACACTCAACTACGCAAGCCAACCAAATGTTGCACAAAATGGCAGCATGACGAGAAATTAAGGGGGTAAGTGGAGGTAAATGAAGTCGACATTAAACCTGTGTGGTTCCAACCGCTTACAGATTGCGGGCAACTAAAATGTGGGTACTTTGCTCCAAAAACTGCTCCACAATTGGAAATCTAATGTTAATTTTAAGTTGTTCTTTTGTAAATATTTTTGTCATGTGTTTGTATTCATTAAATTTTTACGATCGTTTTGGTGCTCGCATTATCCCGGCATTTTGCCGTGGTTCATGGGAGCCTGGGGTCCGCTTGACAACTAATCCCAAGAATTGACCTAGGCACAAGTTTTTACGAAAGCGACTGCCATGCCATCTGACCTTCCAACCCAGAGGAGAAACTAGGCCTTATTAGGATTAGTCCGGTTTCCTCACTATGTTTTCCTTCACGAAAAGCGACTGGTAAATATCAAATGATATTTCGTACATAAGTTCCGAATAACTCATTGCCCGTGACCTCCGGATAGGCAGCATAACATATATCAATAAATATCATTTGTGTGTTACATCGAAACCCCATTAGTCAGTCAAGCCCACCGGAAACCCACAGACAGACATCTCATTTTACTAATTAAATGTGTAACTATACTCCGAATGCGTCGATATGTATCTAATTCATCAAAGTCCATAACAATGGTATTGAAATTTCTATAGTTTCAAAATGGAGTAAGGTTTGAAATTCGTGAGACATACTGCCGTATTCGAACTTCAAGATATTCACAAGAGATGATACGTACTAGATCCATTCTAGATACGTTATAGTTTAGATATCAACTAGTTCTCTTATGCAGCGCAATTTGGGCAACCAATGTCACTTTTACGTTAGATAGAGTAAGATATCTATTGGATGTGAATTGGATCTCTAAATCATATCCTGTGGAAATCGTTCAAGAGTATCTCCAAAATCGCGCAAATGTCAAATTTGACAGGTTATATCTTAAACATATCGTTATCGTATCTTGGTGATGTCTAAAAGATATCTAATAGATGTCTATTTCAAAATCCCAATCGGGCTCACATTTAAATATGTAATATTGGTTAATTGTTCCAATTAAAGGTAGTGTGATCTTTAGACTGTATGAACCCCAATAAGGCGGTTTTAACACTAGCGCAACGGGAAATTCAGAACTCCTAGTGTAAATTTCATTCGATAGAGTGACGAGCTGACGAGCATTCGCATTTGCCTTATGTCTAATTTGTATGGGATTTTTGGAAGCGAGATGTTTTGGAAACTCAAAACCCCATACAAATGACACAACGAAACGTTTACGTCACGTCACGCTATCGAATGTAATTTACACTGGGGGTTCTGAACTCCTCGAGGGAATTGTGTTAGGATGCTTTTACCATTTTATAATTATCTGTGTGTGTTACAAACCTGTACTATCTGTTTTTTTTTTTATTTCAATAATAAAATAATAACGCAAAACAGCAATAAATAGGCTAAAATCTAAACGGAAAAAGGCACAACATCCAAAATTATCAGTCACAAATCTCAATCGTCGATATCACTTGAGTCGATATTTAATTAATGACGAGCTAGTACGTTTTTGTCCCTAAAAAACTGGGATATAATATAGGGATTTTCCTCAATAAAGGTAAACTTATTGAGGAAAATCCCTAAAACGTTTTTAATTAAAACAAACCTTCCCTCTGGTCAGTCTAAACGGTAATCCCTTGCACCTGACGCCATGACAGGATATTAACGTTTTCCAATTATTCTCAACGCAAAACACCAATAATAGACAAAGAGCTAGCCACAGAAAACGGTACATGATCAAACCATAACATGGTTCAAACGGTATAGTCTTGGGTCGTCCCATTTGTTTTTCGTCAAGTTCTTAAATTAGTCCTATTCTGCTTTCGTCACTCATTCTACATTGAAAGCCACCGACGGTTGTGACGAATGTAGAATGGGTGACGAAAGCAGAATAGGACGAAACCAGAATACCGTTCAAACCATAACAGTTCATTTAAATAAGGACTGGCTGAACTAACTACGGAACCATACATAGGAAACCCTAACTTAACCGTTAGTGCCCAACCACGCCCAAGTAAATATTAAAATAGTTAACAATTTTACCAAGAAATATAGGTACCTATCCATAGATTTCACAATAAATAGAGTTACGTCAAAGGCCTGACGAGTGGCAAAATCATACTAACTGACTAGTTTCGTTACACTCATCATTATCATGTAAGTTCAATACGGGTAAGTGTGGCTGGCCTTTACATTAAGGTTTGTTATTTACATATTAATTAGTGTTTACTCAGAGTTCATAGATTTTCCACTATACGAAAGTAGCTAATGTATGAACTTGCAATAAACACTAATCAATGTATAAAAAGCCCTAATGTGAATACGAGCCACATTTACCCGTATTGACCACCATTATCGTACCATTTTCCGTAGCTAGCTCTCCGTGTATATGGAGTTTTACTCCGTCCTATTTCGAGATTGTATTGGGGGTTCGATAAAGGAAGTAAGAATTCATTTAGTTAAAAGGGTAGGTACAAATTAACTAGAGAATTAAAAGTACATCGCCTGCATTGTTAACTGTACATCGGTGGACCTTATGCCTTTTGTAATAAGGGCCACCGATGTTAGGAGTGTTGCAGATCGATTTGCAAAATATGCCTTGAACTGATCGAATAAAGGTACCGTTCGGATTCAGGCTGCACCAGAAATTGCTATTGCAGTGTTGCGGCGCGACATTAATGTTGACTGCATTGCTGCGTCAAATGTCGAAGTTCCGGGAGACGACTACCATTTGGACATTTGCGGCAGCAATGATAAAAAAAATGACTTAAGGTGACATTCCATTTTCAACTGCAATACTGTTCATTTTAGTATGAAAATTGACAGTGACAGCGACGCGTTCAGTACCGGGAGTGCAGCTGCGGTTAGAAATGGAATGTTACCATTACTCGAGAATCTGTTCAGACAATACCTAACATTTTACAATTGGCTATAAAAAGCTTTGTATAAATAGTTGTATGGTACATATAGGTATGATTTAACATTATCAAAGCTTTGCGTATGTATATCGTACATACTCGTACTAGTGCCAAATTACAAACACATATTAACAGAACCCCTGGTGTACATTTCACTAATTTAATTCGGTAGCGTGACGAGCGTTCGCGTTTGCGCGTTATGTGTATTATATAGAATGCGATTTTGAACAGCGCGCCAAGCGGGACGTTTTTAAAACTCAAAATCCCATACAAACACTTAGGTAACGCAACCGCGTAAGTCACGTTGCGCTATCGAATCTACACTAGGGGCACCTATCTACAGCAAAACTGAGAAACTTTTTACTATTGTTAAAAAAGAAAATAAAAAAACGCGTTCTTAAAATTACACTCACTGTATTACAACACCTTTACCATATAAATGGAAAATGTTACTTACACTAAAATATCCTGCAACTAGATAGGCACCCTATTTTTACTATCTTAATCCCAAAATCTACAAACAAATATGTACCTTAATCCTTTGTTCTAGAGTTCATTCACGTTGGGCAGCTTTCGGCTATAACATAATGTAATAAATTTCTTACTGAACAGGGTATTTGGTACATTGCCTAGTTGGATAAATGCAAAGAATATTTTTTATAAAACAGAGGGTTTATGACGATTGAATTTTTAGCGTATAGTCGTTGTAACATCGTACTTTTAAAACGCAATGGCCAGAGCCAGAGCGGAAACTAGGCCTCATTGGGATTGATTAGTTAGTTCAGTTTGCTAGCAATGTCTTTCACTGAAAAGCGATTTGAAATACACACCCAAACGCACATACGCGCGTACGCACGCACACACATAAACTGCACTTGTATAAATAATTATGCATAAGTACCTATGGTGCTACTTCCGCAAAAAATAGCGCTATCTCTTTGGGGCCGCTTTGCAATATTTTAATTTTATAAACTTGTCATTTTTATTTTCTAACGTTTGCACTATATAATAGGCCTTACCTTGAAGAAAAGCTATGAACCCACCCAGATTTTTTAAAGTAATTTGCACGATTATATCAATCCTTCCGCAAATCGCTAGCTATGAAGTGTCCTGTCTAGTTATTCTTTGCCCAGGCGCCGCCCAGTCGCCTGGCAGTCGGTTCGAGTCCAGACGCGACAAGTTGTGGCGACTGGCGGCGTAATTGTCTGTAAATATTTAATATGGCGGTCATATATAAGCAATGTTCATTAAAGCTAAATAGAACAATGTGGCATGATCAGTAATGACACAAATGACAATGACAAGTCATACTCGTAATGTCAAGGTCATACCCGAATCCTGACCCTGTTACAGAAATATGTAGACTTGCATAATTGATTGACATAGGTAATTGTTTTCCGTCGTATTTTCTCGGAAACGTTCGTATTTATCATGCTACTTCGGTCAACGTCAGAATTCGTACCGAGACTGACTGAAATAGCAAGACACGTTCGTACGTTTCCGTGAAAATACGATGGTAAATAAGTATGCACTACATCCATCAATGCTGTATCAATGTTGCAATTCATATCAGGGTTGGCAAAAGTAAGTATCCACTGTAGGTAACCCTAAGGGCCGATAAAGACAGCGCGTGAAATCGTATGCGATTTTACTTACATTGCGGACTGTAGATTAGGTCCAATTCAACCGACCAATCAAAACCCGCAATGGTATGAAACTCGCATGCGAGTTCACGCATCGTCTAAATCGGGCTTAAATAAATAAACGTCAGCCTTTTATTTTTTAATCTGTGAGCTGTCTAATGCTTTGTAGACATTTGGCAACACTATGCATTTAAGGGTTAAAAATGATTGGCATATTTGGAAACGGGCTACGAATATTGCAAGGCAAACAAAGTCTAGTATAAAGCTAACAGCTCTGAACTGAAAATCAAAATCATGTCGATAAAATAGTGTTGTGACGTAGACATGAACAGTCGATAGCCCGGCGCCGGTACGGTCCTAAATCCGGTACAATTTACTGAATATTTCATCTTGCCGTGATGCGTTGCTCGCTCGCTGCTGTAAAATTGACTAGTGATGGGCGTCCAATTTATCGACAGATACTTAATGAAACATTTGATGCTACATATCAACGTAGTAGTAATTTTTTAAAGAAAAATCTGTTAAATACTTCCATTTCTTTTCCTTACAGTAATTTGTAATTAAGCTTAGTTTTTTTTTTTATTAAATTCTTTAAGTAGTTTTCACAGTGAACTCACAACGGTCATTATGTTTTTTTCCAAAAAAAAAACGACAGAAACACCGAAGCTGCTCACAAAATTTCACGATACTCAATCGGTTTAGAAATGTGACATGCAGTGGAGAAGATTCGGAGGAATCCGGACATATAAAGGCGTTTTTCCAAGCTAAAACGGAGACCTTAAATGCTCGGTCAGCAGCAGTTTTAATAAGTTGGGAAAGTACATATTCTCAGCCTAATCTTAAAAGAAAACTATATTAAAAAAATCCTCCTCAGGGTAGAAGTATCTTAGGTAGGTATATGCCTACTTCCTGATTTTACAAAATTAAAATGAATTTTTATCCACAATCGTCGGGTCTGCGATTACAAGCGTCGGTACACTCGGCCTCATAAAAGATAACTGCTTGCAAATCTCAGAACAAACGCAGTGCGACGGCGACGCCGCAACCAGAGGGTGGTAATGAACTTTAATGACAAGTATAATAGTCTTCGATGCCAGTTGGAAATGTTCTGATGAAGAAATAAGAACACTTTGTAATATTGAAATATACACTGGAATATCTCGATGTTTCGGTTTCTTCTATAATGTTAATTTTAGTTTAAGTTCATGCAAGTTTTGTAGGGGTGTGGTTGTCTCAAATATACAATAATTTAAAACTGTAACCTTTGTTGATATACCTGATAAACAAAATATGACTTAGTTAAACCCACGTTAAACCTTAAAAAAGACTAAAATATGAAATCAAGTGGCTTTACGTTGTTTTTAAATAAAAAAGAAGCATTTTAAGGGTTATAATTTAGGTTTAGTTCATATGTAATAATCCGCCCCAGGCTTCGTCAAAAATGTACAAGATAAAATCGGGCAAGTGCGAGTCGGACTCGCGCACGAAGGGTTCCGTACCATAATGCAAAAAAAAAACAAAAAAAAAGCAAAAAAAAACGGTCACCCATCCAAGTACTGACCCCTCCCGACGTTGCTTAACTTTGGTCAAAAATCACGTTTGTTGTATGGGAGCCTCATTTAAATCTTTATTTTATTCTGTTTTTAGTATTTGTTGTTATAGCGGCAACAGAAATACATCATCTGTGAAAATTTCAACTGTCTAGCTATCACGGTTCGTGAGATACAGCCTGGTGACAGACGGACGGACGGACGGACGGACGGACGGACGGACGGACAACGAAGTCTTAGTAATAGGGTCCCGTTTTACCCTTTGGGTACGGAACCCTAAAAATCCGCAACAAGCTTTGACCAAAAACCTAACACTAACTATAGCTCCATGTTAATCCCCATCATTACTAAATACATTAATGTACTAAACTTCCAAAAAATTACTACAAAAATTTTACTAGACAGCTACTCCGTATAAAAATAAACTGTCACAGGGACCATCATTGGAAGCGAGAGGTAGGTATTGTAAAGGCACAGAATAAGTAATAGTACCTACTACTAAAGGGGGAGGCCTATGTTCAGCAGTGGACGTCTTATGGCTGAGATGATGATGATGATGACCAACTACTTACCGTACAAAAAGGAAACTTCCTACAAAACCGAAGTTTGACAGCGGTTCAAGGACGAAACATGCTGTCCTTTTCTAATGTACGGCACTATCTCTTTGGGCTATTCAGGGTTGTCAAAATTCAAGTCATTATCCCGCAAAGGGACGCCAAGTTGTGCCAGCCCTAATAATTGCTCGGAGCAATGCTGAGACGAACAGAGCCGAAAAATCCCGAACACTCTAGTTTCTTACCCTAAAGGCTCGATAATGTTGTCGATACCCGTTTCCCATCACTAGCCGTTACATGACCGTAAAATACCCGAGTGTCCGCCATGAATAACAGGAGTGGGCATTCAGAATTATGACGTCACAGCCCTGTTGTGAAAGGCTGAAAGCCCAATAATGGTTGGGCTAGGTTGAAAGTAATAAGTTTTTTTATAATTTTTTGTGCAATGGCGGATTTTAAGACATACTTTAATATATCTAAAGGAGTCCTTAATATGATGAATAGAATCAGGCGTTACTTTGCGGAAATCCACATTAATTAGAGCGAAAAGATAACGTGACGTCACGTTATCTTTTTGCGGATTAGCAAAGTAATATTTTGGTTTTAATTGGCATTACTATGGTTTGCAATTAACTTTCTTTAACGGTAATATAGTAATGTCACAGCAGCAACAGTAATTCTGCCAACTGCATTGAAACGTCAAAAAGTCAATCTATTTTTTTTTATTTGTGTCACTGTAGGCAGTAATGCAGGCGGCAGCATTTCTGCAGTTGTAACTAAGTATTGCAGCGAGACAATCCTACCTAGTGCAAAATTGCCGCAAATGTCACAATCGATTTTGCTGTCCGAAACTTTGAAATTTGCGGCAGCTAATGAGTCGGCAGTAATGACGCGCTGTAATACTGCTGCAGTAATGCCTTAAATGGCTCCTCTACACGATGGTCCAGCGCTGGACCAGCAAGATGGCCATGCGATGGTTATGGCTCCTCTACACGATGACCTAGCGCTGTATCAGAGAGATGGCCATACGCCGTTTATGGCTCTTTTATGCGATGGCTCAGGGTTGGACCAGCGATATGGCCATGCGATGGTTGAGAGAGAAAAAACCGACACCGTGGCCATCCCGCCGCGCCATAATCCATCCGACACCACTACCCTCTCTACACGCTGGCCCATCTTAGTGGGCCAGTATGTTGGCCCATCGTATAGAGGAGCCATAAGTGGCAGTGTGGAAGTGATAGGAAATGTGACGTGGCCTACGTTTCGTCAGTGAAAAGTGTGAGCGTTAGCTTATAAGCTATAGAAGGACTTTCAACATTGGCTTCTAGCTGTCAAATCAAGCCAACCCAAGCCGAAAATAAACAGAATACCGACTCAATAAATTAGCGGGAATCTTTATTTACGGCGCGCCGGGACTTTACATAATGTAAGACTTGCCGGGAAATCCTGGACATATTCTTCGCTGCAACGCCAAATAGAATTTTCGGGGGGTGTTTATGGAGAAGATAATACCGTATTGTTTTAAATTATGTATTTCAAAAACTTAGGGATGAAACGAGACGGAGGGGGAGACCTAGGAGAACGTACATAGATCAAGTAAAGGAAAAGCTCAACGTCGAGTCGTATCAGGCTGTCAAGGAGAAGGCAGAGGACCGACATGCATGGAAATCGCTCCACCGACAAGAGTCTAACTCTTAAAAAAATTATGATGAGGGATGAAACTAGGGATTATGTATTGACTTTTGAGGTAAGTACCTAACTATAAGCATTCGTATAGTTTTGATGCTAGCGTCAACAATATATCGTCCGGCAAAGCTCAAAACATACTTCCTTATTAAATTTATTATTTATTTATTATGATTACGAATAAATCTGTGTTGATTATTTTTCTCATAACTTTCAACTTTGTTACATTTGTTGTTGAACTTAAGCTTGTCTCTTTCTCTTTCGGTGTGCGGAGGCTCATTAGCACGAGCACATTAACTGCCGTATTCGAACTTCAAGATATTCACAAGAGTCGACACGTACTAGATCCATTCTAGATACGTTATAGTTTAGATATCAACTAGTTCTCTTTTGCAGCACTATTCAGGCAACCAATGTCACTTTTACGTAAGATAGAGTAAGATATCTATTAGATGTGAATTGGATCTCTAAGTCATATCCTGTGGAAATCGTTCAAGAGTATCTCCAGAATCGAGCAAATGTCAAATTTGACAAGTTAGATCTGAAACATATCGTTATTGTATCTTGGTGATATCTAAAAGATATCTAATAGATTTCTATTTCAAAATCCGAATCAGGCCCTAAATTTCTCGCACGACTAAACAACAACGGTACAATTGGTAATGTAAGCTCTTCAATTTTGGAACGCCTATAACCTTCGCCTATAACGTCCTGATACGCTGAAGCATTTTGACTTGATCTCACGTGATTTGACGATTCTTTTTTTTATAAATCTAGGACGAATGAGCATATGATAGCTATGGTTAATTGATATACATCAAAATGCGTAAAAATATATATTATAATGTTAAAATCCACAGAAGAAAACTAGAACCACGTCAACTTTAACAACTTTACTTGTATTCCATCGGGGGTAGTAATAACCACTCTAGAGAATTATTTCCTGGGACTCTGCATTCTGGCTGCGCCGTCGCTGAGTCAGTGCGGTCCACAAATATCTATTCCATATTTGAATTTGGAATTTTGATAGAAGAAACGGTTGGAGCTTGTCGTATTTTCCAAATTTCCGAATTTAAGGATGACTCACGTTAGACCGGGCCGTGTCCGGGCCGGAGCTTCCGGAGCTTAGTTTTCTATGCAATCGTCTGTCATAGGAAAGTAAGCGCCGGAAGCTCCGGCCCGGACACGGCCCGGTCTAACGTGATTCATCCTTTATGCTACAATACTTATCCGTATTTTACTCGTAACTTTACGAATAGTTTTTTAGACCCACTTGCACCATTCACTAACCCGAGGTTAACCACTTAAACCTGGACTTACCATGGTTACCAGTACAATTTGACACTGGGTTAACGATTCAACCGTTTAACACCGGGTTAGTGGGATGGCACAAGTGCCTTAGGCCCACTTGCACCATTCCACTAACCCAGGGTTAACCGGTTAAACCTGTACTTACCATGGTTACCAGTACAATTTGACACTGTGTTAACAGTTTAACCGCTTAGCCCCGGGTTAGTGGGATGGTGCAAGTGGGTCTTGCTGTTGTTACCGTCAAGTGGGTTGACTGTGGGATAACGTTTTCGTAAATAGTATTAAGTACCTATAGACCGACCGCTTAAATCAGTTCTCGCCTGCGCGGTACGGGGGTGACGGGGTAGGGCGACTAAGGGTGGCGGGGAAGGTGCGGGCGGCAGGCGTACGGCGCCCCCTTACCGCGCAGGCGAGGACTGATTTAAACGGTCGGTCTTTTTTTTATACCACATCGGTGGCAAACAAGCATACGGCCCGCCTGATGGTAAGCAGTCCCCGTAGAACCCGCGTGAAGAACCCCCTACTGTAGACCCTCGGGAAAACCTCGGAAGGGAGCTCATTAAAAACCTCTATACTTACTGTTATGTGGTCCCTCAAGACACATATTTCTTGAATAATCCCAAGTAGTCCCCTAAGAAAACCTCAAGACACTTTCTAGATAATTAATAGAGTTGCAATCTGCATCAGTTCGAATAGAAGCCGCAAATATCGCATCAGCTTGCAGCCAGGTGTGCATATTGCAACGACAGCTTCGAGCCGGGACAGTCGACAAAACAATCTGGAAGAACACAAAATATTCATTTTATAACACTAAGCCCGACTTGCACCATTCCACTAACCTGGGGTTAACCGGTTAAACCTGGAGTTGCCCGGGTTACTAGTACAATTTGACACTAAGTTAACTGTTTAACCGCTTAACCCCGGGTTAGTGGAATTGTGCATGTGGTACCTATGTAAACCTGTAGGCTTTTCTGTAAAATGAGCTTTGGCACTCAGATTTAGATTCTATTATTTATTCATGGTAAACTTAATTCCATACAAAAGCTTAAATATTACACAAGAAATTTAAGCCATAAAGCACAGAGATTACCATTACCACGAAATGGTTCCGCGTCTGCATAATGCTAACCCGAGAGTCAGCTCTGATCTTCCGGCGAGATCATTATTTGCGAGCCACGAACGACACGACGGCCTTTCCAAAAGTTAAAGTTTTTAAGTTTTTAGGTTACAGTTTTTCTTTTTATTTTTAATATTTTTAAATTTGATGTATATTGTATAATTCAGTGTGGTTTTTTTTTTATATGTTATTAGTATGTTTTTTTTTTTTTTGTTTTCCTTTTCTTTCGTTGTTGTTCAGTATGTATAAATTTTAGTGTCTCTCTCTTTTTTATGTCTGTTTTTTGTGTGTCGCTGGCGTATGTGTTGTCGTCTCATAGTTTTAAGTCAGGTCCCCACTGAAAACCAGCGCCACGGATTGCCGCGGCATTATGCTGAGTGGGGTCCTATTTTAGCGTCCAATGTTTTTTATGTTTGTATGTCTTTGTTTTCTAGATGTAATATGTTGTGGCGTTAAATAAATGTATTTTCTTTCTTTCTTTCTTTCTTTCAAAAATCTGAGGGCCTACCGCGAACCACAATCCACGTGTTGCCTCCCTGTTACACTTACGTACGAATTCTCAAGTGCGACAGAGAGGCAATACGTTGAACGTGGTTCGCGGTAGGCCTTCTGAATACGGCCACTTCGCGCGGATATTCCTAGTCACAATATTTTGTAGTCTGTACGTCTATATCTGAGGATCTCGATTAAGCCCGCCATCAGGCAGTCTTACCTAAATTATCCGATGTGCCGACCCGATTAAATGTTGGCAAACATTTAACCTCCTACTCATTACAGAAGTAGTGCATAATTATTTTCCATCGTATTTTCACGGAAACGTATAAACGTGTCTTGCTATTTCTGTCAGTTTTGGTACAAAAAGTACTCAGGGTGATAGAAGTAGATAACATGACAAATGCGAACGTTTCCGAGAAAATACGGTGGATACTTGGATAGTAATTGTTTTAGTTCGCAACCGCGATGCCGCGATGACAGATTTATGTACCTAGTCGACTATAGTAGTGATGTCCATAACAACACACATTGAACACACACACATACACATAGACATTGTTTTATTGTTAAAATTAAAAGACATAGGAGGTAAAGGAGTAAAACAGCCTAATTGTACTTGGGTTAGTTATTTATTATTTTATAAACTAACTAGCGACCCGCCCCCGCAGAAGTAGCTAACCCTTAACAAATTATATACCTTCCTCAAGAATAACTCTATATCTCTATACCGGGTGTGGCCTGTAATATGAGCAAAAAATTAAATTGTAGGCTGTACTCCTCATACTAACCAACATTTGTTCAACGACTTTTAAAAATAACTTGTGGTTTGATTTTTAATTCACTTTAAAGATTATTCTAAGACGCAATGTATTGTGAATTTTGTTATGTTTAAGGCGTGACAAGCAGCGTCAATCACAATGACATGGCGTGGCAATGGCGTCCATTGAAGCTAATATTTATTTTGTATGAAAAATGGGGAGTCTAAATATTTCATAATTTTTAAAAGTTGTTGAACAAAAGTGTCACCGTTTGAGGAGTAATACAATCTATGTTTAATTATTTGCTCGTGTTACAGGCCTACAGGCCACACCCGGTATAATCGCGCACATAGGTACAAATACAAACAGACAGACGCGCCGGGCGACTTTGTTTTATAAGATGTAGATTCTAAAATATTTCCCAACACTAATTGAATTGTTCAAAACCGTATGATTTATAGTGAAGTAAAGTAACCTTTGTTTGGCAAAGTTATCATTGCCGACAGTCGGGTAAGTTTCCTCGTGGCTGAGACAACTATTTATAATACGCATATAGCCTGCCTCTATTTATTACTAGCTTTTGCCCGCGACTTCGTCTGCGTGGAGCTAGTAATTTGGGTAGCTTATTTTTATCCAATCTGCTTTTTATCGATTCCCCATACAAACTTTCAACCCCCTTTTCACTCCCTTAAAAGGTAATTTTCTGTGATAAAAATACCCTAAGTCCTTCCTCGGGACTCAAACTATCTCCATACAAAATTTCAACTAAATCGGTTCAGCGGTTTAAGCGTGAAGAGGTAGCAGACAGACAGACACACTTTCGCATTTATAATATTAAAATCGCAATATTAAATAAAGAAAATATATTAGTACATAGTATGGATTATCCCGCGCTTCATAAAAAGTAAATGATGGATGATACGACTTTTTTACATTATTTATACCCAAGGGTATATAAAAAAAACGGACAAGAGCGAGCCGGACTCGCCCACCGAGAGTTCCGTAGTTTTTAGTATAAGTTGTTATAGCGGCAACAGAAATACATCATCTGTGAAAATTTCAACTGTCTAGCTATCACGGTTTGTGAGATACAGCCTGTACGGTTACCATCAGTTTGTCACTGACATAAACGCCGTCGAGAACGTAATTTACTTTCTATACATCCCGTTTGCAGTAATATGCGAGTGCGAGCGAGATGTATAGAAAGTAAATTACGTTCTCGACGGCGTTTATGTCAGTGACAAACTGATGGTAACCGTACTGGTGACAGACGGACAGTGGAGTCTTAGTAATAGGGTCCCGTTTTACCCTTTGGGTACGGAACCATAAAAATCATTAACAATGGAATACTCGTGGAGGCTTATTTTTTGTTGTTTCCTAATGAAGCGTATTGTTTCAATAATATAAAAAGGCTTTGTATCCAGCGTGGAGGTAATGGCGGCCAAATAAAAGCAGGGAATATTATACTACATTAGGTTTAATGTTAAGCAGAAGGCTGGTTGGAAAAAGTGATTCGATATAAATCCAAATCGGTGCTTATATAGGTGCGTACAGCGCCACACTACTGATTAGTTATGAACTATTATATATACCAACATACCTAAACTAAGCTATTGAGTAATTATACTAGTACATAAGAGTTTCGGTAGATGTCACCTTATTTACATATTATGGAACTGTGGTGCTGTCTACTGGTGATTTATGTCTAATATCTAAGAAGTTTGAGAGCCCTAACCTAGATGGCGTAGGCAAGTAGGTATTGGCTAATATCTATTTATCTATTCCCTGTTAAGATAGGTCTTAACATTTTGCCACCCCTTGAAATAGTTAATGTTTTATGAGTAACATTAGGTATTTCAAAGAATAGGCCTTATATATATCTACCTATTAGTAAGGATGGGCAGAGTTTTTTGTTATGAGCTATAGTTAGTAAACGGTGGGGTCGTCATTTCATCGGTGTTTGACATCACTACGATAACCGGCAAGGTCACATCACTAGAGGTGGTCGTCCATCTTAGATTGGTTTTACGCGAGAGCGTCCTCGCATATTATTTCAGAACTATATTCTCATATTTGTGATTCCCTAATAAATGTTGTTATAAAGTGGTGTCTGGTGTTTTTACTCTTACAGCTTCAGAAGTGCGATGTGAACTTTTCGCCTACTGCGATATAATTTGTCGGAAATTGGCAATACAAAATTAACCGGGCGTAGTCCTTTCTTGTTTCATTGTTATTGAACGTTATCGTTATATAAAATAATGAAACTGATTGTAATGAGTAAACGCATCAACACCACTCATCAGTTAGGGATTAAAATATACAAGGTCTTACCGTCCAAGACCTACAAGGATAACCTAACTAACCTACTAAACCACTGTCGGCTGCCGACGTACTGTACCTTTGCCTTTTGTTGTGTTTACTTTCAGATATCTATTTCAGTTTACTGTACATCATAAATGAACATGTCTGGCTAAAAAAATAAATACATATGGACAGTGTAATAAAGCTGATTCCATGATGATGATGAATATGTATTACAATATTCAAAGCAGAAGATTACAAGACATAGACTGACAGTATGGTGTAATGTATAATAAAATAAATCCTTGGGATTACAAAGTAAGAATTAAAGTTGACTCAGGTAAGCAGTCGTTGATCCAACACCTAACGCTACGTCTTACGTAGGCGAACAACGCGCGAACGCGGCGCGGCGCGGCGCGGCGAAAGCGGCCGCCGCCGCGCCGCGCCGCGCCGCGCCGCCTGACATTCGCGTGCAAATCGCGCCGCACCGCGTTCGCAACGAGATCGCTTACGTAGGACACTTCTATGGGCATCAAAGGATTGATTTCGCCGCGCCGCGCCGCGCCGCGTTCGCGCGTTGTTCGCCTACGTAAGACGTAGCGTAAGAATGCTCCGGGGCCAAAGTGGTAAATATTCACTGCCTCTCTTATATGTTGTGTTATTTATGTGATTCATGTGCTTTCAGATACATAACATAATGTGATTATATACACCTGACACATTAACACAATGCTATAATCATTTTCTAAGATTTGTATTCCGGTGTGAGAAGTACATTCAAGTAAAAGCCATACAAACAAGTTTGGTAATATAAATTTAGCCTTGATTGATACTATGTGTATGGTGATATTATGCTCTCACAATTAACAATGAGTGCTACTTAATACTTTCCCTTTACAGTCTAATTAAAATAGATTCCAAGTTTTCAAAAACTCAAACCGGTAAGGAAAGTGAATTGTTGTTTCACATAAGTGTGTGTGTAAAACATGCTTATTGCAACTGAAATAATGCTTTGTTAGTATGTTTTTGAGTTGTGTAATTTCCAGAAATTTGACAGCAATGATTCTTGAAGTGAATTACCATACCATTGAAGGCATTAGAGCGCCTATCAGCTCAGATCTCTATAATGAACCCAAATCGACATGGATAATATTTCAAAGTTAGTTGGTTATGGATGCCAGTTATATTATGTTCAAGTAATTCATTATATGCAGAAAATGTTGATAAGTGACTAATCTCTGATGTCATGGAAAATGAGGTATTTATTTAGAAATAAAATGATTGTTGATGTTTTACATGGATACTAATGGTTAGTATGTGTTACATGGACTGGGTTGGTAAAATGCGCTTTGTGAATAAGCAAAAGGAATTATTGGCATCTATTTGTAGCTGGTTAGTATTGTCTGTGACAGGTTTAGTCGCTCCATGTTTCCGGAGCCTCCTCGGGCTGAATATTTTAAAAGACAGTGCATACCTCATATAACCTCATACATCTTTGCAATTCATATTAAGTTGGAGACATACTGATATATAGTATAAGGTAGTATCTCAGTAGAAGTGTCAAGAAAATTAACAAGGATAATTTCTGTCTGTACTTTATAGATTATGAATTTATGAATAAAATGTTTATCCAACCATTGCATACAACTTATAGCATGTTGACATGTTGTGATTGTTGTTTTGGTTATAGGGATGTTGGTTTAAGTTGGCATTGTAAATATTTTTCACAAAATGTCATGTTATAAAATGAACCAAAGACATATACTTAAACAGACTTACCAAACTAATGAAAATTTTATTGGCATTACATTGTCAAGTGTTTGAGTTATTGACAAAGATAATCATTTGTGTTCTAGCAGTATTTTTCAGATGCATTTCCTTATAACAAAACTTGATTGCTGGTGAAGTTTTGATCATAACTTTATAATATTTGCACCGGTGAAGTATGATTACAGGAGTTTTCAAGGTTTAAATCTTATGAAAGAGATGGACATATTGAACTAGATATTTATTTACTGAGCTGAATATGACACTGATAAAGCAGGTTGTTGCTAATGGTAAGCGAGGTAAATACTTTCAGGAGTCAATATGGACTTTGACGGTCTACATAATATACATGTCTTTTACATGCAAGTGCTACTGGACTCTAAACGTACCGGTCAGTTGAGTGTTAAATGGATGAATATTAAACGAAGGTAAATAGTTTGGTTAAAGGTTAAAGCTTTCTAAGTAACTATTTTAACCCATTCACTGCTAATGAACATTGACCGAAGGATATCATTTCATGAGCTACTGTTTGAAGTTATTAACGGTTTTCGTCTGAACTTGTAGTGTGTTATGGTACTGTTTGCATTATAAAACAGTACACTTTTATTGCTTCTGGGTTTCATAAATCAGAAGTAAAAAAAATAATAATAATAATAATGTTTCACAAATTTTGTGGGTTCACTAAGTATCTATTTCATTGTTTTGCAAACTGCATAAATTGTGGTTTATTATTTTATGAACTCATTTACCTTTAAATGTGTGCTTGCATGGCATTTAACAAAATTATTTAGTTTTGTGCAGGTATAAGATGATGTGATGAGTTACCTACACATAAAATGCACACATACAGCTGAAGAAAATCAACCATGTGTGTCTTGGAATCGGAAGCTTTATGGTTTAAGCATATGTGCCATTGATTCGGTTGATTGATCATTATCAATACACACTTTCATGATGGTTGAAAAATACAATTTGTGAAACCTCGGTAAGGCGAACCTGGGTAACAGAGGATCCTCGATAACATGAACTTCTGTTCAGGGTCTACTGTAGTTCAACCGTGGTATAGTAAGAGTGTGGCCTTTATTTAGGGGCACGGAAGAGGCACGCCAAGTTGCACATGATCATTTACATTGGTTGCATAGTAGCAACTGCTTATTATCTTATATTTTCCATATTAACGCCAAATGCTGCTATTTCAGGTACCGTTTTCAGATTAAGAACTGACGACAAGTATATTCTCAGATTAAGAACTGAGATATAATTTTATTAGACACTCGGATTGAATCGGATTGAGAACTGAGTTATTATTTTATTTATATTACTTACTCTCGGATTAGGAACCGAGTTGTGACTTTGTTTTATTTCAGATTTAGAACTGTGTTACTGTTGTCATACTAATGTGTTTTGTTAACGGGTTTGCCGACTAATGAAGGCAAATGCTGTTATTTCAGGTACCGTTTTCAGATTAAGAACTGGCTATATTTTCAGACTAAGACTGAGTTATACTTTTATTGAACACTCGGATTAAAAACTGAGTTATTATTTATATTTCATACTCTCGGATTAGGAACCGAGTTGTGATTTTGTTTTATTCCAGATTTAGAACTGGGTTACTGTTGTCATACTAATGTGTTTTGTTAACGGGTTTGCCGACAAAACCTAGAAAATAAACACATTGTGCTTGATTAAATATTGTAGTAACCATGGTAATGCTTGCGATATGTTATTTTATGCCACCTCACTGTTAACCATTTTACTCTAAAGGCTGGTTCATAATTCTACCGGTTGCTTCAATGTCTGCTATAGAGCTTTAATTATTGTGTGCTCTTTAAGAAAGGCTGTTACTTTTGTCTTGGCAAGGGATGCTATCCTTAAGAGGCTAGTTCCTGGCGCCGGTAATCGCAACAAAGGCTTGAAGGAGCGGTCTGTTGCTTGTCACTATCTGTTATTGGTTTCTGCAGTGTAGGCCTTAAGAGGCGGTCCATTGCTGATGACATAATACTAACCTTAAGAGGCTAGTTGTTTTTGGTTTCTGCAGTGTAGGCCTTAAGAGGCGGTCCATTGCTGATGACATAATACTAACCTTAAGAGGCTAGTTGTTTTTGGTTTCTGCAGTGTAGGCCTTAAGAGGCGGTCCATTGCTGATGACAATTATGTCATAGTATTAACTATCCTTAAGAGGCTAGTTGTTTTTGGTTTCTGCAGTGTAGGCCTTAAGAGGCGGTCCATTGCTGATGACAATTATGTCATAGTATTAACTATCCTTAAGAGGCTAGTTGTTTTTGGTTTCTGCAGTGTAGGCCTTAAGAGGCGGTCCATTGCTGATGACAATTATGTCATAGTATTAACTATCCTTAAGAGGCTAGTTGTTTTTGGTTTCTGCAGTGTAGGCCTTAAGAGGCGGTCCATTGCTGATGACAATTATGTCATAGTATTAACTATCCTTAAGAGGCTAGTTGTTTTTGGTTTCTGCAGTGTAGGCCTTAAGAGGCGGTCCATTGCCGATGACAATTATGTCATAGTATTAACTATCCTTAAGAGGCTAGTTGTTTTTGGTTTCTGCAGTGTAGGCCTTAAGAGGCGGTCCATTGCTGATGACAATTATGTCATAGTATTAACTATCCTTAAGAGGCTAGTTTCTTCCTGGTATCTGCAGTGCAGGCCTTAAGGGGCGGACCGCTGTATGTGATATAATACTATCCTTAAGAGGCTAGTTTGTTCCTGGAATCTGCAGTGTAGGCCTTAAGAGGCGGTCCATTGTATGTGTTATGAGATTATCCTTAAGAGGACCATTATTTCTACTACCGATAACTGTTTTATCTATATCGTACTATTTGTTGTTGACCTTGAGAGGTTGGCTTGAGACTGTTTACAAAAGGATATTTAAATGACCTTAAGACTGATGATCTCAAGGTTATCTTGAAAGGGTTGCTTGCACTAATACCTTCTAGAGATCGCTGGCGCAGTTCCGGATCCAGTAGACGTTGAGGTAGTGCCTGTTCAAGATGCCCAGTAGAACGAGTGCGTGCAATGGGCTCCGTGACAGCCTTATCGTGAAGGGCTGACTTCTACGGTTGTTGCCCCTACAAGGGCAGTGATATTCTAGCCTGCATGTGGTATTTTAACACGGTAATGTTTTCTTTTTGTCCAATAATGAAATCTGTGGTTATATACCATTAGTCACGATGCTAGAAAGCGGTGACATGAAGTACCTACTTGATTACGTCGCCATTAAGGGTGATTATGTAATTTATTAACAATGTTGCTTAAGAGTGCTCATGAGTTCTGTCCAATCATAACTGCATCTTTCTCATGTATTTACAGAAGTAGACCTTTTGACTGTGATGGTTATTACGGTATAATTTTATGGCTATCAAGCCGGACCTGTGATCAAAGGGTCTAACTGTGCCATTTGCGCATTAATATATCGTCGAAACCTTATCATGATTATTTTGAACAACATTGTGGTATGCTAATGCAAAGCCTATCGATGGCGCTAGGGTGAATTATAACGCCTTGGTTATATTAAGGAACTGAGGCTTTTCACATGTATGTTACAGAGTTTCGTGAATAAGAGTTTGTACTGTTTACATGTGCTGTATCGGAGGGCACCTATGCACATGCATGAGACGTGTCCCACATTAGCCTCCCACCAGTTGAGGAGCCAACTCAACGGAGGAGCCAACCAGTAATGAACTGGTGGAGGCTACCGCCACCTGGTGAAGGCCCAGCTTGCTGCGACTGTGTTGGCTGCGGCAGTCTTTAGTGGCGGCCTTGATAACGGTGACCTGACGGGACGTAGGTCGGGTCAGAAGATGGCCGAGCTAAACGGTGGGGTCGTCATTTCATCGGTGTTTGACATCACTACGATAACCGGCAAGGTCACATCACTAGAGGTGGTCGTCCATCTTAGATTGGTTTTACGCGAGAGCGTCCTCGCATATTATTTCAGAACTATATTCTCATATTTGTGATTCCCTAATAAATGTTGTTATAAAGTGGTGTCTGGTGTTTTTACTCTTACATTAGGTAATTACTTATATTTAAATTAGAGCTGTGCCCATTCTTATAAATGAAACAACGTTAGGACATGTTTTTTATTTTAAATAGGGAGTAGGTATTCTTATTATGTAATTATACTAGGTAAGTAAGGTATAGGTGCTTAATCATACTTATTACTTAATTATAATTATTTAAACGATAACATTAGGTTCGTAGGTATTAACTACTTATATAACTTGGCCCGAAGTAGGTAAAGGACATATGTTATTGAATGCGCGTTGGATGTCTCCTCTGGCGGTTCGGATGATGGCTACCCTGGTGATGCCATCCCGGCCCGGCTGCGTCGCGACGATCTTGCCCAGCCTCCACCGGCAGGGTGGCAGGCGCTCTTCTCGCACCAGGACGACGGTGCCGACTGCGAGGCTTGGGCCGCGCGCGCTCCTCCACTTCGTGCGCTCCTGCAGCGTTCCGATGTAGTCACGTGACCAGCGCCGCCAGAAGTCCTGGGTGATTTGTTGCAAAAGTTGATAGTGAGTTAATCGGTTTTTTGGTACATTGTTATAATCTTCATCAGGAAGTGAATTTGGTGCCTTTCCAATTAAAAAATGAGCTGGCGTGAGGACAGGATAGTCAGGATTTGAAGTAGGTAATGGACACAATGGCCTAGAATTGACTATCGATTCTACTTGATGTAGGATAGTTACAAATTGTTCATAAGTTAACAGAGATAACCCTAATACTCTTTTTAAATGATATTTGGTTAGTTTTATACTAGATTCCCATAGTGACCCCATATGAGGTGTATAGACAGGAATAAAACTCCATTTTATGCCCTCGTCTGCGCAATGAGATGCTAGTTCGCTCGAGCTGTCCTGTAGATATTTATACAAATCTTTCAGTTCGTTACTAGCCCCATGAAAAGTTGTTGAATTGTCACTCACCAACTCCTTCGGTTTACCTCTCCTGGCGATGAACCGTCGCAGGGCCGCCAGGAAGTTGGCTGACTCGAGCCCTGTAATTAATTCGAGATGAATTGCCTTTGTTGCAAAACAAATAAATACTGCAATATAGCACTTATAGACCTTGTAACCACGTCCTGTCCTATCTCTAATGTTATAAGGTCCTCCATAATCGATACCCGTGATAGCAAAGGGGGGGGATGGGTTTACCCTCGAGGGGGGTAAGTCTCCCATTATAGGGTTAGTAGTCTTTGGATTTGCTCTAAAACACGGAACGCATTTATTTACAATTTTTGAAGCTAACATTCTACCTTTAGTTGGCCAGATGCGCTCGCGAATAGTAGATAGTAATAACTGAGGGCCAGCGTGCAGAGTACGTACGTGTGCGTTTTCCATCAGTAGTTTGGTAAACGTGTGTTCGTGACTTAGTATTAAAGGGTGCTTTTTTTCATATGCATAATGCGAAAGACCGATTCGTCCGCCTACGCGAATGAGTCCGTCCTTCATGAATGGGTGTAAAGATAATATTTTGGATTTGTTAAGAACCGGTTTGTTATTTTGCAACAATTTATATTCATGTGGAAATGATTCCATTTGTGAATGTCTGATTAATGTGTGATCCGATGTTTTTAATTCTTCTACGGACAATGGTCCTGATAATTTTATATTTGGATTAATTGTTCGTGTTTTATTTTTTGTGTTATATATAAATCGAAGTATGTATGCTAATACATGAATAAGTGTTTTATCACTAGACCACCTGTGAAAAAGATATTGTATCGTGTCGTTAGATTCTGTGTTAATAGCCAAGGTGAGTGTTATGTCTACGTCGCTCTCGGCCTCGGGTATGTGATCCAGTGACTCAGAATCGTGGGTTGGCCATGTGTCAGAACTCTGGCTTAACCACGCGGGCCCGGACCACCATAACTGGTTGGTTTCCAGCTTGCCTGGTGCTACCCCTCGGGACAAAAGGTCGGCGGGGTTCTCCTCCGAGCGGACCCAGGACCAGTCTTGCTTGTTTGTAAGTGATAATATTTTTGTGACTCTGTTACTAACAAAACAAGTTAATTTAAGGTTACTATTTTTAATCCAACACAAAGTTATTTTTGAATCTGACCACAGGTTGATTCCGGAAAGGTCACATTTTAATGCTCGTTTTACTTTATCTACATGTGTTGCGAGAAGTAAACTGGAACAAAGTTCCAAATTTGGAACAGTTTGGGATTTAATTGGTGTGATTTTTGATTTTGAATAAAGTAGGTGAACTTGGACGTTTCCTACCCTATCGCTCGATCGTATATAAATGGCAGCGCCATAGGCTTTAATACTGCTGTCACAAAATCCATGAATTTGTATCGTTACATAATTAGGTATGACTGTACATCTCGAAATTTTTAATTGGTTTAATAAAAACAAGTCTCGATAGAATGTGTTCCATTCTTGGATCAAGTCTTGTGTTAATTCGGTATCCCAATCTAATTGAGCCTTAAATAATTTTTGGATAAATATTTTGGCTACTACAATGACTGGTCCTGTCAAGCCTAGGGGGTCAAAAATGGACGAAATTACCCCTAGTACCTTTCTTTTGGTGATTGGGTGTGAAATTTGGTTTTCTTTAATGGTATACATAAGCTCATCTGAGTCACTAGACCACGCTAAACCCAGGACCTTATGTGTTTTATCTCCAAATTCGGTGGTAGATGTGTTTTGGTGTGTATGTGTTTCGCTCACCCGTTTTATGATGGCTTCGGAGTTGGACTTCCATTTCCGCAGCGTGAAGTTGGCTCCTCGCAGGATCTCGTTCACCTGTGATGCAGTTTCGGCTACCTGATTCTCGTCGTCACCGCCGGCGATAAAATCGTCCATGTAGAACTGGTTCGCTATGGCCTCTGCAGCTGCTGGAAATGTGTGTTGGTTCTCCTTTGACAATTGTAACAAACATCTGGTTGCAATATGTGGTGCTGACTTTAAGCCGAAACTTAATGTAGTCAGCATATAAATTTGGAGTCGTTGGTGAGTATTTTCACGCCAAAATATGCATTGTAGGTATTGTTGATTTGGTTTTAAATAAATACATCTGTACATTTTTTGTATGTCAGCGTTAATAACATATTGGTACTTTCGGAACCGTAGAAGTATATTTATAAGTTCGTCCTGTATTATTGAGCCTTTGTATTGGATATCATTCAATGAAACGCCGTTATCGGTCCTGCATGAGTAGGGATTGCAATCCGGTCCGGCGGATCCGGTAATCCGGCCGGATCCGGCACTTTTTAGAAGCTACCGGATCCGGTTAAAATCTCCGGATCCGGACCGGATCCGGGAAAATAGAAAAAAAGACCGCACGCAGCACCCACTGCGCGTTTTGTGTGAGATAAAGGCGACGGATAGAAGAAAGAAGTTAAACAGAATAAAGAACGAATGAAAAAATCTAAATTTAGTAAAATAAGAAGATATTTAATATGACGATGATTGAGAACAGAAGAGGATTTCCTCTTCTTTCATGTTGGTGGCACGAATCGGCACGATACGACGGTTACTTAAATAATTAGAAGTAATAATTAAAGGATGGAGATGTCATGGAAGGCATTTGGAACGACCGGTCTGGCCTAGTGGGTAGTGACCCTGCCTATGAAACCGATGGTCCTGGGTTTGAATACCGGTAAGGGCATTTATTTGTGTGATGAACACAGATATTTGTTCCAGAGTTATGGGTGTTTTCTATGTATATTTATCAGCATTTATTTATCAATATACTATACGTATATATATTATCGCTTAGTAGTACTACCTAAAGCTAGCTAGTACCCATATTACAAGCTTTACTTGGTTTGGGGCTACGAGTAGGTCGATCTGTATAAGATTGTCCCTAAATATTTATTCATGAATTATTTATTTATTTGCGATTTAGGTTATAAAACTATTTTCACAGATAAAAAATGACAGCAAGATAATATTGGAGCGCATTACATACAATTTTGGTTAAAAGTAAAATAGTTTGTTACTAGAATGGATGTCAGCGTTACAAATACATAATTCCATCAAAGAACAGTTACGAAAACTTGTCCTTTCAAGGAGTTCCATTTCCCATCCCATAATTATCCCATTAACAGGAATCTAATAATTTTATTGTAAACGTAAGCAGAATGTGCATGATTGAATATAATAAAATTAATAAATGACTTAGATTTCAAATATTTATTTCTATTTTGAGATTGACGATGTGACACTTTTTAATACATAGTTTTATTTTATTGTTAAAAAGTTATTTCCTATCTTCAAATTGTTGTTTTATGACTATATTTGTAAAAATACCCTTTATTTCTCATATAACGCATAAAACTTGAAAAATATGTTATTTAATTAACTTTAATATCCTTATACCTAACCGGATCCGGTCCGGCCGGATCCGGCCGGTTTGAGCCCAAAATCCGGCCGGATCCGGGCGGATTGAAAATCAATCCGGTTTGCAATCCCTATGCATGAGCAGTCAAAAACAATACGAATCGGGGTAGAGGGGGAGTCGCGAAAAATAGCCTGGTGGGGTAGAAAATTACATGGGCCATCATAATTATCTCGTAATTTAATCATATGGCCAGCTTGTTCGAACTCGCGCATGAAATTCACGTATTTATCTTTAAATTCGGGGTTCCGCTCGAACTTAGTTTCTAACGTTTTGAACCTCCGGTATGCTATGTGCCTAGATTGACCTAGCTTGGTAGGTGGCTGCTTTAATGGAAGTTCAATTTCAAAATTACCTTCAGAGTTGTGAGTGTGGGTTTTCATAAATATATCCTCACATTGTTTTTCATCATAAGGTAAATTTGGTGCGGAACCCTCCTCTATTTCCCAAAACTTTTTTAATTGGGTTTCAACTGTAATTTTACATTGAATAGCAGAATCGGATTTTTTATGTACGGGACCCGTAACTAACCACCCCAGGCGTGAGCGTCTCAGAACCGGTAATCCAGGCCCGAGCGAGTATTTACCGGTGAGAAGTAAATCGAAAAATATTTCGCCACCGATCAGCAAATCTACATCTTGAGCTAAGTTAAATTCGTCATCTGCTAATTTATAACGCGGCGGAATGTGCCAACGTTGCACGTTTGGTATTTCAATATTGGTTGTACAAACAGTAGGCGAAATAAAACAGGACAAATTAGTCGTAAAGGTTCCGTCTAAGGAATGCAATGTTATGTCACACGATTCTAGGACAGTAGACACTTTTTCATTGAAACCTATGACATTTAAGGCATGTTGTTGTTTAGGTAATTGTAACTTTTTTACCGCGTTTTGGGTAATAAAGTTTTCTTGCGAGCCATTGTCTAAAAATGCCTTCATTTTATGCACATTGTTATGCTTATCCCTAACAAGCACTTGGGCTGTTGTGAGGAAAACGGACCTATTTCGAGTATTGTTTGCTTGTTTTCCGATCAGGGTGTTATTAGACAAGGCGGTCTCGATTTGACTAGAACTCGGTTGTTCGTCGGTTAATGTTGAGATTGGTAATCGCGTTGGTGCGGGGTTACTACCTATATGAGTGTTGGTATTTGGTTTGTGTAGTAACGTATGATGCCTGCCCTTGCATACTCGACATGTACTGGCCCTGCAGTTTGTTAAGACATGCGTCCCGGACAAACAATTAAAGCATAATCGTAATTTATTCACGGCTCGGATTCGCGCGATCACGTTTAATGCACTAAACTTTGGACACTGGTTAATGTAATGCGTACTCGAACAATATGGACACTGGTTAGGTTTAAATTGTTTGGAGGTTACCTTAATAGGTTCGGACGTGGTTACCATGGCCTTCTTGGAAGTGATGGGTGCGTCCGATGGTACTGCTGGGCTGGTCGCTTCCAGCCGGTCAGCTCGGTTCTTTAGGAAGGTTTTGAAGTCCTGCAACGAAGGCAATTTTCTCAAATCAACACTATTTTCCCACTTTAATTGCAGTCGACTGTCTAACTTTTTAACTAGTAAGTGAATAATTGCGAGATCCCAATTTTCGGTAGGTACATTTAATGAACGCAAGGATCTCAAATGTTTGGAAATATTATCGCACAGACCTCTAAGACCTGAAGGAGTTGACGGTACAGGTTCCACATCGAACAAGGCTCGCATGTGGTCAGAAACTAAACGTTTAGGATTATTATAACGTTCACAAAGCATCTGCCATGCGAGCGTGTACCCTTCCTCGGAGAAATCGAGCGAACTAATTACCTCAAGTGCGCCGTCTCGTAAACAACTGCGTAGGTATTTATATTTTACAATAGGTGCCAAGCTAGCTTGATTGACTAGGGCATCAAAATTTGATGCCCTAGTCAATTTAATGTGTCTCGGAACTGCAGCCACTGTGTTAGGTCTCCATCAAAGCTAGGGAGGCTAATTTCGGGATACTTTATCGACTCACCGAGGGGCTGCTGCTGCGGGGCTTGGGGACTATGGTCATTTGGTATTGATTCGTCATCTATTTTCGCCAGCAGCTTGCCCTTAGCGCTAAGTCGGTAAAATGTGTCCTCGAAAGACTCACGTTCGGCCTCTTGGGCCTCGATGTCACCTTCCTCGCTGCACAGTGTCTCGATCCGGTCCTGTATCTCAGAGAAATCATTGTATAACTTTGGTAATTGATCTAGTCTTAAACTTATGTCTACAATTATTTCGGCCGTCAATGCACTTGAGTCGATTTTTTCTATAAATTTCTTAAATACAGTTAGTTTTCGCTTATAGACACCTCGTTTATTTTTTAACTGCCTAATTTCTAACTCTTCTAGGGTTCTTTTGGAAATTTCTGTTTCGTTAGCCATGATTAAAAACGATTACAATTTACAATTGGTAGGGTGGTTAAGCGATTACAGTTGAATTTGGTAGGGAAATTTGGTAAATAGGTTAGGAATTGCCAGCTCACTTGCCTTCTCGGTCGAAGCTCGTGCGCGTGGTGATTGCCCTCGCTTGGGCACTCCTTCTGCCTCTGGTGTGGTACCACCCACGTGGTCCCTTTGGTAGTTGCGGTCGTCGTTCCCTGCGCGGGCTGCGGTGCCACGCACCACGTGGTCCCGCTTTGGTGGCTCGGTCGGCGCCTTCGCTCAGGCTGCTCGATCGAGAGGTGTGGTCGCCTCCTAGTCACCTCTCCAGCTTCTTCAGGTCGGCGGAGCCCCACGCGGTTGCAACCTACGTGGTAACGTTGCTCTCCCGGCCTAAATCAGGATACGCGGCGATTCCTCGATGTACTGGGTTGCAAATGCTATTAAATTTACCAGTGATTCGCTGTCTAGTACTTGGATTAACCGCGATTTAAACTAGGGGTCACCATTATGTCCAGCGTGGAGGTAATGGCGGCCAAATAAAAGCAGGGAATATTATACTACATTAGGTTTAATGTTAAGCAGAAGGCTGGTTGGAAAAAGTGATTCGATATAAATCCAAATCGGTGCTTATATAGGTGCGTACAGCGCCACACTACTGATTAGTTATGAACTATTACATATACCAACATACCTAAACTAAGCTATTGAGTAATTATACTAGTACATAAGAGTTTCGGTAGATGTCACCTTATTTACATATTATGGAACTGTGGTGCTGTCTACTGGTGATTTATGTCTAATATCTAAGAAGTTTGAGAGCCCTAACCTAGATGGCGTAGGCAAGTAGGTATTGGCTAATATCTATTTATCTATTCCCTGTTAAGATAGGTCTTAACACTTTGTTTATTCCCGTATAAATGAGACACGTGTATATTCCCCTCTATTACTTGGCTCTTCTGCTGATGGTCCAGGTAGCCCCCAAATAGTTCCCGGTACTCCTAGGGTACTCAGCAACACCAAAATCAAAAAGTGGCCAAAAAAGACTAAAACTCATTATTGTAGTCCACAGGACACCTCAAATAAAGTCCATAACTATGTACAGATTCCGCTCGATGACCCCTTTGAATTCTTTGCTATGAGCCCCTAAGGCTTGTGAATTCAAAGGGGGCATCGACCTTAGTTATAAGTAAAATGTAAATATAGTTTTAGTTTTAGTTTTAAGAGCTCAGTGCGCCTCTCGCGCACTTGACGCTCCAGTCAAATATAGAGTCAAGGGTACCAGCCGCCCAACTCAAATTGTCCATGTCAAAAAAAAAAAAAAAAATACTTGGCACGTGCAGAAGACAACTCATAAAGTCGTTATACAGGGTGAAATTTATTCTTTGTTTCATAATAGTAATGTTTATAAAACAGTAAGGTGTTACAATTATAAAACGGTAGGTACATACATGACAACCTGTAGGCACACAATAGTACTGTCCTTAAACTAAAAACATATTATGTACATTAATTTATCGAACGAGCGAGCGAAGCGAAGCGAAGTTCTTACATTCGACTTGGATCACGCGGCTGGCTATAGCGGATGGCGCTGGGCCTAACAGGCGTTGCATGAACAAGAGATTTCCTTTGGCAGGATTGGTCCTTAGGACCCAGGGATGGATTCAAGAAGTGGAGCCACCGAGATTTTTGATGTAAATTTTTAGGGGGGGGGGCTCTACACTTGATCTTGATAACTGTATCATTTAAGCTATTAGGTTAAGTTTGCATATAAATCGGGGAGCCGAATTCATTTCATTCATTTCTGATTATCATAATGACACCATTCCGAAGTAAAAACACATAAAATATTAAAAAAATACTTTTTTTTAAATTCCTCTTCACGCTTAAAGTACTGACCCAATTTAGTTAAAATTTGGTACAGAGATAGTTTGAGTCCCAGGGAATAACATAGCATACTTTTAATCTCAATAATCATCACTTAAGGGTGTGAAAAGGGAGGAGGAAATTTGTATGGGGATTAAATAACCGCTGAACCGATTTAGATAAAATTTGGTATAGAGATAGTTTGAGTCCAAGGGAAGAACATAGGATAGTTTATATTCCAAAAAAATACCTTAAAAATCAAAGGTAAGGTGTAAGATTGTATGGGAAATCAATAAACGCTGAACCGATTTCGATGAAATCTATGTCTACATCTTTGATTTAGTTGAAAATGATACTAAACTTGACCATCAGAAGATAGTTTGATACTCAAGAACTTAAGTAAATTTGTTCTAATTTAAATGAAATTGGGTAAACGTGTAGTTGAGGGCATTATATTTTAGTCATTAAATTCTGAGCAGGCTCGATTAAGGTATTATTGAGGTAGAAGAGCTTAGAAGGCCAAAAAGCTGTTTGTGAGGGGCTAGGCCCTATTCTGGTCATTTTATTTGCATAAAACATGGTCGAATTTAGTATCAAATGAAAGTGCTCGGTTCGCACTTCTATAACTCTCGTTTTTAAATTCACATTTTTGAAATTATTGGCAAGATAAAAATAAAATAATATAAGTAAACATAATATAGGTATTTGACAGGAAATATTTCGGCTTAGCACAGATATAGTTTATTTTAATCTCTATGATTTCTATGATGACTTAAATCCTAGGCTTATTATTAACCGAGTAACTAAAATATTAAACAGGAACTTTCATTGCGCATATAATAATATAATTTGGCTGTGCATTAATATTTTAGCGCCAAAAAATATATATTAGCCTCAAATATAAGCATGATATTATTATAAAAACTGGCAGCAAAATCAAGCCACCCAAAAAATTATAGGGAACTTAAAGTGACAGGTTGGGGAAAAAGTGAGTGATAAATACGGGGGACTTTGTATGCTCCATCTATCGGGTGGTCTGTGGCCCCAGCACATTCCTCAGATCTGATTAATGTTAGTTGTGGAACTTACAATGGCTTCCAATATCCCGGTGCCGTAGAACAATGGTGTATAACACATAGTTTGCTTTAATATGGGTAATGCAGCATGACAGAATGTTGACTAAGCATAATTCATGGTATGTATAAATATTAGTAATAATATTTCAGCTTATATACGTCCCACTGCTGGGCACAGTCCTCCTCTCATAAGCGAGAGGGATTGGGCTATAGTCCCCGCGCTAGCCCAATGCATGAACTTCACATACAATTAAAAAAGGGTCTCCCCACACCTATCGACGTAAAATCGGCAATGACGGGACTAGCGAATAGAAAAAAGCTTTATGTCTACACAATAAGAGCGAAAAAGACGTCGTCGTTCTGCTCGGCTCGGGGCGACGACGTCTTTTTCCATTCTTTTTCGATTCTTTTGCGATTTATTTACACTTGCGTCGTTATAAAGCAGTTTACCATCGGATATTGACGATTCCGCGTCGATAGCTGTGGGGAGACCCAGAAAACTTATAAATTAAAAATACAAATGCGTATTGGACCGAACCTAGCGCGCGTCGCCTCTATGGGGAGTTATCAAAGCGCCTCATAGAGGCCTCCGGTGACCAGAGGGCTGGCCTATATTTTGCCCAAAGGATCAGCATTGCCATCCAGCGGGGCAATGCGGCTAGCCTTCTGGGCACCCTACCTACGGACCATGACTTAGGGCAAATTTTTTATTTATAAGTTTTAGTGATTTGTTATAAAGTTGTAAAAATGTTATTAAATAAAACAAAATGTGTTTATTTCATTACTTTTTACAATAATGTTGAAATTAGAATGTAAAGAAAGTGGGCTCAAGATTGTAGAATTACCTAAATTTAAAGCGTCTTGATTAAAACTTGTACTAATTTAAACTTTTTCTGTTTCTTCTATTTTAGTTTGCTCCGAGCTTAACCTCTAGCCGCCCATACGTCAAACTTTGCCAAGCAAAATGAAATTTTATTTTGTTAACGCAAAGTTGAAATTAAAATGGAACACGAGACCTTTTTATAGGTCTCTGGGCAGCTAGAGGTTAAAAAGTTTTTTCGAGTTGACATTAAGAGCGTTTATTCGCTCTGAGCTTACTGCCGAAAAAACAGACAATGAGCTAGGTTAATCAGAAGTTAAAAGTACTTGGGGGTTGTCCATAAAAGGATGACTACACGCTAGACCGAGCCGGGGCCGGGCCGGAGCTTTCGGCGCTTACTTTTCTATGACATGGCAGGTGATCACGTGATGCCTTCCATAGAAAACGATGCGCCGGAACCTCCGGCCCGGACACGGCCCGGTCCAACGTGAGTCATCCTTTAATCGTCATAGAAACACACCATAAGTAGGTACCTAGTTAATTAATTTACAAAAAGCTAGTTCTTTTTAAAATATGAAAATCTCCAACTAACTCTGGAGCTTTATGCAGAAAGCATCGGCTCCAGACTTTGCTTTTTTTTAAATAAACTACCTTAACAAGGTTAGAAACTTATTTTTTAAAACACGCAGAACACTTTTAGGCTTAGAACACACTTTACTTCAAATTGTGTGTGAGTAATTGTCAACGCTATATATGAATCCGGCTCTCGCTTTATTTTTTGGCGCAACTTTGCTTTAGCGAAAGACTTAGGGCTCGATTTGGATTTTGAAATAGACATCTATTATTAGACATCACCAAGATACGATAACGATATGTTTAAGATCTAACCTGTCAAATTTGACATTTGCGCGATTCTGGAGATACTCTTGAACGATTTCCACAGGATATGACTTAGAGATCCAATTCACATCTAATACGAGTAGATATCTTACTCTAACGTAAAAGTGACATTGGTTGCCCGAATAGCGCTGCAAAAGAGAACTAGTTGATATCTAAACTATAACGTAACTAGAATGGATCTAGTACGTGCCGTCTCTTGTGAATATCTTGAAGTTCGAATACGGTAGTTAGTGTTGGTAGGAACTCGAGTCCACTGAGTCTGAATTTGAAGAAATCAGCTCGTTTTACGGGACTCGGCGCTTAAAAAACTTCTGAGTGTTTTAAGCCTTTGTTGAGCCTTTTCTACGAGAAAAAGGACTCGAGTCTCCGAATAAAGACTCCGTCGACCATTTTATAGGTTTTTGTATGATTTAGGCGTTATTGTATGATTTGTGTTCCTAATTCACAAATTTTACATAAAGACAAAGCGTTTTGAACTTTTTTATAAAAAAAAATACCATCATATAATAACATCTTAGTTATCCACTTTCTAAATTACCTCACGTCCGAATTTATCAAAATGCACCTTAACAGGGTTTTCACATAATAGTAAGACTGAATGTGTATCAAAATGTCTATTTTGCTGAAAACTTATTAATATTTCTAAGCACGAGTACAGGTGTATTCCTAGCCTTAGTTTTAAAGGTATTTTGCTAAGTAATTAGTTGGCAGAGTTTGCTAACTTTTGCCCCAAGTTTTCGTAAAACGTTTACGAAAGTACTGAAACGCAAGTATATTCTAGTCTCGGTTTTCCCAACGTGTTATGAAAAGATTCTGTAGATACTTTTCGCTTCCCATTTTGCAAAGTTAGTTTTTAAGCCTCTTACATAGATGGGAGGGTAGGGGCCTAGGGGGGCGGTTCAAAAAAATCTTTTTTTTTTCGGGGCACCTTATTATTAGTTACACTTACAATTTTTGAGAAATGTCAATTTTGATCATAGTCATAAAAAATCCAATCCAATGCATAACCTGTTATTAGAAACAGAATAAGCCTCCTGGGGTCCGATTCTCAAAAGCTTGTAACTTGTAATACAAATAGATGTCGCTTTCTAACAAAACCTGTCAAAAAGCGACATCAGTGCCTTGTTTATCAAAAGCTTGTAGTTTTTTGACAGCTTTTGTTAGAAAGGGACTTCCACTTGTATTATAAGTAACAAGCTTTTGATAAACAAGGCACAGCTTGTATTACAAGTTACAAGCTTTTGATAAACAAGGCACAGCTTGTATTACAAGTTACAAGCTTTTGATAAACAAGGCACAGCTTGTATTACAAGTTACAAGCTTTTGAGAAACGGGCCTCTGTTTGAAATGTTTATTTGTCATACGTAGATACAGCTGTAGTGCATAGTTATTTCACGGAAACTTACGAACGTATCTTGCTATTTCAGGCAGTCTCGGTACAAAAAGTACTGACATTGCCTGAACTAGCATGACTGCATCACAAATACAAAGGTTTCCGTGAAAATACGATGGAAAACCCTTAGGTAACTGGGTTCAGAGTTGCTTTTACGGTTCATAATTATGGTGCTAATACCGCCCTATAGGGCGGTAATTGGTACAATACTTGCATATGTCGAAAATTTAAAGGGTCAAGTCAAGTCATATGTAGGTACACTAGGTACTGTAAAACATACAATCCTTCTTCCTCGCGTCATCCCGGCATTTTGCCACGGCTCACATAGGAGCCTGGGGTCCGCTTGACAACTAATCCCATGATTTGACGTAGGCACTAGTTTTACAAACAATACACGTGCACGTGCACGTGCGTGTAATAAGTTGTAAAACATACAATACACGTGCGAAAAGGTAATTCGCACTTGTATCGTGATTTGCTGCTTCGTCTTTTGTTATTTCGAAATCTTTTGTGTGTTTGACCTATTCCCATTGATTGACAAAGAGCACTTGTTAAGGTTTTCATTTACGGTGTAGTGTAGTATATCCACCATCCCCCGGACACGTTGAGTGGTCGTGTGTTATCGACATCTCGACGAGAGCCCTACGCTTTGTCTCGGATAATCAACGACGTTTTATCTCCGGTTACACCACGCGTACTATAGTTACAGAACCCCCTAACCTAATGTAAATTTCATTCGATAGCGTGACGAGCGTTCGCGTTTGCGTTATTTCTAATTTTTAGGGTTCCGTACCCAAAGGGTAAAACGAGACCCCATTACTAAGACTCTGCTGTCCGTCCGTCTGTCTCACGAACCGTGATAGCTAGACAGTTGAAATTTTCACAGATGATGTATTTCTGTTGCCGCTAAACAATAAATACTAAAAACAGAATAAAATAAAGATCTAAGTGGGGCTCCCATACAACAAACGTGATTTTTGACCGAAGTTAAGCAACGTCGGGCGGGGTCAGAACTTGGATGGGTGACCGTTTTTTTTTGCCTTTTTTTGCATTATGGTACGGTACCCTTCGTGCGCGAGTCCGACTCGCACTTGCCCGGTTTTTATTGTTCTTATGGGATTCTGAACAGCGCGCCAAGCAGGACATTTCAGAAACTCAAAATCTCATACAAAATGGCAACGCAAATGCGTACATCACGTCACGCTATGGAATCAAATTTACATTACGGGTAGGAGAGTACCACAGAACTAGTTAGGTAATATGTTCTGTGGAGAGTACAATACACTGTGTAAAATACAGGCATATCTAACTTGGCAAAATTGCGCAGTCATACCCTAGTGTCCGCTTTACGCAGGTATCATGTCAAATAGAGTTTTTATAAATAGGTTTACACTTCTCTTTTTCTGTATTGTTGCGAATATAAAAAGAACAGTGTAAAGAATCCAAAACACTACCTATTATTTCGAACAGAGCTTAACACTCAACGTGCAAAACGATCTACACAAAACTCACTAATTGCACTGGAGCATAAATAAAAATCCGCTTCCGAGAATCCATTATTCCTGCTAACTAATGAAAAGAGATGAAATCGAAAAAGTGTGAAGAACAGGTAGAAATATCTAGGTTCCGTTTGAAATAAAATATTTTAAGAAACTACAATCAATCGAAAACATTTCCATCTTCATCACTTACTTACGGCCCGGCCGGCATTGCGCGACCGGCGGCGGCGGCGGTAACCATGCACATAGCACGTTGGTATGGCAACGTGCTATGTGTACCTAGGGTTGCCGCCGCCGCTAGATGGTTGGCAGTCCTCATTACTGTGGGTTTCTCTAGAAAGTGTGGAATAAACTATAGCCCGCAGTATTTCCTTTGAGAATAAGTACTCCCATCTTAAACCGGCAACGCACTTGAAACTCCTCTGGTGTTGTGTCCATAACCGACGGTAATTGCTTACCATCGAGTGATTCGTCAACTTGTTTGCCTCCTGTATCATAAAAAAGAGCAAATTACTTGATATCTCTGATGTTATAGACAGCAGGGGAGAGTAGCCTAAATCGGGTACCCCGCCTAAAGCCGGTAGGCGCTGTTTTATTGCGAAATTAAGTCCAAATGTAATGATTTTGTGAACACTACTAAGTTTTCGAAAACTATAGTGGGGCCCCAGGCTGCAGAACCCTAGTGCAAGTGTGCGCCGCTAAAGAGACGCGAACTATCGACTCCCTACTAATGACCCCGGGTAGGGTTGCTACATGCGACATGTAAACAATTTCATCAGATTTTTGAGTAGGTACCACTGCGAACGTTGACAATCACTTGCGCTTCGCCATCGAATCGTTTTGTGTTTCTCTATTATGTACTCTTCCATATTAGTGTGGCAGAGACAGTTGTATTTCGTTCGCTACCTAGCGTTAGCATTTGTCATGTTAGCCACGCGCCCTGTTCGACTGCCGTCGATCAGCCTTGAGTTATACAAACTAAACAACCTCCATACAATCGATGCTACGGCACCAACGCGAAAAAAATAGGAAATGTAAAACAATACAAATTAAATTTATTTTTCATTAAAAACATTATTTAAAACTCAATTCTACCAGCCAACACTGGGGAACAATAAAATTCACCATTGCACCAGCGTATTCTGCTACTCCTGTGGATAAAATGCAAGTCTTATTAGTTTTTGAACAATAAAGAAGGCCCTTATAAAGCTGGTTAGGTGAAAAGAAAGTTTTTACTTTGCTGGCCAATATGATCACTGTGTTACATAAAATCTTCGAGGAAGTGACAACCCTAACAACTAGTTGGCTTCGTTTACCACCGAAAGCGTTATGTTCCTTTGACAATCACTTGCCACGAACTTCAAGTTTCCGACAAAAATGTCTTGGAATATTCAATGTTTCGAGTAAAGGCTCCTCTTCACGTTGGGCCAACGCCAACGCCAACGAGGGACGCAGCCATGCGGTAGAATGAGATAGCAATATCACTTGCTCCCTCTAACGCATAAATGCGTCCCTCGTTGGCGTTGGCGTTGGCCCAACGTGAAGAGGAGCCATAAAGTGCCAGAAATAATGACAATCTGCCCGATTCGAACTTTAAGATACGTCTATTAAAAGATCTAGAGACGATATGTATTTAGATGTGTCAGTGTCAAAAGTGACGTTTTTGTTTGAAGAAACGTCACATTTGACACTGGCATATCTAATCCATATCGCTTCTAGATCTATTAACTGACGTATCTTAAAGCTCGAATCGGGCCGAGTAACATGTTGTTTACATGGTGGCCATGGTGCTTTAGGTTTTTTATACAAACAATAATTATAAATACGAAAACCGATATTTCGTTACCTGCCTCTCTATCATACGAGTGATAGAAGAACTCAATTTGTGGAAATGTAATTGAAACGCAAATGCTAAGTTGTTTTACGTCGTAATTAATAGTTAGTAAAAATAGGCGTGAAGTTTTATATTACCTATCTAAAATTTCGGTAGCTTTTACGTTATTATTTTAATCAATAACAAGCGTATTGAAATGCTTTTTCATATTTTAAATTTTTGGGGTTCTTCACCACTCTTGGGATAAGAAAACTCCATAGGTAGGTAAATAGTAAATAGATTTAAGAACCACTACCACAAGTTTTGTCATCGACAGATACGCTCGCGTCTAAGTAACTTACTTTCTATGCATCTCGCTCGTACTCGCATATTAGTGCAAGCGAGATGTATAGAAAGTAATTTACGTAGACGCGAGCGTATCTGTCAATGTCAAAACTGGTGGTAGCCGTAAAGTTTTGAGAATTACTATGATACACTATCTATCAGATACATTGTACCTACAGATGTAAATAGAATTATCCACGATCGCCTGTTAAATCTGTCAAGCCCTTGATAATCGTTTGTCCTTATCCATCATTTTGACATTTGTTTGTTAGAAAGAGACACAATTTAACAAAAACAATTTAAAATTTATGAATACGTGGGTAATGTTATAAAAGTTACCTCCGTTGGCTCTGTTTAAGACACGGAAACCTAACATACGAAGAGAAATAAACAATAACATGTAAAAAAACAATTAACATACAAAACTACAAAGTTAAACTCAGTGCAAACTAATAGAAACTCGGTTAAAGCGGACGCTTAAAGACGCTCCGAGCGTAACAGAAAATTATAATAAATTGTACAACTTTAACCGGGTTCAAAGAGAAAAGTAAGGGAAAAGACCGAATTATGGAAATGGTAACCCTCAGTGGGAATTAAATCATATTTGGAACTTGAGAATAAAAACTCGTAATGAATTTTAAAGGATTTTCATCGCTGTTTATTGGGACGATAAAGAAGGCAATAGTTTTAAGGAAGTGCATTTTAGTTTGTGAGTCTTTGTCATGGTAATTCATTCTTTTCAGTAACTCGAAGTTTTAAAATTGTACAGAATAAACTTTATTCAAGAAACAATTAAACTAAACTTAAGTAAAACGTGAGATGTAAAGAACCTCAACCTATTAGGTTTGCCAGCGAGCGATGGAGCGCAGTAAGTAGTAGGTATAGGCAGGCGTGGCTCACTCCGCGATTTCGTTGCGTCGTTAAAAGTACATGCGGCCCACAGCAATTTTGGTGTCTAGCAGTAGTAGTTGCCACGAACCGCTACAGAACGGACGCCTATTCGCACTTGCGCCACCTTGCAGTCATATCTGTGGTAAATTCGTAATAGGCGCGTAGGTACTAAAGTGTTCGCAGAAATGATCTGATAAGAAACACTGAACTACTTACGGTCCAGAACTTGATGCAAACGAAGGTCTCAATATTTGCACATGTAAGATATTTTGGACACATTGGCCGGTCCGATATATCTGATGGCGACTTTCCAAGAGTATAATGTGAGTTTGAAACTTGCACAAGTTTAGTAAGCCTTATCGGAAGTGCAGAACACTCTTCAACAATGTCGCTTCAACCCTTGACTCGAGTTTAGCAAAAAAGTACTGAAGTTTCGATATAAAGAGTCTAAAAAACTCGACTCCTAAATATTAAAACTTCAAAGACTCGAACCACACTAACCTTAAGTCCTTCCCGAGTTGGGGCAACAGGAGCACGATTCAGATTCCGGTTTGGAAATGGTTTTGATACTACCTGACGATCGTCTTGGGGATTGGCACGCATCTCACGCGCCACCAGCATGTGCATCCGAGGCACCCACCACCGCTTTAAGTCCACTGCCAGGTGGCTTGAGTTCGACGACGGTGTCGCACATTGATTGAAACACACACATTGATTGAAATCCTTTTTCTATCCTACCTATTAATACAGTAAAATTATACATTTTGCGTTTGCGTCAAATCCGGTAGTTCTGATTTTTTGCAGGCTTGTTTATGATGTTGGCCCAATGAATAATCCAAGTTTGTGACCTCGAGCGCCGAACGCAACTTTGTCAAAAATCGAATAAACCGCAATTTTTTTTAGATTTAGGCGATTATAACCCTAAAGTACTAGTTTTTGATAGTAACTTCCTAGGGCGTTTTTAAAGTAGACTAAAATTGCTACAATAAGACACTAGAATTGTCTCTGTACACCTAATATTTTCCGATATCAAGCCTTTCAAAATTTTATAATTTTACATCAGTTCTTAGCTATAATATAGGGGTTAGGTAGGTAATTTCTATGGAATTCATCACCGGCACGTTCTACAAAATATTTATTTTCCATAAAAAAATGTATGAGTGCCTATTTTGAAAAAATATTTAAAAATATAAAAATTTAAATATAAAATTTTGAAAGGCTTTATCTCGGAAAATATTAGATGTACAGAGACAATTCTAGTGTCTTATTGTAGGAAATTTAGTCTACTTTAAAAACACCCCAGGAAGTTACTACCAAAAACTAGTACTTTAGGGTTACAATCGCCCAAATCTAAAAAAAATTGCGGTTTATTCGATTTTTGACAAAGTTGCGTTCGGCGCTCGAAGTCACAAACTTGGATTATTCATTGGGCCAACATCATAAACAAGTCTGCAAAAAATCAAAACTACCGGATTTGACGCAAAAGAGCCAGGTTACAAAATTCGACAAAGTTACTGGATTATATGTACTATGATAATATATATATGATTGTTACGATTTTTATTACTATTTTAAATTTATCTATCTATTTATTATTTTATTAACCTTTCTGTAAATCAATTTAACTAATTCTTTTGTGTCGTTTATTTATTTATCGTATGGCATTCTTTACATGTCACTGCAGTATAAAAATTAAAATTTAAAACTAGAATTTTTAAAATAATCTACGGCTTTCCCAGTCAGGGTCTTGAGCTCTTCAATGTTGCCACCGAATTTGGTGTCGGGGCATCCTAGCACCATGTGGCGGATTGTTTGTTCGGGTTTTCCACATCCGCATGCCGCCGATTCACACCTTGTGTCGTGATCTGGCCGCGTAGCCAACATGCCAATCGCTTACGCTACGTAGCGATCGAAACGCAACTGTCACTGTCGCACTAATATGGAAGAGTGATAAAGAGACACAAAGCGTTTCGTTGTCGAAGCAATAGCGATTGTCACCTTGGCTATGCCCGCAAAGCGGTGATCTGTCCAAATCGTTATAAAAATCTAACCTAAATAAATATTCGCAGCGGTTTTAACTTCATACACTTCTCTTTGAACCTCTGTTATCAACTTATCATTACAAAAGATATCCTTTTTATATTTTCAAACGCAAGCTAGAAATAAATTCCGTTTCCACGGGCTGCCCACTCAAAATATCGGAATGCGCAGTGTATTTTATATCGGCCTTTGAATAAACCAATACGTTTAGGGTATGTATGTATTCATCATATGTATTCGTAGACGTATCGCTACCACTTATGAAATCGCTCAGATTGTATGTGAGGTGTATGCGATAGGCGGAGAGCGGAGCACGATAAACTTTAGCAGTTTTCGTCTAAGACCGTCTTTCCACTGAGGTGGACCGATAGTATTGGTTGTAACCGATATTATCTTCTCCGATCTGCTAAATTATAATCAATGCTTTTGGTGGATTCCCGCACGTCTCCTTTCATCTACGCTCATATCTGCCTCCGTAGAAAGATACCCTTATAGTATACGAACACTAGTCGACAAAACGACTACACTACAAATACTGAGTTCTTTGCTGTGCTTATATAACTGCGCTAAAAAAAGTTCAAATAATAAATAAATAAATATTATAGGACATTCTTACACAGATTGACTAAGTCCCACAGTAAGCTCAAGAAGGCTTGTGTTGTGGGTACTCAGACAACGATATATATAATATATAAATATGTACTTAAATACATAGAAAACAACCATGACTCAGGAACAAATATCTGTGTCATCACACAAATAAATGCCCTTACTGGGATTCGAACCCAGGACCATCGGCTTCACAGGCAGGGTCACTACCCACTAAGCCAGACTGGTCGTCAAATAAAATAATACATCGCAGTGTGTGTTTGTTTGACGTAGATTTGGAAATGTATGACCACAAGTCTTTGTTGTTTCATTCATTTATTAGCCTGTTATAATTTAATTTCTATTGTTATTCAAACTTTTCGCCTCTAAGGAAATAGCGTTTGTGGCAAACGGCTTTTGTTTATTTTATAAAATAATTACGTTTTTACTATTTGGTATGTAACTTAACTTGTGAAATTGAGTAGGAAATTTGGCGCTTCACTTATTTCAAAGGTTCGTAACAATTGACAAAAATGGATTATAAGGGTGAAATAAATTAGGTTTGAAAGTTGTTTTCGCAATGCAAACCACTGTTAAATCTAGTCATCACGATTTATACACCATTAGGCATTTGTAACTAAAACGGAACTTACCGCATTCGCATACGTATGTACTTACAGTCAGCAGCAGAAGTTGCTAGGCGGACCAGGTGTTCAAAATGACCTTGACGCGACTTTATTGTTAAGAGAATAAGAGCGTCCCAAAGTAATTTTGAACATCTCGCCCGCTTAGCAATTTCTGCTGCTGACTACTTACAATTCTACCACAACACAATCAACGAAATTATGGAATGGTGAAGCTAACCCGCTTCCGCTCATGGCTCGCGTCACGCCCGCTCCGCTCCGCTCGTATTATGATTTTACTCGAATGCGCTTATTGAGAGAGCCACTATCTTCTCTATGGGCTCTTGTTATTATGTACGGTCAGCAAACAAACTTGCTTTATATTCTACACTGCTGACGGTATTCGGGTTTACTTACATTTAAAGTTATAGAGGGTAAGCAACATTGAAATGTTGAAAGAGTAAAAGAACTCTGTGATAAAGACATTCCTAAAATATACTATAAATAAGTTGACAATATAAAATAATGTAATTAACTATTTATTATTTCAATGTATTTTTTGACGTTACAATCCTGAATTAATTTATGTTAATAGCTGACATTCTATTGATTAATCAATAAGTTTAAATTATTATTATATCGCCTTAGAGACCTGTTTAATCAGTATAAAACTGCAAATATGCATGTATCTTACTATTGTGTGCCCTTACAGGGTGTCATGAACTGGCCTTTTAAATTGTAACACCTTATTATGTACATGACATTGCAATATTGAATAAATGACTAAATAACGCAAACTAATTGTTTGGGGTTGTTAGAATGCATTCCATTCTAGTTGCCTGTGGTAGAAAAAGTACAGTCAACGATAAAATGAGTATAATCAGGCGTGGCTCACGCCGCGATTTCGTCGCTTTGCTACAGGTAGCTAAAAGTACATCCGTTCAACCCCAATTTTGGGGTTTGCTAAAAGCCGTACGTGGCGCTGGCGCCACCTAGCGGCCATATCTGTGCTGATCGTGACAGACGCGTTTTGTTAGAGAGTGAGTCTTCTGTACCTATACTAGTACTATTATTTATTCTGTGGTATAATCTAGCTTGTACCAAAAAGAAATTTTTGCGAAAAACTTTTGTTTTATATAAAAAAGATGACCGTTTTTCTGTTTATTTGCTGACCATTCCTTGGTTCGATCTCCGATGTCTTGTGCTTCCTGGACCACATCAATTTTATCAGGAGCCGCTATTCACAGGAAAATACATATTATATGAGCTTTTGTTGGACTCTCTACGGGTCTAGGTTACGATAAGTAGGTACCTACACTTTTATCCAAGTTTTGATTCTTATTCTGGCACTAGCGACCCGCCCTGAAGACAGAGCCTAAGATGGAGCTCACCGGTTCAGTAATAGCCTATTCACACTAGCTTTAAAGAGACCAAGGTCATATTTCTCAGGGAATACAGATGACGGGAGCGCATTCCATTCCTTAGCCGTGTCCTTACCAAAAAAGACGAGGTTACACAAAACCTTAACAAATCATACGCCTAAACCTCAGGAATCACTATTGATAGGTGAAACCCGCATGAAAAATTAAAATCCGTTCATTAGTTTTTGAATTTATCGCGAACCTATGTTCGCCGTTCGTTGTACCTATGTACATACATACAGACAGACTCGGCGGGGGACTTTGTTTTAAGTACAAGGTGTAGTGATTAACTGGGATTTATCAGTCAAACTAGAAAGGCTATTTTTGACACTCTCAGATCATATGCATAACATACCTATCCAGATCAAATTCTTAACCTGCTATTGCAATACGCCTCCTGTTTTGCGTGGTGGGGCTAGACCAAATGCAGACGAAAAATCAGACCGGTTAGTATGAGTTGCGTTCTCGCGCGCGAGAAGACAACTTATGCTAGACCGTCTGGAGTCGAAATCCAACAACTTATATTTAAAGTAGTTACGTTACTATGGCCTTATAAAGATAAATTCTAAATAATGACCGTTACAGATCTCAAGGATACACTTATAATGGATCTTATAAGGCTTTTGGAATAACAGCATTCAAATTGGGAGGTCGATACGAAAAATTACCGTTTTATCCACTATCCAGATATTTTGCAACTTCCGTATTCACAAATAGGGTTCAAATTCGCATTGGAAGTTATTGAACTATGGACGTTTGACTCGTGAACTTTAAATTGGTCGAAGTGCGGTAATCGTTATACAATGGCGTTTTGGGTTAAGACAATAGGGTTAACGGGTCGGATAGAAATTGATCATAAATATTGTCTATAGCGTTAGATTAGCGGTGTTTGAGCGGGGAATTCGATTGAAATACGAGTAGTAATGAGAGGTGGATTCTGTTTTAACTATTTGATATTATTAGGTAGGTATGTTTTTTTAGGGTTCCGTACCCAAAGGGTAAAACGGGACCCTATTACTAAGACTTCGCTGTCCGTCTGTCCGTCTGTCCGTCTGTCCGTCCGTCCGTCCGTCTGTCCGTCCGTCCGTCCGTCCGTCCGTCCGTCCGTCTGTCACCAGGCTGTATCTCACGAACCGTGATAGCTAGACAGTTGAAATTTTCACAGATGATGTATTTCTGTTACCGCTATAACAACAAATACTAAAAACAGAATAAAATAAATATTTAAATGGGGCTCCCATACAACAAACGTGATTTTTGACCAAAGTTAAGCAACGTCGGGAGTGGTCAGTACTTGGATGGGTGACCGTTTTTTTTTTTGCTTTTTTTTTGTTTTGTTTTTTGCATTATGGTACGGAACCCTTCGTGTGCGAGTCCGACTCGCACTTGCCCGGTTTTTATTATTTTCAAACGATCTTGACCTTAGGCTCGGATACCGGTTAAATTTAAAAATCGTTATCATGTACTTGGTGCAAAACTTTTTATGTAAACTAGTTTTAAAGAGATGCAGAAAAAGCTCTTAGCAGATTAACCGGTTTAGAACAATAAAAACTGTTTTCTTTCTATGTCGGTGTCTATTATTATTATTTTATTTGAAAAAATGTTTACATGACCTTACAGACAGATCCAATGCGCCATGAAACTTAACATTAACATATACCAAAGGTACATATAACAATCAGGTACAAACAAACAATTACAAATAACACAATTACAAATCACTAGTCCCTTATCACATCCACAATTACACTTTTACGGATGTAGGCCTCGCATCCATCACCTCACAGAATCTTATGCATTCATTTCTCACAGACACCCAACGCCACGCAAACAGGTCGCACTCGGGTACTGATGCCAAGAGTGCATTCAACTGTGTGAGGGCACGGAGCAGCGGAGAGTTCAGTCGTGACACGGTGCGTCCCGCTGGCAAAGCCAACAGACCGCGTCGCCGCGGTCTGAGGGCTATCCTGGGGATGTCTGGCACATGTAGTCGTACAAGTCGACTCACCAATTCTGGACAGTCAGAATCACCGCGCAGGGTCCGACACGCCAACGTCAGTAAGCTAAGGTTACGTCTCACCTCCAAAGAGTTGTAACCTAAGGCCCCAAGGAGATACTTTGTCGGATAAAGAAACGGGTAATATCCAAACATTTTCTTGTATAAAAACCTTAAAAAGGCTTTTTGTACCTTTTCAAGAAGCAAACTGTAGGTAGATTCGTAGGGATGCCAAACGATCGATGATGTCTCAAGCTTGCTTCTTACAAGTGAATTATAGACAAGCCTGATAGCAACAGGATCGTTAAACTGACGAAGGTTGCGTATAACGAAGCCCAGTCTTCGAAAGCAGTTGGCAGCAAGCGTCGAGATATGCTCATGAAAAGTGAGCCGCGTATCGAAGACCACACCCAGATCTTTAATAGAACACACGCGGTTTATAGGCTCGGACCCCAGCATATATTGTGCATGCAACGGCATATGAGCACGGCTGAAAGTGCAGACGCAACACTTAGCCGGGTTGAACAGCAGCTTGTTTTCGGTGCTCCAGAAAAAAACCGAGTCGATGTCCCTTTGTAACGACTCACAGTCAGTACTTTGCTCCACTCCATACACCAACTTAAGGTCATCTGCATATAGAAGACACTGAGCCGATTGAAGGACCGAACTGAGGTCGTTTATCATGATGCCGAATAAGAAAGGACCTAATATGGAGCCTTGACTGACCCCAGACCGGGTATGGTATGGGGCCGAGACAAAACATCCATGCTTGACGTACTGCTGCCGATCGCGTAGATAACTAGCGAAGAAAGACAACAATGCGGGAGAAAAACCAATCCGATCTAGTTTCGCCAACAACACATCATTATCCACGCGATCGAAAGCCTTACTGAAATCAAAATAAAGGACATCGACTTGGGTACCTCTATCCAGGTGCTCAGATATGCTATCAGCCAAAATTAATAGGTTGGTGTTAACCGAGCGACTATGTCTGAATCCGTGTTGTGCGTCACATAAAAACGGTTTTACCTGTGCACATAGAGTTCGGTGGACTATTGACTCAAAGAGCTTGGCCAGAGTGGAAAGAACGGCAATGGGCCTATAGTTTTCCACGATTGTAGCGTCATTTGCCTTTGGTATAGGTCTCACCCTCGATAGTTTCCAGCGACGAGGGTACGACCCAGTCCTCAGTGCCAAATTAAAGATGTAGTGTAAAGGGGCTTTAAGGTAATCCTTGCATCCCTTTACAACGTACGCTGGCAAGTTGTCCGGGCCTACAGCACAATTGGATTTGAGGTGCTTTATCCCAGATACAACCTGTTCCATCGATACTGCATCCATATGGATGTAGTTGGCACTACGGTTAAGATCGTCAGTTCCCCTTACGTTGGGATCAAGAAGCGGCGTGTCAGGCAAAAATACCCCAGAGAAATAGCTCGCAAACGCATTAGCTACCTCAGCTCCAGTAAACAGCTTCCCATCCAACTTCACACTATTGACGAACCCTCCCTTCGACTTCAGGCTGTCTAAGTGCTGCCAAAATGCCCTCAGATTGTCCTTCACCTTGCTCTGAATTCGAACAATATAGTCGTCGTAGGCAGAGGCTATTCGTCCTTTCAACTCAGACCTCAATTTTGCGAACTTGTTATAAGACTGTTTGTCATTTGTGCCTTTCCATTCTCGGTGCAGGTCACTTTTTAGTCTGAGGTCATTAATGAGGTCTGCGGTGAACCAAACAGGATAGCGTCTACTAGCCTTTCTCGGACGACTTCGTTTAGGAATGCAAGTATCAAAGATTCCGTACAATATTTGGTAAAAGCTATTTACAGCACAGTCGACATTTCCAGCACTGAGAACCTCCTGCCAGCTAACCTCCGAGACTAATTTGTATAAAAGTTCGTAATTACCTTTAGCGAAGTTCCAGTCCCGCTCCATGTCTACATTGCTCGGAGCTAACCATTCAGCCGAGGGACGGCGCGTTAAACTGTTTGTTGGGATTGAAATCTCCAAAGGAGGGTGATACGCGTCAGATCTTGGAACCAGACCTCCTCCCGACAACTCACCCACGGTACTCTGGATGCTCTCCGACACCAGCACAACATCTAACTTGCCACCATATGCATTCATCACCTCATTCGTCTCTTTTAAACCGCATACAGCTAAAAAATAACAATAGTAAGTAAGGACATTTTGGGATGTATAAGCCGGATTCAAGTTTAAGTCACCGACTACCAGTACTATACTATTTAATGTCTCAACCACTGACTCTACCTTTTGGAACCATCTCAAATAAGTTTCATCATTTGCATTAGGAGGAATGTACACCACGCACAAATAGAATGTAACTTGGTCGATAAGGCACGAAGCCCATAGATCCTCTCCGCTTGGAGTTTCGAGTCTATGGAACTATGCTTACATAGCACACCACCAGGCCGGCCGGGCGTCTCGTAGCTCGTCGAATAAACCGGGTTTTTTTAGGTTACTTACAATAAAGTTCTTAAAACGTTCGCGTTCTTATTAAATTTCGGAGCAAAACCGAAATGACCCGGTTTTTACCGGTATTTTATAAACCGGTTCCGAGCCTTAACCATGAGCACCAACGTTAGCCGGTTACGCTGATTAATGCTGACAATAAATCTATTTTCGCATGTTCTAAGAAAGTTACCTTAAAAAGAAAGAATTTTTTTTTAGAAGATTTGAAGGAAAGAATTTAATTGACTTAGGAATCAGCCCGCTAGTGAAGGATAATCTGTGTGATTTGAACTATATAATCTTATGTATAGAACTTACTTACTGCCGTGGCGCAGCGACCCGAAGTGGATCTTGGCCTCTGACACTAAGGAACGCCATGCTTCTCTGTCTAGCGCCGTTTCTGTCCAATCGACGGCACCGAGCTCGTTCAGATCTTTCACGACCTCATCGCACCAGCGATACCTAGGACGCCCAACCGGTCATCGACCATCTGGACGGCCCGAGTACGCTCTCCAAACCACTCGATCCCATACGGACCACGTGCCCGAGAGGTAGGTATAGAACTGTTATGGTTATTATAATGGTGTCAGCATTAATATTTCTTCAACCTGAAATCACACATCAATCACAATTATCGGTCTTCAGACCTATATTCACAACCGTTTTGTAACAAGAAATGCCTGTCAGAAGAGGCCTCCTGCTTCAAAGCGAGTGGTCGCCAAGCTATTGAAACTATAGCACCGAGAGTCAGATCTCAATGGACGGCGACGAACTGATAAGGGCCTTTCATGGGACAGTGACCTGAGGGTCTAGTAGGGAAATGGCACAGTATATTACACGAATTTCGCCTCTACTGACTTTGCTTAGATATAGGTAATGTTGTTTAAATTTTCATGTCGAATTGCATTTTATTTCAGAAATTTCTAAACATCGGTTTAAAATGAAGCTTAACTTTGATTGGGCCCGATTCGGATTTTGAAATAGACATCTATTACCTAGATATCTTTTAGACATCACCAAGATACGATAACGATATGTTTAAGATCTAACCTGTCAAATTTGACATTTGCGCGATTCTGGAGATACTCTTGAATGATTTCCACAGGATATGACTTAGAGATCCAATTCACATCTAATAAATATCTTACTCTTTCTAACGTAAAAGTGACATTGGTTGCCCGAATTGCGCCGCAAAAGAGAACTAGTTGATATCTAAACTATCGGCGCGATTCGAACTTTAAGATATCGCGCCGTTAGACATTCACTAGATATGAAATAGTAAAGATATGTGACGTTCCACGGCAAAAGGCACCTTATGGCAGCTGGCGCTTACGCTTATTATTAACGCCACTCCAATAGTCAGTCGGGGTAATGATACCTTTCGCCGTGGAACGTCACATATCTTTACTATATCTTATCTAGTGCATCTCTAATTCATTTCCCGAATCGCGCCGTATAATGGATCTAGTACGTGTCGTCTCTTTTGAATATCTTGAAGTTCGAATACGGCAGACTGTCTCATACCTACAATCCGCTTTTTGGCGGTGGGATCGTGATCTTATAGGAAAGAGTCCTCTAAATGTTTACTTCAATATGAAAAATACCAAAATATTAAATAAGTACCTATAAGTAGTTCAATCTTGTCTAGTCTTGGTCTTGGCTACGGTGAACTATACAATTTTTAGGGTTCCGTACCCAAAGGGTAAAACGGCAACCTATTACTAAGACACCGCTCTCCGTCCGTCCGTCCGTCTGTCACCAGGCTGTATCTCACGAACCGTGATAGCTAGATAGTTGAAATTTTCACAGATGATGTATTTCTGTTGCCGCTATAACAACAAATACTAAAAAGTACGGAACCCTCGGTCGACGAGTCCGACTCGCACTTGTCCAGTTTTTTTACCGTTCTGTCGCAATGCATGATTTATGATGCCTTTATGTATCCATGCCAAATTGCAGCTTCCTAGCACTATAACGATCACGGAGCAGTCTCAGACAGACAGACAGACATGGCGAAACTATAAGGGTTTCTAGGTGACTACAAAACCCTAAAACAGAAAAAACCCGGCAAATTGAGAGCCTCCGTTTTTTCAATTCGGTTCAAAACACTTTCACACCAAACCTAACCTTGCCAGTTGCCTTACATAAAAGCTTTAGCAGCATTTCTACTCGAATTTCTGCAGCGCTCCCAACGGAGTTGTCTCCGAGTCTCAGCGAAATGCAGGAATATTGTAACACAACGGCTGCAGGGGATCTCGGAGGAATACGTATCAAATCAACCTTGAGGTTTTTGTAAACAATCTTGTTTTCACTCTTATAACTACTAGGTTCTAATTAGCAATGTGCAAGTTGGAGAACGTCTCAAAATTTCCGTAATTTCTGTTTTCATTCGTATTTTCTCGGAAACGTTCGTATTTATCATGCTCCGTCAGTCAACCTCAGTACTTTTTGTACCGAGACTGGCTGAAATAGCAAGACGCGTTCGTACGTTTCCGTGAAAATACGAAGGAAAATAATTATGCACTACATCTACCGGGTGTGGCCTGTAACATGAGCAAATAATTAAAACATAGATTATATTCCTCAAACGGTGACACTTTTTTCAACAACTTTTAAAAATTATGAAGTATTTAGACTCCCTATTTTTCATACAAAATAAATATTATCTTCATTGGACGCCATCGGCACGCCTTATCATTGTGATTGACGTTGCTTGTCAAGCCTTAAACATAACAAAATTCGCAACACATTGCGTCTTTGAATAACCTTTAAAGTTTATTAAAAATCAAAAAACAAGTTATTTTCAAAAGTCGCTGAACAAATGTTGATCAGTATGAGGAGTACAGCCTACAGTTACATTTTTTGCTCATATTACAGGCCACACCCGGTATATAGGTTATATGACTACTAGTCAAATCAGTTTCTTTTTTCGAACTGTCAAAACGATAATGCTACTATAGAATTCATATGAAACACTAGTATGTGACGTCACAATCAAATTACCTACTCTTTATAGTTTTATACGGATTTAAAAATAGAAGTTGCGTCTAAAAATAACTGCTTTCTCTGTTAATCTTCTGGTCCTTTATTTCATGTATGGTGTAAAAGAATTTATTTTTAAATACAGTCAAATACGCTATTGTACACTAATTGAAAATTATAAGTAAACCAAACCTATTCGTGTATAATTTGAAACAATTAGCGCACCACCACAAGCTTGAATATCCACTTCATTTCATTTTAAATGTCCAGTTGCGGCAAATTGTGCAGTGATGTGGAATTAAATGGCTTTGTTTGAATTAGTTTCGCGTGTGAATTTCGACTTATTGATGCAAATGTACTGATTCAATTATGCCAAGATAAGTTGAAATGGCCGAATGATTTAAATACAAATGTGTGTTCGACAAAATCGGTATAATTAACTTTAAGTAGTCGAGCAAAGTAGTGTGTTTGTACCGGTTTTGGACCAGAACTTTTCCGCCAGAGGGCGCCAGTATGTATGCGCAAGGTAGTGACAATTTAGTTCACCCTACTCCCCGCTAGATGGCGCCACTGTCTATGCGCAACGTTAGTTCCAAAGGTCGCCGCTAGATGGCGCCACTGGTTAGTTCACCCTACTCCCCGCTAGAGGCGCCACTGTCTATGCGCAACGTTAGTTCCGAAAATATCCGCCAGCCCCGCCGGAGGGCGACAGTATGTATGCGCCGCTGGTTAGTTCACTCTACTCCCCGCTAGAGGCGCCACTGTGTATGCGCAACGTTAGTTCCTAAAATTTCCGCCAGCCCCGCTGGAGGGCGACAGTATGTATGCGCAAGGTTAGTTCTAAAAATCCCCACCAGCCCTGCCTGGGGGCGACAGTATGTATGCGCAAGGTTAGTTCTAAAAATCCCCACCAGCCCTGCCTGGGGGCGACAGTATGTATGCGCAAGGTTAGTTCTAAAAATCCCCACCAGCCCTGCCTGGGGGCGACAGTATGTATGCGCAACGTTAGTTCCAAAAATCCCCGCCAGCCCTGCCTGGGGGCGACAGTATGTATGCGCAACGTTAGTTCCAAAAATCCCCACCAGCCCTGCCTGGGGGCGACAGTATGTATGCGCAACGTTAGTTCTATAAATCCCCACCAGCCCTGCCTGGGGGCGACAGTATGTATGCGCAAGGTTAGTTCTAAAAATCCCCACCAGCCCTGCCTGGGGGCGACAGTATGTATGCGCAACGTTAGTTCTAAAATTCTCCTGCCAGAGGGCGACAGTATGTATGCGCAACGTTAGTTTCAAAACCATCCGCTATGAAATGAATAGATGTCTCCACTTTGTATGTGAGTTGTTGAATCGCTTAAATGAATAGATATCCCTAGTGGCGCCTTCGTCGGTGGACACCGCTAGTTAGTTCCAAAAATCCCCGCCAGGCCCGCCAGAGGGCGACAGTATGTATGCGCAACGTTAGTTCCAAAAATCCCCGCTAGCCCCGCCTGAGGACGACAGTATGTATGCGCAACGTTAGTTCTAAACTTTCCCCGCCAGAGGGCGACTGTATGTATGCGCAACGTTAGTTCTAAAACCATCCGCTATGATATGTATAGATGAGCAGCCGTCTGAGTATTTCTAAAAAAGTCCGCAGAGTCAGAGGGGGTTCATGGTAAGTTAATTAATCTTGGTCAAGCAAATCTAGTCAGTAGAAAAAGGCGGCAAATTTGAAAAATCGTGGGCTACCAACACTACGTTTGAATAGTTCGAAAATCGTGTGTCATTTATATCTTATCTGTGGAACTGTTTTGTTTACATTTCATCGCTGTTCGATGTACATTCCTGCCTTTTGTTCGTTTCCTAGGGTTACCATACTTTAGTTTGCTTTACATTGCTTCTGACATATCCGGCTTGACAGACTATCGATTCGCTTAGCAATATAGATGTCGCTAGTGGCGCCTCGTCAGTGGACACCGCTAGTTAGTTCCAAAAACATCCGCTATGAAATTGCAAAAAGGCCCATCATGTTTGTTTTAAAATATGAGACATATATCGGCGTTTTTTGTTAATACCACGTCAGTGGCAAACAAGCAGACGACCCCGCCTGGCAGTAAGCAGTCACCGTAGCCCATGGACGCCTGCGAATTCAATAGTTTACACGGATGCACTTTTATTTGCGGTTGGTTTTGTCGCTTGTGCTTATCAAATGTATGGAGTTTGTAGTTTACCAACCGTAAAGGGGTTTTTCTTTTATTATACCACATTGGTGGCAAATAAGCATACAGTCCGTCTGATGGTAAGTTGTTACCGTAGCCTTTGGACGCCTGCAACTCCAGGGTGGATACAAGCGCGCTGCCGACTGCCCAAAGATTCAATAACTTTGTTTTAAAATATGAGGCTTATATCGGCGTTTTTTTTAATACCACGTCAGTGGCAAACAAGCAGACGACCCCACCTGACAGTAAGCAGTCACCGTAGCCCATGGACGCCTGCGAATTCAATAGTTTACACGGATGCACTTTTATTTGCGGTTGGTTTTGTCGCTTGTGCTTATCAAATGTATGGAGTTTGTAGTTTACCAACCGTAAAGGGGTTTTTCTTTTATTATACCACATTGGTGGCAAATAAGCATACAGTCCGTCTGATGGTAAGTTGTTACCGTAGCCTTTGGACGCCTGCAACTCCAGGGTGGATACAAGCGCGCTGCCGACTGCCCAAAGATTCAATAACTTTGTTTTAAAATATGAGGCTTATATCGGCGTTTTTTTTAATACCACGTCAGTGGCAAACAAGCAGACGACCCCGCCTGGCAGTAAGCAGTCACCGTAGCCCATGGACGCCTGCGAATTCTATTGTTACCACGGATGCATTTTTATTTGCGGTTGGTTTTGTCGCTTGTGCTTATCAAATGTATGGAGTTTGTAGTTTACCGACCGCAAAAAGATCCAGATTTTTTTTTTATATACTACGTCGGTGGCAAACAAGCATCCGGCTCACCTGATGGTAAGCAGCCACCGTAGCCTTTGGACGCTTGCAAGTTCAGACTTTTGAAACCTATACATCATCATCATCATCATCATCATTATTATCATTAGACCCTCAGGAAAACCTCGACAGGGGACACCTCCGGCCCCCCTGCTCATGTAGTATTTAGGGTTTCTAGCACACTTATTTACGGTTGATTTTGTCTCTTTTGGTTATCAAATGTAGTTTGTAGTTTGCAGACTGCAAAAAGGCCCAGATTTTTTTTTTTTAATAATACGTCGGTGGCAAACAAGCATCCGGCTCACATGATGGTAAGCAGTCAACGTAGCCTATGGATGCCTGCAACTTTAGAGTTGTTACATGCGCGTTGCCGACTGCAAAAAGGTTTAATAAGTTTTTTTCTTTTTTTTATATACTACGTCGGTGGCAAACAAGCACACGGCCCGTCTGGTAGTGAGCAGTCACCGTAGCCTATGGACGCCTGCAATTTCGAGATGTTACATGCGCGTTGCCGATCGTTGAGATGTAGACCGTGACGTTCGAAAACAAAAAGTCGTATGTGACTGTAAACTTCCATTCACCGTAGAATTTGACAGATAGAGAGAGTTTGAATTAAGTATTGTAACCTTAGTCAGATAATGAAGCTTATTTGAAAGATTATTAACTCTAAGTACTAGAAATAAAGTAGATTTTACTAATGCTGTAATTCTGTAATGCGACATGGTCATGAAACTCATGCGATGTTGGGGGTATACTCTTCAATCTTTTCAATCGGAATGGTCAGAGGTCAGAGTTCAGAGGTCAGAAAGTCCGTGAGGGACAGAACATACGCAAAGTGAAGAAATTGAAAACACGTTTTAATATACCTGACAACATATCAAGCATAACCTACGTAACTTGGTCGGGTTATTTGTTACCTAACATAAACCATACTAAATTCACTGTGGGGAATTAAAAAAAAATGTGAGTGTGTGACAAGGACAAACAATAATAACGCTTTCTCTGCTACTCCTACTGAAAGATTACATAAGACTATCTCGTTTGGTCATTTCCCCCTCCCAGTCCCTCCCCCCACCAGTTCCAATTATAATATCATAAATGAGAGCACAATACCTGCAACCTGTAACTGACGCATACGCTTTCTAAAATTAATTAAAAAATCAGAAAATAAAAATGGAGTACGTCATTGAACTCGTTGCGAGGCTGTGGTTTAGTAACAAGGGGTTAGGGTACAATTATAAATGTGGAGATAGCGACGAAACAAATATTGCATTCATCTCATCAATCGAGGCGCTGGCACCTGATGTGGACATTTACAAGTGGGAGGCGGCCCGGATCGATCTCAAGAAGCTGATCAAAGAACTTCTGGAGGAGAGGAGCATCCTTCAGTTACACTCGGGATACCATGCGGAGGGGCTTTTGCTGGAGGTGCTAAGAAAACACAACATTAGATCATTCCTCTCCGTGCCTCTTAAACAGAAAACTTTAATCTGGAAAGACGCGGGGGTGTGGTTCGTAGAGGTGACCAACCCGAAAATCATCAAGAGAACTTATGTGTTTTTTGACTTCGAATAAGTGTACGTCTGTGTATGTCTGAAATAAAAAAATGTTTAAAAGTGAATGACTATTTATTTATTTACCAATCATTTAGGTATTTTATAATGTTCCCAATGCGAGTACAAAAAAAAATGCAAAAGCTGGTTTTTCAAAATTCGTTGTTAAGGGGCTCCTTGGCGCTAATGACATTCGATCTGAATCCTTTAGTTTTCTAATGTTTTTAAAGTGAGAACTTCTTTAGCGGCGTTGGGCACTTTCTGAGACAGCGATCACGTGATCGTAACGTTTAGATGGCCACTCAAATAGATGGCAATTAAATCAATAAAGAAAAACTCAATGACATTACATGAAAAAGGTTCTAATCTTGTACGGGTTGAAATACGAGGATCTCACAGTTACATTCAAACTTTATATCACTCAAATATAATTCAATAAAGCTACATCTTGATGAAATCGCTAATAAAAGTGAACTCTAGTAATGGTGAATAAAACTCAAAATATCATGATCAAATATATTTAGATGCGAGATCTGCAAGGTAACTTTACAATTTCTATTCGAATTTTAAAGAATTAACTGTACAAATTTGAATTTTAAACAAGCTCACTGACCAGCAATTTCGGACTAAAGTTTTTCAATAGAAAGGAGGATACATAGTGCTGCAGACATTTTGGCCTAGTCATTGAGTTTTCACTTCTGTCGGCACTCCCGGAGTGCAATCCGTTGTTTTTTTGTAGCTATAATAGCAACGACTTTTAGCAATATAGTATGCCATATTTACTTCAAAGTTCATTGTCTTCGAGATATTCGACATCAAGTTGAACAATTTTAGGCCAACAACCTGGTTTTCAGGCCATAGCTTTTGTGTTAATTATTTTAAAATTTATATCTCTGACCAGTTTTTAGAGACGTCAAAGACAAACCCAAATATGCAGATTTCGTACATGTAAGATCCTTCACAGCAATCCAGCTACGAAAAAAGTGTTATTTTTAGACAATGTTTTAAAAAATCATAAAAAAATAAGTATTCATTAGTTTCAAAATCCGGTAGACAAGAATGGAGATTAAAGATTGAAGAATCGGTAGCCATTTGTCTTATAATTCTATCTGAAGTGTAAATGTAGAAGTAACGGCTCAAACCTTGTCAAATATCGATGAAAACCGCGGGGAGCCCCTTAAGGTGAGGTTGTGTAGAGCAATGTTTCAGAGTTACTAAGCGTGTGTCATCATCGTCGTTAAAAATATATCAAGTTCGATTTCAAACAAAAACAAGACCTAACCTAATCAAAGCAAGTGCTATACCATCTACATATTATGCATAGTAGGTTCTGCCATCTTGTGGGTCCCATTGGAAGTATAAACGTCACATTTACGTCTCGCGCCAAAAATCAGATGGCTCCTATGCTGTATAGTTCATGCATGCTCCCTATTGTCAGTTCAGTACGGTGGCGCTTAAGCAATGTCAATGTGAAAACAAATCCGTTTAAAATTACAAGGAGGGATTTCATATCATCGCTAAGTAGGCGAAAGTGTGTCTGTCTGTCTGTTTGTCTGTTACCTCTTCACGCTTAAGCCGCTGAACCGCTTTAGTTGAAATTTGGTATAGAGATAGTTCGAGTCCTGGGGAAAATCAGGGATATCATTCCTGAAGAGAGTGCAAAGGCGGGTGGAATTGAAAGGTTTAATGGCATTGCCTAATAATTGAAGTAAGCAATGAGCATATTGAATGATTGCTATTAGCATTATCCAGGCGCTATACCTACTTTAGCTGCTGTCACTAATTCCACGCAGACGAAGTCGCGGGCAAAAGCTAGTATTTCAATATTTTCGCTAGGATTTTTTGATTGTTTAGTACAAAAATCAACTTTACTTAAATGTAATAAGGTTGACATCTGTTGCGGGGTAGCAGAACTTCTGTGATTGTAGCTCAACTATGCGACGCTAGATGGGCTACTCGTATCTTCAAAAATAAAAATCGTAGATGCAATTTCGACATAATTTCCTTTACTGTAAAGTTCAAATTATTGTAATGGGCTAGGGCTCATAGGATAATCTCTTTCGAAATAAGAAAATATGGTCAATCATCCTTTAGATAACGTTGCGTTTGTAGTAGTGTGCATGTTGACGACATAGGTTTCCAGACCGCAGGGAAGCATCATATATTTGTTAATGCCTGGAAGATTGAGGCCTGTCTGCCCATGCTGATGCTAGCTCTGAGCTTATTGAATTGCCTTTCTTGGAACTCTTCAACGTACTTTCGGTCATTGGTTCATTTGTCTTAGAGTTTGGTAAAATGACATTCGGTGTATATGTTCAGTGGGCATGCTAAGGGTTATATTTGCAAAAACCCAGGTGTTGAGTTTGGTTAATGCTTGAGAGCTCCATGTGCATTTGGCCTGTTTAGTGTCCATATTATGCAGACGCACTGCTTGCCACCATTTGAATATTGTCTTTAGAGCTCTTTGCATTAGGTTGGATATCGTGTGGAAGAAGAAGTTTTGGGTAGAAACGATGTTGGACTAATAATGGACTGACGGATATAGGCTGTCAGTAGTCCTTTTTCCCTGCTTTTGCTATGAAGTTTACCTTGACCCGAGTCCAATTATCTGGTACGATTCACCACGCGAAACTTGCTCTGAATATTATGGCCAGATGCAGATTGCTGTAAAAGCGCCGCTGATTTAAATCAAAAAGTTTGGTCTAAAGATGTTTCTTGCTATATTCCAGTCGATATTGCGTGCCACTGTGGATTCGAGGATTCCTATGGGCGCAAAGCTGTGTTTATTACTGGTTGAGTATGAACCGGGGAAGTGGGTGTCTCTGAGCAAGTTCCTCTTCCGTGTTCATAAATGTGCCATCTAGTGTTTAAGGAGACCGAGATAGTTGGTTGGTGTCTTGGAGAGTATTATGTAAGTTCATGCTCCTTTATGAGTTTGGGCAATATCAGGAGGCACCCCGTACGATTGCCCTGTCTAGACGGAACCACAGTATAAAAAGTAACAGTGAACCGACGCCTTTGATATATGCGTTAATGCAGACACCGCATAAGAACACAGTAGGGTTGTGACAGACTTTAACACAACTGCCCATAAGACAAAGAACATTTCAAATAAGACCCGCTAGCCCTGTAAGTGGTACCGAGCTACTAACAATGGCAATGTATGCAACTCGGGTGCGCGCGGCAACAGAACAAGTCACAACAGAACAGGTCACAACAGAACAGATCATAACAGATCAGGTTAGAACAGAACAGATCACAACAGAACAGCTCTCAACAGAACAGGTTAGAACAGAAAAAGATTGAACAGAACAGAACAAGATAGAACAGAACAGAACAAGATAGAACAGAACAGATCACAACAGAACAGGTTTTGGAATTGATCTGTTTTAATTGTTAACAGAATGGGTATGGTACTACGCGTATCATAGAGCATTGACTGAATATAATAAACAAATATGGGAGGCAAAAATAAGATAATGGAGAAGGTTCCGTCTAGACAGGGCAATCGTACGGGGTGCCTCCTGATATTGCCCAAACTCATAAAGGAGCATGAACTTACATAATACTCTCCAAGACACCAACCAACTATCTCGGTCTCCTTAAACACTAGATGGCACATTTATGAACACGGAAGAGGAACTTGCTCAGAGACACCCACTTCCCCGGTTCATACTCAACCAGTAATAAACACAGCTTTGCGCCCATAGGAATCCTCGAATCCACAGTGGCACGCAATATCGACTGGAATATAGCAAGAAACATCTTTAGACCAAACTTTTTGATTTAAATCAGCGGCGCTTTTACAGCAATCTGCATCTGGCCATAATATTCAGAGCAAGTTTCGCGTGGTGAATCGTACCAGATAATTGGACTCGGGTCAAGGTAAACTTCATAGCAAAAGCAGGGAAAAAGGACTACTGACAGCCTATATCCGTCAGTCCATTATTAGTCTAACATCGTTTCTACCCAAAACTTCTTCTTCCACACGATATCCAACCTAATGCAAAGAGCTCTAAAGACAATATTCAAATGGTGGCAAGCAGTGCGTCTGCATAATATGGACACTAAACAGGCCAAATGCACATGGAGCTCTCAAGCATTAACCAAACTCAACACCTGGGTTTTTGCAAATATAACCCTTAGCATGCCCACTGAACATATACACCGAATGTCATTTTACCAAACTCTAAGACAAATGAACCAATGACCGAAAGTACGTTGAAGAGTTCCAAGAAAGGCAATTCAATAAGCTCAGAGCTAGCATCAGCATGGGCAGACAGGCCTCAATCTTCCAGGCATTAACAAATATATGATGCTTCCCTGCGGTCTGGAAACCTATGTCGTCAACATGCACACTACTACAAACGCAACGCTATCTAAAGGATGATTGACCATATTTTCTTATTTCGAAAGAGATTATCCTATGAGCCCTAGCCCATTACAATAATTTGAACTTTACAGTAAAGGAAATTATGTCGAAATTGCATCTACGATTTTTATTTTTGAAGATACGAGTAGCCCATCTAGCGTCGCATAGTTGAGCTACAATCACAGAAGTTCTGCTACCCCGCAACAGATGTCAACCTTATTACATTTAAGTAAAGTTGATTTTTGTACTAAACAATCAAAAAATCCTAGCGAAAATATTGAAATACTAGCTTTTGCCCGCGACTTCGTCTGCGTGGAATTAGTGACAGCAGCTAAAGTAGGTATAGCGCCTGGATAATGCTAATAGCAATCATTCAATATGCTCATTGCTTACTTCAATTATTAGGCAATGCCATTAACCCTTTCAATTCCACCCGCCTTTGCACTCTCTTCAGGAATGATATCCCTGATTTTCCCCAGGACTCGAACTATCTCTATACCAAATTTCAACTAAATCGGTTCAGCGGCTTAAGCGTGAAGAGGTAACAGACAAACAGACAGACAGACACACTTTCGCCTACTTAGCGATGATATGAAATCCCTCCTTGTAATTTTAAACGGATTTGTTTTCACATTGACATTGCTTAAGCGCCACCGTACTGAACTGACAATAGGGAGCATGCATGAACTATACAGCATAGGAGCCATCTGATTTTTGGTGCGAGACGTAAATGTGACGTTTATACTTCCAATGGGACCCACAAGATGGCAGAACCTACTATGCATAATATGTAGATGGTATAGCACTTGCTTTGATTAGGTTAGGTCTTGTTTTTGTTTGAAATCGAACTTGATATATTTTTAACGACGATGATGACACACGCTTAGTAACTCTGAAACATTGCTCTACACAACCTCACCTTAAGGGGCTACCCGCGGTTTTCATCGATATTTGACAAGGTTTGAGCCGTTACTTCTACATTTACACTTCAGATAGAATTATAAGACAAATGGCTACCGATTCTTCAATCTTTAATCTCCATTCTTGTCTACCGGATTTTGAAACTAATGAATACTTATTTTTTTATGATTTTTTAAAACATTGTCTAAAAATAACACTTTTTTCGTAGCTGGATTGCTGTGAAGGATCTTACATGTACGAAATCTGCATATTTGGGTTTGTCTTTGACGTCTCTAAAAACTGGTCAGAGATATAAATTTTAAAATAATTAACACAAAAGCTATGGCCTGAAAACCAGGTTGTTGGCCTAAAATTGTTCAACTTGATGTCGAATATCTCGAAGACAATGAACTTTGAAGTAAATATGGCATACTATATTGCTAAAAGTCGTTGCTATTATAGCTACAAAAAAACAACGGATTGCACTCCGGGAGTGCCGACAGAAGTGAAAACTCAATGACTAGGCCAAAATGTCTGCAGCACTATGTATCCTCCTTTCTATTGAAAAACTTTAGTCCGAAATTGCTGGTCAGTGAGCTTGTTTAAAATTCAAATTTGTACAGTTAATTCTTTAAAATTCGAATAGAAATTGTAAAGTTACCTTGCAGATCTCGCATCTAAATATATTTGATCATGATATTTTGAGTTTTATTCACCATTACTAGAGTTCACTTTTATTAGCGATTTCATCAAGATGTAGCTTTATTGAATTATATTTGAGTGATATAAAGTTTGAATGTAACTGTGAGATCCTCGTATTTCAACCCGTACAAGATTAGAACCTTTTTCATGTAATGTCATTGAGTTTTTCTTTATTGATTTAATTGCCATCTATTTGAGTGGCCATCTAAACGTTACGATCACGTGATCGCTGTCTCAGAAAGTGCCCAACGCCGCTAAAGAAGTTCTCACTTTAAAAACATTAGAAAACTAAAGGATTCAGATCGAATGTCATTAGCGCCAAGGAGCCCCTTAACAACGAATTTTGAAAAACCAGCTTTTGCATTTTTTTTTGTACTCGCATTGGGAACATTATAAAATACCTAAATGATTGGTAAATAAATAAATAGTCATTCACTTTTAAACATTTTTTTATTTCAGACATACACAGACGTACACTTATTCGAAGTCAAAAAAACACATAAGTTCTCTTGATGATT